>NC_136269.1:120001562-120374062 GCF_964187855.1 Myxine glutinosa
CGTGCGTTTTATTATTAATGCTGCCACGTGTGAAATGTAACCTTTAAATTGAACCGTCTTCCCTGCTGTGGGTTGACTCCAGGAAGCACGTGATCCACACTGCATCGATTCGGGACCAACAGGTGTCTGACTTGTCTACCACCACCACATCCTGTCCATAACCCACAACCACAACCACCACATCCTTCTTTTTACATGCAGACGTCATTTTGTTTTACCACCTGTAGGGTTCAGCTACAAATCAGTTCATTCCAGTTTGCCTCGCCAGGTCGTTCCTTCTTCTTTTTGAAGATTTAATGGCGCTGTCAGAGCCGCGAGGCTCTATATACGCCACGCACCCTAACATCCAAACAAAGCCAAACCAGGAGGTTTACACTAGAAAACCTAGAGCCTCACACTGCTAGCCCCGTATCTTTGATGAACTTTAAAACTGATCTACAAAACCCAGGATGTTTCAGATCCAGCCAGCAAAAGGCTTCCGGCAGACCTGACCACGTGATCCCCATTCCGCGGACAGAAAGCTGAAGACGAGATCTCGCATTATTATAACGCGGACAAAAAGAAAAAACACGGTCGAGATCTACGGGAACCTTACACCGATCACACCAACCCGAGGGATGGCACCCGATCCTGTGAAGATAAGAATTGAAGATGGAGGGGGGAGGGGAGGACGGAGGGGGGAGGGGAGGGGAGGTAACATTACATTACACACACCAAACTGTGTTTTATGTTCAATGGTCTGGTGGCGGGGATGGAACATCACGTGATCGCTCTAATCGAATCAGCGCGCTGCTCTGCCACCCCCTCAAATTCCGTGTATAATATTCCTCGCTGAAAAAAAATCTATGTGAAACATGCTACTATGTTTGCTAAATCATGCTAAATGCTAATCATGCTAAAATCTATGCTACTTGCTGTGAGTTTATGGCGGCAAGGAACATCACGTGATCGCTCTGAGCGAATCAGCGCGCTGCTCTGCCACCGCCTCAGATTCCGTGTGTTATATTCCTCGCTGAAATGCGCTGAGGTAAAAATATGGGAAAAAAAATATTCTGAAATAAATTTTCTTAGGTAGGCCATGTTCTTCCCAGGCTCAATGGCCATGTCTGTGCCAAATATCAAGCACGTGAGCCTCTCTGTTTAGGAGTCTATCGGTAACATTACACACACACACACACACACACACACACACACAATGTGTTTTATATATATAGATTAGAGAGGTCTGCCTGGCCTAGCGGAACCGGGGTTTCGAAATCCAGATTGAGGGCACGTTTGGCCGCCTGATCACACACTTCGTGGCCTGCAATGCCCACATGGGCCGGGACCCAACATAGATCGACGACCGTGCCCCTCCAATGGGCCAATACTTACGAGGTGAATTACCTCCAGAACCAATTCGTTCCTCCTGCCAGGCGCCTCGCCAGGTCGTTCCTTCTTCACGATTTCGAATGGACGTGTTTACACGTGATGTCACTTGGCGAGTGCTCCACGAGAAACCACCTGGTACCTGAACGCACCTGATGAATCACTTTATTGATTATAAACTTGCACATCGTACCTTCTTTGTCTCTACCTGTATGCCTACTCAAGTCCAAGGAAGAGTAAATCATTGTCATTTGTCCAGAGGTATTAATAAATAACTTGCCCCAAAGTAAAAACAGAAACGAAATGAGCCGAGCCGTGAGCCGAGCCGTGTGCGGAGCCAGACCGGTTCAAGCTGGGCCGAGCCGAGCCGAGCCATGACGTCACGTGATGAGATGGACCGTTCCGTACCACGACACAATTGGTGGAAATAAGTGCTCGAGTTTAACCCCGTCAGGAAATATCCCTCTCGATCAGGGCGTCCCCACACAGCTAAACCGCCATCATTCATCATCACCTGTTTATCGTTCCTCTTTTTTATTCTCTTTGTTGTAAATTTGTTTTTCCTCTTTATCCATTTATATTTCCTCACATTATTCTACCAAAGTTTACTTTTCCGTTCGTTCTTTTAACATTTTTTACTTTTCGCCCCCTGCGTCCCATTTTTAACATCAACCTTTTTTCCACTTTCCTTTATTTTTCCTTCCCTCCTCTTTCATTCGGTTTTTTTCCCCTATCTCCCGTAGGTTTGTTCGTTCTCGTTGTCATTCGCTGGGCATTCGTTCGTTCGTTCTTGCCGTGTTTTGAATCCGGCATGCGGCGATCTCCTTCCGCTCGTGTGGCGGGCCCCATGTTTGTTGTTTTGACCTGGTTGTCCGGCGTGCGGCCCATGTCGGACGATGTCCTTTTCCACATCAAATGGCCCGGACACACGACGACCCTGGTAGGAGCCGAGGGCGGTTCCGCGTCTCGATCGATTGCTCTTGTGTGTCGTTCTCTGTGGAAGTGGTAATTCTTTGACACGTGAATGAATGAATGAATTATTTATTCGGTAAAAACAGCACGGCGGGATATCGAAGGAGTACGAGGATTCAAGCAGAAAATATGGGAGAATTTATGATAACAATTATATGAAGATAACAAACAGATTCATAGAATAAGAGGTAAACAAGCACAACATTTTTTTAAAAGAAGGATAACCTCAAAAAGGCGAGTACAACCCGAAAAGTGATTAGATCCCTAAAAGGCAATTACATCCCCAAAAAGGCGATTGCATCCCCCAGAAAGGCGATTATATCCACAAAAGGCGATCACATCCCAAAAAGGCGATTATATCTCTTAAAAAGGTGATTACAACCCCAAAAAAGGCAATTACATCCCCAGAAAGGCGATTATATCCCTAAAAAGGTGATTACAACTCCAAAAAGGCAATTACATCCCCCAGAAAGGCGATTAGATCCCTAAAAAGGTGATTACAACCCCCAAAAAGGCAATTACATCCCCAGAAAGGCGATTAGATCCCTAAAAAGGTGATTACAACCCCAAAAAAGGCAATTACATCCCCAGAAAGGCGATTATATCCCTAAAAAGGTGATTACAACCCCCAAAAAGGCAATTACATCCCCAGAAAGGCGATTATATCCTGAAAAAGGTGATTACAACTCCAAAAAGGCAATTACATCCCCAGAAAGGCGATTGGATCCCTAAAAAGGCGATTAGATCCCTAAAAAGGCGATTAGTTCCCCAAAAGGCAATTACATCCCCAGAAAGGCGACGATATCCCTAAAAGGCGATGAGATCCCTAAAAAGGCGATTAGTTCCCTAAAAGGCAATTACATCCCCAGAAAGGCGATTATATCCCTAAAAAGGTGATTACAACTCCAAAAAGGCAATTACATCCCCAGAAAGGCGATTAGATCCCTAAAAAGGTGATTACAACCCCCAAAAAGGCAATTACATCCCCAGAAAGGCGATTAGATCCCTAAAAAGGTGATTACAACCCCAAAAAAGGCAATTACATCCCCAGAAAGGCGATTATATCCCTAAAAAGGTGATTACAACTCCAAAAAGGCAATTACATCCCCAGAAAGGCGATTAGATCCCTAAAAAGGTGATTACAACCCCCAAAAAGGCAATTACATCCCCAGAAAGGCGATTAGATCCCTAAAAAGGTGATTACAACCCCAAAAAAGGCAATTACATCCCCAGAAAGGCGATTATATCCCTAAAAAGGTGATTACAACTCCAAAAAGGCAATTACATCCCCAGAAAGGCGATTAGATCCCTAAAAAGGTGATTACAACCCCCAAAAAGGCAATTACATCCCCAGAAAGGCGATTAGATCCCTAAAAAGGTGATTACAACCCCAAAAAAGGCAATTACATCCCAGAAAGGCGATTATATCCCTAAAAAGGTGATTACAACCCCCAAAAAGGCAATTACATCCCCAGAAAGGCGATTATATCCTGAAAAAGGTGATTACAACTCCAAAAAGGCAATTACATCCCCAGAAAGGCGATTGGATCCCTAAAAAGGCGATTAGATCCCTAAAAAGGCGATTAGTTCCCCAAAAGGCAATTACATCCCCAGAAAGGCGACGATATCCCTAAAAGGCGATGAGATCCCTAAAAAGGCGATTAGTTCCCTAAAAGGCAATTACATCCCCAGAAAGGCGACTATATCCTGAAAAGGCGATTAGATCCCTAAAAAGGCGATTAGTTCCCTAAAAGGCTATTACATCCCCAGAAAGGCGATTATATCCCTAAAAGGCGATCACAACCCCCAAAAAGGTGATTATATCCCTAAAAAGGTGATTCCAACACCAGAAAGGCGATTATATCCCTAAAAAGGTGATTACAACTCCAAAAAGGCGATTATATCCCCAGAAAGGTGATTACACCCCCAAAAAGGCAATTGCATCCCCAGAAAGGCGATTAGATCCCCAGAAAGGTGATTACAACTCCAAAAAGGAAATTACATCCCCAGAAAGGTGATTACAACCCCAAAAAGGCGATTATATGCCCAGAAAGGTGATTACAACCCCAAAAAGGCGATTATATCCCCAGAAAGGTGATTACAACCCCAAAAAGGCGATTATATCCCCAGAAAGGTGATTACAACCCCAAAAAGGCGATTATATCCCCAGAAAGGTGATTACAACCCCAAAAAGGCGATTATATCCCCAGAAAGGTGATTACAACCCCAAAAAGGCGATTATATCCCCAGAAAGGTGATTACAACCCCAAAAAGGCGATTATATCCCCAGAAAGTTGATTACAACCCCAAAAAGGCAATTATATCCCCAGAAAGTTGATTGCAACCCCAAAAAGGCAATTATATCCCCAGAAAGGTGATTACAACCCCAAAAAGGCAATTGTATCCCCAGAAAGGTGATTACAACCCCAAAAAGGCGATTATATCCCCAGAAAGGTGATTACAACCCCAAAAAGGCAATTATATCCCCAGAAAGGTGATTACAACCCCAAAAAGGCGATTATATGCCCAGAAAGGTGATTACAACCCCAAAAAGGCGATTATATGCCCAGAAAGGTGATTACAACCCCCAAAAGGCGATTATATGCCCAGAAAGGTGATTACAACCCCAAAAAGGCGATTATATCCCCAGAAAGGTGATTACAACCCCAAAAAGGCGATTATATCCCCAGAAAGGTGATTACAACCCCAAAAAGGCGATTATATCCCCAGAAAGGTGATTACAACCCCAAAAAGGCGATTATATCCCCAGAAAGGTGATTGCAACCCCAAAAAGGCGATTATATGCCCAGAAAGGTGATTACAACCCCAAAAAGGCGATTATATCCCCAGAAAGGTGATTACAACCCCAAAAAGGCGATTATATCCCCAGAAAGTTTATTACAACCCCAAAAAGGCAATTATATCCCCAGAAAGGTGATTACAACCCCAAAAAGGCGATTATATGCCCAGAAAGGTGATTACAACCCCAAAAAGGCAATTATATCCCCAGAAAGGTGATTACAACCCCAAAAAGGCGATTATATCCCCAGAAAGGTGATTACAACCCCAAAAAGGCAATTATATCCCCAGAAAGGTGATTACAACCCCAAAAAGGCGATTATATCCCCAGAAAGGTGATTACAACCCCAAAAAGGCAATTATATCCCCAGAAAGGTGATTACAACCCCAAAAAGGCGATTATATCCCCAGAAAGTTGATTACAATCCCAAAAAGGCAATTATATCCCCAGAAAGGTGATAACAACCCCAAAAAGGCAATTATATCCCCAGAAAGTTGATTACAACCCCAAAAAGGCGATTATATCCCCAGAAAGTTGATTACAACCCCAAAAAGGCAATTATATCCCCAGAAAGGTGATTACAACCCCAAAAAGGCAATTATATCCCCAGAAAGGTGATTACAACCCCAAAAAGGCGATTATATCCCCAGAAAGTTGATTACAACCCCAAAAAGGCAATTATATCCCCAGAAAGGTGATTACAACCCCAAAAAGGCAATTATATCCCCAGAAAGGTGATTACAACCCCAAAAAGGCGATTATATCCCCAGAAAGGTGATTACAACTCCAAAAAGGCGATTATATGCCCAGAAAGGTGATTACAACCCCAAAAAGGCAATTATATCCCCAGAAAGGTGATTACAACCCCAAAAAGGCGATTATATCCCCAGAAAGTTGATTACAACCCCAAAAAGGCAACTATATCCCCAGAAAGGTGATTACAACCCCAAAAAGGCAATTATATCCCCAGAAAGGTGATTACAACCCCAAAAAGGCGATTATATGCCCAGAAAGGTGATTACAACCCCAAAAAGGCGATTATATCCCCAGAAAGGTGATTACAACTCCAAAAAGGCGATTATATCCCCAGAAAGGTGATTACAACCCCAAAAAGGCGATTATATGCCCAGAAAGGTGATTACAACCCCAAAAAGGCGATTATATCCCCAGAAAGGTGATTACAACCCCAAAAAGGCGATTATATCCCCAGAAAGGTGATTACAACCCCAAAAAGGCGATTATATCCCCAGAAAGGTGATTACAACCCCAAAAAGGCGATTATATCCCCAGAAAGTTGATTACAACCCCAAAAAGGCAATTATATCCCCAGAAAGTTGATTGCAACCCCAAAAAGGCAATTATATCCCCAGAAAGGTGATTACAACCCCAAAAAGGCAATTGTATCCCCAGAAAGGTGATTACAACCCCAAAAAGGCGATTATATCCCCAGAAAGGTGATTACAACCCCAAAAAGGCAATTATATCCCCAGAAAGGTGATTACAACCCCAAAAAGGCGATTATATGCCCAGAAAGGTGATTACAACCCCAAAAAGGCGATTATATGCCCAGAAAGGTGATTACAACCCCAAAAAGGCGATTATATGCCCAGAAAGGTCATTACAACCCCCAAAAGGCGATTATATGCCCAGAAAGGTGATTACAACCCCAAAAAGGCGATTATATCCCCAGAAAGGTGATTACAACCCCAAAAAGGCGATTATATCCCCAGAAAGGTGACTACAACCCCAAAAAGGCGATTATATCCCCAGAAAGGTGATTACAACCCCAAAAAGGCGATTATATCCCCAGAAAGGTGATTGCAACCCCAAAAAGGCGATTATATGCCCAGAAAGGTGATTACAACCCCAAAAAGGCGATTATATCCCCAGAAAGGTGATTACAACCCCAAAAAGGCGATTATATCCCCAGAAAGTTTATTACAACCCCAAAAAGGCAATTATATCCCCAGAAAGGTGATTACAACCCCAAAAAGGCGATTATATGCCCAGAAAGGTAATTACAACCCCAAAAAGGCAATTATATCCCCAGAAAGGTGATTACAACCCCAAAAAGGCGATTATATCCCCAGAAAGGTGATTACAACCCCAAAAAGGCAATTATATCCCCAGAAAGGTGATTACAACCCCAAAAAGGCGATTATATCCCCAGAAAGGTGATTACAACCCCAAAAAGGCAATTATATCCCCAGAAAGGTGATTACAACCCCAAAAAGGCGATTATATCCCCAGAAAGTTGATTACAACTCCAAAAAGGCAATTATATCCCCAGAAAGTTGATTACAACCCCAAAAAGGCAATTGCATCCCCAGAAAGGCGATTAGATCCCTAAAAAGGTGATTACAATCCCAGAAAGGCAATTATATCCCTAAAAGGCGATTGCAACCCCCAAAAAGGCGATTATATCCCTAAAAAGGTGATTACAACACCAGAAAGGCAATTACATCCCCAGAAAGGTGATTACACACCCAGAAAGGCGATTAGATCCCTAAAAAGGTGATTACAACCCCAAAAAGGCAATTATATCCCCAGAAAGTTGATTACAACTCCAAAAAGGCGATTATATCCCCAGAAAGTTGATTACAACCCCAAAAAGGCAATTATATCCCCAGAAAGTTGATTACAACCCCAAAAAGGCGATTAGATACCTAAAAAGTTGATTACAACCCCAAAAAGGCAATTATATCCCCAGAAAGTTCATTACAACTCCAAAAAGGCAATTATATCCCCAGAAAGTTGATTACAACCCCAAAAAGGCAATTATATCCCCAGAAAGGTGAGTACAACCCCAAAAAGGCGATTATATGCCCAGAAAGGTGATTACAACCCCAAAAAGGCGATTATATCCCCAGAAAGTTGATTACAACCCCAAAAAGGCAATTATATCCCCAGAAAGGTGATTACAACCCCAAAAAGGCGATTATATGCCCAGAAAGTTGATTACAACCCCAGAAAGGCGATTAGATCCCTAAAAAGGTGATTACAACCCCAAAAAGGCAATTATATCCCCAGAAAGTTGATTACAACTCCAAAAAGGCAATTATATCCCCAGAAAGTTGATTACAACCCCAAAAAGGCAATTATATCCCCAGAAAGGTGATTACAACCCCAAAAAGGCAATTATATCCCCAGAAAGGTGATTACAACCCCAAAAAGGTGATTATATCCCCAGAAAGTTGATTACAACCCCAAAAAGGCAATTATATCCCCAGAAAGGTGATGACAACTCCAAAAAGGCGATTATATCCCCAGAAAGGTGATTACAACCCCAAAAAGGCGATTATATCCCCAGAAAGGTGATTACAACCCCAAAAAGGCGATTATATGCCCAGAAAGGTGATTACAACCCCAAAAAGGCGATATGCCCAGAAAGGTGATGAAAACCCCAAAAAGGCGATTATATGCCCAGAAAGGTGATTAGAACTCCAGAAAGGCGATTATATCCCCAGAAAGGTGATTACAACCCCAAAAAGGCGATTATATCCCCAGAAAGGTGATTACAACCCCAAAAAGGCGATTATATGCCCAGAAAGGTGATTACAACCCCAAAAAGGCGATTATATCCCCAGAAAGGTGATTACAACCCAAAAAAGGCGATTATATCCCCAGAAAGTTGATTACAACCCCAAAAAGGCAATTATATCCCAGAAAGGTGATTACAACCCCAAAAAGGCAATTATATCCCCAGAAAGGTGATTACAACCCCAAAAAGGCGATTATATCCCCAGAAAGGTGATTACAACCCCAAAAAGGCAATTACATTCCCAGAAAGGTGATTATATCCCCAAAAAGGTGATTACAACTCGAAAAAGGCAATTACATCCCCAGAAAGGCGATGAGATCCCTAAAAAGGCGATTAGATCCCTAAAAAGGCGATTAGATCCTTAAAAAGGCAATTAGATCCCTAAAAAGGCGATTAGATCCCTAAAAAGGCGATTAGTTCCCCAAAAGGCAATTACATCCCCAGAAAGACGATTATATCTCTAAAAGGCGATTACAACCCCCAAAAAGGCGATTAGATCCCTAAAAAGGCGATTAGTTCCCAAAAAGGCAATTGCATCCCCAGAAAGGCGATTATATCCCTAAAAGGCGATTTTTTTTTGTTTGTTTTTTGTTTTTTGTATACATAATCGAGGCTCCTGAAAGAGCTATCATTGATCACAAAAACAAATCAAACAGACAAACAAACAAAGTGGATAAAAAGGGGAGCTGCAGACAAGATGGGGAGAGAAGGGGAAGCACATAAACACAACATTTGTGAAGGGCATCGGGAATGTGTGGGAGGGAGAGGGCTTGGGGGGAGGCGGCGTGGGAAGGGGGGGGGGGGTTGGAGAAGAATAAACACAAGGACTTCCAGGAAAGAAGTTGGTATTTCAAAAAAGAGGATTTGGGGTGAAATTAGCAGGGTAGAACAGATCAAGGTTTTGGATGGGTGAAGATAAGAGATGGTGGTGAACAGCTGTTTTAAAGACCTGGAGGGAAGAGTGGGATTGAAGGGAGTGGGGGAGTTTGTTCCAGAGGTGGGAGAAAAGAGGAATGAAAGAGTGAAGGTGAGCAAAGAGTCTTGATTTTGGCAGTTTATCCATAAGAGGGTTGCAGGCAGATCTTGTGCGACCTTTAGGAATATTTGGGGGACAGAGCCCGGAGAGAGCTGGGGGAGCAAGGCCGGAGAGGAGTCGGTGGAAGACAGAAAGACCACCGACCTGCCTGCGGTGAGTAAGTGAAAGGCCCTCGGAGGTAGCTTAATCACGGGAGATTCCAATGATCCTGAACGCTTTGGTTTCAACAGCGTGAAGACGAGCTAGGTGTGAGGCAGGAGCACCAGCCCAGAGGAGAGAGCAGTATTCCATTGAGCTGTGGATGAAAGCCTTGTATGTGGTGAGATTCCTAAAAAGATTCCTAAAAAGGTGATTAGTTCCCTAAAAGGCAATTACATCCCCAGAAAGGTGGTTATATCCCTAAAAGGCGATCACAACCCCCAAAAAGGTGATTATATCCCTAAAAAGGTGATTACAACACCAGAAAGGCGATTATATCCCTGAAAAGGTGATTACAACTCCAAAAAGGCGATTATATCCCCAGAAAGGTGATTACACCCCCAAAAAGGCAATTGCATCCCCAGAAAGGCGATTAGATCCCCAGAAAGGTGATTACAACTCCAAAAAGGAAACTACATCCCCAGAAAGGTGATTACAACCCCTAAAAGGCGATTACAACCCCTAAAAGGCGATTGCAACCCCAGAAAAGGCGATTAGATCCCTAAAAAGGCGATTAGTTCCTTAAAAGGCAATTACATCCCCAGAAAGGCGATTATATCGCTAAAAAGGCGATTAGTTCCCTAAAAGGCAATTACATCCCCAGAAAGGCGATTATATCCCTAAAAGGCGATCACAACCCCAAAAAAGGCGATTATATCCCTAAAATGGTGATTACAACATCAGAAAGGCGATTATATCCCTAAAAAGGTGATTACAACTCCAAAAAGGCGATTATATCCCCAGAAAGGTGATTACACCCCCAAAAAGGCAATTACATCCCCAGAAAGGTGATTAGATCCCCAGAAAGGTGATTACAACTCCAAAAAGGCTATTAGATCTCTAAAAAGGTGATTACACCCCCAAAACGGCAATTACATCCCCAAAAGGCGATTACAACTCCAAAAAGGCGATTAGATCCCTAAAAAGGTGATTACAACCCCAAAAAGGCAATTACATACCCAGAAAGGCGATTAGATCCCCAAAAAGGCAATTACGTCCCCAAAAAGGCAATTATATCCCCAGAAAGGTGATCACAACTCCAAAAAGGCGATTATATCCCCAAAAAGGCAATTACATCCCCAAAAAGGCAATTATATCCCCAGAAAGGTGATCACAACTCCAAAAAGGCGATTATATCCCCAGAATGTTGATTACAACCGCCAAAAGGCGATTATATCCCCAGAAAGTTGATTACAACCCCCAAAAGGCAATTACATCCCCAGAAAGGCGATTAGATCCCTAAAAAGGTGATTACAACCCCAAAAAGGCAATTACATCCCCAGAAAGGCGATTATATCCCTAAAAAGGTGATTAAAATCCCAGAAAGGCAATTATATCCCTAAAAGGCGATTACAACCCCCAAAAAGGCAATTATATCCCTAAAAGGCGATTATATCCCTAAAAAGGTGATTACAACACCAGAAAGGCAATTATATCCCTAAAAAGGTGATTACAATCCCAAAAAGGCGATTAGATCCCTAAAAAGGTGATTACAATCCCAAAAAGGCGATTATATCCCTAAAAAGGTGATTACAATCCCAGAAAGGCGATTAGATCCCTAAAAAGGTGATTACAATACCAGAAAGGCAATTATATCCCTAAAAAGGCGATTAGATCCCTAAAAAGGCGATTAGATCCTTAAAAAGGCAATTAGATCCCTAAAAAGGCGATTAGATCCCTAAAAAGGCGATTAGTTCCCCAAAAGGCAATTACATCCCCAGAAAGACGATTATATCTCTAAAAGGCGATTACAACCCCCAAAAAGGCGATTAGATCCCTAAAAAGGCGATTAGTTCCCAAAAAGGCAATTGCATCCCCAGAAAGGCGATTATATCCCTAAAAGGCGATTTTTTTTTGTTTGTTTTTTGTTTTTTGTATACATAATCGAGGCTCCTGAAAGAGCTATCATTGATCACAAAAACAAATCAAACAGACAAACAAACAAAGTGGATAAAAAGGGGAGCTGCAGACAAGATGGGGAGAGAAGGGGAAGCACATAAACACAACATTTGTGAAGGGCATCGGGAATGTGTGGGAGGGAGAGGGCTTGGGGGGAGGCGGCGTGGGAAGGGGGGGGGGGGGTTGGAGAAGAATAAACACAAGGACTTCCAGGAAAGAAGTTGGTATTTCAAAAAAGAGGATTTGGGGTGAAATTAGCAGGGTAGAACAGATCAAGGTTTTGGATGGGTGAAGATAAGAGATGGTGGTGAACAGCTGTTTTAAAGACCTGGAGGGAAGAGTGGGATTGAAGGGAGTGGGGGAGTTTGTTCCAGAGGTGGGAGAAAAGAGGAATGAAAGAGTGAAGGTGAGCAAAGAGTCTTGATTTTGGCAGTTTATCCATAAGAGGGTTGCAGGCAGATCTTGTGCGACCTTTAGGAATATTTGGGGGACAGAGCCCGGAGAGAGCTGGGGGAGCAAGGCCGGAGAGGAGTCGGTGGAAGACAGAAAGACCACCGACCTGCCTGCGGTGAGTAAGTGAAAGGCCCTCGGAGGTAGCTTAATCACGGGAGATTCCAATGATCCTGAACGCTTTGGTTTCAACAGCGTGAAGACGAGCTAGGTGTGAGGCAGGAGCACCAGCCCAGAGGAGAGAGCAGTATTCCATTGAGCTGTGGATGAAAGCCTTGTATGTGGTGAGATTCCTAAAAAGATTCCTAAAAAGGTGATTAGTTCCCTAAAAGGCAATTACATCCCCAGAAAGGTGGTTATATCCCTAAAAGGCGATCACAACCCCCAAAAAGGTGATTATATCCCTAAAAAGGTGATTACAACACCAGAAAGGCGATTATATCCCTGAAAAGGTGATTACAACTCCAAAAAGGCGATTATATCCCCAGAAAGGTGATTACACCCCCAAAAAGGCAATTGCATCCCCAGAAAGGCGATTAGATCCCCAGAAAGGTGATTACAACTCCAAAAAGGAAACTACATCCCCAGAAAGGTGATTACAACCCCTAAAAGGCGATTACAACCCCTAAAAGGCGATTGCAACCCCAGAAAAGGCGATTAGATCCCTAAAAAGGCGATTAGTTCCTTAAAAGGCAATTACATCCCCAGAAAGGCGATTATATCGCTAAAAAGGCGATTAGTTCCCTAAAAGGCAATTACATCCCCAGAAAGGCGATTATATCCCTAAAAGGCGATCACAACCCCAAAAAAGGCGATTATATCCCTAAAATGGTGATTACAACATCAGAAAGGCGATTATATCCCTAAAAAGGTGATTACAACTCCAAAAAGGCGATTATATCCCCAGAAAGGTGATTACACCCCCAAAAAGGCAATTACATCCCCAGAAAGGTGATTAGATCCCCAGAAAGGTGATTACAACTCCAAAAAGGCTATTAGATCTCTAAAAAGGTGATTACACCCCCAAAACGGCAATTACATCCCCAAAAGGCGATTACAACTCCAAAAAGGCGATTAGATCCCTAAAAAGGTGATTACAACCCCAAAAAGGCAATTACATACCCAGAAAGGCGATTAGATCCCCAAAAAGGCAATTACGTCCCCAAAAAGGCAATTATATCCCCAGAAAGGTGATCACAACTCCAAAAAGGCGATTATATCCCCAAAAAGGCAATTACATCCCCAAAAAGGCAATTATATCCCCAGAAAGGTGATCACAACTCCAAAAAGGCGATTATATCCCCAGAATGTTGATTACAACCGCCAAAAGGCGATTATATCCCCAGAAAGTTGATTACAACCCCCAAAAGGCAATTACATCCCCAGAAAGGCGATTAGATCCCTAAAAAGGTGATTACAACCCCAAAAAGGCAATTACATCCCCAGAAAGGCGATTATATCCCTAAAAAGGTGATTAAAATCCCAGAAAGGCAATTATATCCCTAAAAGGCGATTACAACCCCCAAAAAGGCAATTATATCCCTAAAAGGCGATTATATCCCTAAAAAGGTGATTACAACACCAGAAAGGCAATTACATCCCCAGAAAGGTGATTACACCCCCAGAAAGGCGATTAGATCCCTAAAAAGGTGATTACAACCCCAAAAAGGCAATTATATCCCTAAAAAGGTGATTACAATCCCAAAAAGGCGATTAGATCCCTAAAAAGGTGATTACAATCCCAAAAAGGCGATTATATCCCTAAAAAGGTGATTACAATCCCAGAAAGGCGATTAGATCCCTAAAAAGGTGATTACAATACCAGAAAGGCAATTATATCCCTAAAAAGGTGATTACAATCCCAGAAAGGCGATTATATCCCTAAAAAGGTGATTACAATCCCAGAAAGGCGATTCTATCCCTAAAAAGGTGATTACAACCCCAAAAAGGCAATTATATCCCTAAAAAGGTGATTACAATCCCAGAAAGGCAATTATATCCCTAAAAAGGTGATTACAATCCCAGAAAGGCAATTATATCCCTAAAAAGGTGATTACAATCCCAGAAAGGCAATTATATCCCTAAAAAGGTGATTACAATCCCAGAAAGGCAATTATATCCCTAAAAAGGTGATTACAATCCCAGAAAGGCAATTATATCCCTAAAAAGGTGATTACAATCCCAGAAAGGCGATTCTATCCCTAAAAAGGTGATTACAACACCAGAAAGGCAATTATATCCCTAAAAAGGTGATTACAACACCAGAAAGGCAATTATATCCCTAAAAAGGTGATTACAATCCCAGAAAGGCAATTATATCCCTAAAAAGGTGATTACAATACCAGAAAGGCAATTATATCCCTAAAAAGGTGATTACAATCCCAGAAAGGCGATTATATCCCTAAAAAGGTGATTACAATCCCAGAAAGGCGATTCTATCCCTAAAAAGGTGATTACAACCCCAAAAAGGCAATTATATCCCTAAAAAGGTGATTACAATCCCAGAAAGGCAATTATATCCCTAAAAAGGTGATTACAATCCCAGAAAGGCAATTATATCCCTAAAAAGGTGATTACAATCCCAGAAAGGCAATTATATCCCTAAAAAGGTGATTACAATCCCAGAAAGGCAATTATATCCCTAAAAAGGTGATTACAATCCCAGAAAGGCAATTATATCCCTAAAAAGGTGATTACAATCCCAGAAAGGCGATTCTATCCCTAAAAAGGTGATTACAACCCCAAAAAGGCGATTATATCCCTAAAAAGGTGATTACAACACCAGAAAGGCAATTATATCCCTAAAAAGGTGATTACAATCCCAGAAAGGCAATTATATCCCTAAAAAGGTGATTACAATCCCAAAAAGGCGATTAGATCCCTAAAAAGGTGATTACAATCCCAAAAAGGCGATTAGATCCCTAAAAAGGTGATTACAATCCCAAAAAGGCGATTATATCCCTAAAAAGGTGATTACAATCCCAGAAAGGCGATTATATCCCTAAAAAGGTGATTACAACACCAGAAAGGCAATTATATCCCTAAAAAGGTGATTACAACACCAGAAAGGCAATTATATCCCTAAAAAGGTGATTACAATCCCAAAAAGGCGATTATATCCCTAAAAAGGTGATTACAATCCCAGAAAGGCGATTATATCCCTAAAAAGGTGATTACAACACCAGAAAGGCAATTATATCCCTAAAAAGGTGATTACAATCCCAAAAAGGCAATTATATCCCTAAAAAGGTGATTACAATCCCAAAAAGGCGATTAGATCCCTAAAAAGGTGATTACAACCCCAAAAAGGCGATTAGATCCCTAAAAAGGTGATTACAACCCCAAAAAGGTGATTAGATCCCTAAAAAGGTGATTACAACCCCAAAAAGGCGATTATATCCCTAAAAAGGTGATTACAATCCCAGAAAGGCGATTATATCCCTAAAAAGGTGATTACAATCCCAAAAAGGCGATTAGATCCCTAAAAAGGTGATTACAACCCCAAAAAGGCAATTATATCCCTAAAAAGGTGATTACAATCCCAAAAAGGCGATTAGATCCCTAAAAAGGTGATTACAACCCCAAAAAGGCGATTATATCCCTAAAAAGGTGATTACAATCCCAGAAAGGCGATTATATCCCTAAAAAGGTGATTGCAACACCAGAAAGGCAATTATATCCCTAAAAAGGTGATTACAATCCCAAAAAGGCTATTAGATCCCTAAAAAGGTGATTACAACCCCAAAAAGGCAATTATATCCCTAAAAAGGTGATTACAATCCCAGAAAGGCGATTAGATCCCTAAAAAGGTGATTACAACCCCAGAAAGGCAATTATATCCCTAAAAAGGTGATTACAATCCCAAAAAGGCGATTACATCCCTAAAAAGGTGATTACAACCCCAAAAAGGCGATTTAACCCCCAAAAAGGCAATTGCATCCCCAGAAAGGCGATTAGATCCCTAAAAAGGTGATTACATCCACAGAAAAGCAATTGCATCCCCAGAAAGGTGATTACACCCGAGAAAGGCGATTAAATCCCCAGAAAGGCGATTAAATCCCCAGAAAGGTGATTACATCCCCAGAAAGGTGATTACATCCCTGACTAGAATGTCGCTCGCCGGAGCACACACTTCCACCAGGCCGAACAGTTTACATTTTGTATCCCAATGATAGACCGAATTTGGGTCTGGAACAACCAAAACGTAATCAATTCTTCCTTCTTACACACCTGAACTGTCCACCAAGTTTAGTCCGAATCCGCCCATAATTTTTTGCGATATCCTGCTCACACACAAACAAACAAACAGACAGACAAGGGTGAAAACATAACCAACCTCCGTCCACCTTCAGTGGTGGAGGTAACTAGAGAGATGATAGAACATGAAACCCTGCACGGTGTTGCAGTACAATATATACTTCAATTATAATAAAATAATGATTTGAAAGATAGTTAAAAATATTCCGGAAGTTTGGCGCTATTGAAGCAGTCTTCTACACCCTTTTAAACCACCCTATACAACATGTCCAAGTACTGCGAAACTGGATGTTCTTGGAAGTATTGTGAATGTGATTTGTGTTTTACAGTATTCAGGCGTTTAATTCAGTTTAAATTAAGGTTTCAATTGGTTTAAAGTTGTATAAATAAACTAATTCCGGATTTTACTGCCGTTTTACCCAGAGTATATTACATCATCCTATCTAACAAGTCACATTCGTCATTTCCCCGTGCGCGAAACTGAAGGCAGGGTTAAGCAATTGGTTCAGGTACCTCCGTCCATCTGCCTGATCAGTTTACTCGAAAATACCACCTGTCGCTTTCCCCACCGGGAATACTTAAAGGGATGGAGGGTTGAGAGAGAACGTTGGAGAGGGAGGGGGGGGGGGGGGGAAGAAGAGAGCGGGGCAAGGGAGGGTCAGGGGGAGAGAGAGGAGGGAAGAGAGAGGGGGGAAGAGAGAGGGGGTGGTGAGAGAGATTAGATTAGAGTAGAGGAGAGGAAAGTAATTCTGGCAGATATAACGTCCAGTTTAACGTCTGCCTGAGGAACAGCACACACGTTGATGAATCACCCTGCCTGTGAAACACTGGGTCGATAGTTTATAACTGGGTTGGGATTCAAACCCAGGCTAGACATTTTAGAGCGAGTGTGCGTACTTCTCGGCCAACCTGCCATGTTGTGGGGGAATCGTTGCTTTCTAGCCACTGAATGAATGAATGAATGAATGAATGATCGTTTTAAGGCCATTTTCCCCGCTAAAGCGGGGGTTAGCCTTGCGGGCCCCGTGACAATCATGGTTCCCTGTTTGAGGCAATGTTTTTATGGCCGGATGCCCTTCCTGACGCCAACCCTTGGTCACGCTCTTACGATGCGCAGGGATACGGTGTACCTATTCCAAACCGGGGTACACACCGGGATCATTCATCCAAGCAAGCTGGTACTCAATTTGCCGACCTTGGAAGGATGACAGGCTGAGTCAACCCCCCTGGCGTTAATTCAGTGATCGACCTGGATTCGAACTCAGGATCCTCGGATCCCAAGCCGGCACCCTAACCGCTAAGCCAACACCAACTAAGCCAACCCCGCCCCACCGAAAACATTTTTCAATTCTCTCCTGAACTTGTAGTTCACTTGTACCGTTGCTTACTTTACTCATTCTAATCCTCTAATTTATTTTGCCTCCTTAACTCCGGGGATGTCCCCACAGAGAACCGAGCTGCGGTGACCACGCCCACTGCTCGCACCATGGGAGCCTTCGCCTGCTTAATTATTTTTGTTGCACTCAATCAAAGGGAGGCGTAGAGCGCCCCTCCCTTTATATAAGGGATCTTTTCTCTGTATGCAACTTTAACATGAGGACTGAAAACACTTACATTTGTGGGGGTAGAGGATGAAATACAATAGTACAGGCAGGCTCATATAGTATTAGCATGGACCGTGGACGCGTAGGAGACATCTCGATGTATTGAGTTGGGAAACTGGAGCTTAAGATTGTTATGTGTCTTCACACGGGGGGTGAAGCTGTGTTAAGTCGATAGGGGTTAAGGTTAGTTTCCCCCCAGTCTGTGATTGCCTCCTGTGGCTTTTCCCGACGTTTTTTTTTTTACAACTACAACAAGGTCGGCCATTAGAACCTCAGTTACAACAACTACAATAACAACTAGGAGCCAGATCAGAATCCGGATCTTCACCAGAATCTAATAATTTCATCCTTGTCACATCCGCTACCTTTGTCACGTGTCACATACACGTGTCACATACACGGCTATGAAAAGCTACCTGGCGTCAGGAAGGGCATCCGGCCATAAAAACATTGCCTCAAACAGGGAACCATGATTGTCATGGGGCCCGCAAGGCTAACCCCTGCTCTAGCGGGGAAAATGGCCTTAAAACGATCATTCATTCATTCATTCACATCCGCTACCTCTCTGCCAAAATTTGTCCGAATCCATCCACACTTTTTGAGGTATGTTGTTCACAAACAAATGGACAAACAGAAAGACAGACTGGTGAAAACATTACCTCCATCCACCTTTGGTGGCGGAGGTAACTGTAACATACTGTGCTTTATGGTATTCAGCAGACATACCTGATCGGGAGCAAGGTTGGGCTTCCGGGAAGGGGCAGGGTGGGGTAGCGGGAGATCGGGTGTGATGGCGGCAGGCTTGTAACGCAACTGTTGAACGGTGATTAAACATTTTGCCTTTACTGGACTGGCCATCACGTGATACACTTCAGTAACAATCGTCCCCTGCAAGCAGGTAGAGCGGTTCGCCAAGTAAACCCTGCCCCACCAACCGAGTAAGGAAAAAGGCCACGCCCCCAGAGTGGTACGGGGGTGTGGAAAAGCCAAACCGGCAGGCTACGCCCCGAGCTTCGTCATTGGTCAAGTAAGACCATGGGGTCATTCGACGGAGCTCGGGCATTGGACAGAGTGACGTCAGAGAGAAGGTTCGAGCAGGAGAGAGGAAGAAGAGTCCCACGCTCTCTCGGTCTCGGCTTTTATGCTGGCTCTTCTGGCTCGGTGCGCTGGTGCTGAGAGAGAGAGCGGTGTGGACTTTTTGCGATCGTGAGGACGAGGTGTTGGTGGCGGTTTGTGGGGCTCTTGGCGCTTCAGACAGAGTGGGGACCGAAAGAGGACCACCCACACAAATGACCTCACGTACCTGGTGCTGTGGAGAGCGACTCCGCACCATTGTTGGCGTGTTTCCTGCGCAAGCGGCTTCGGGCCACTTTGTACTGCCGACTTCATTCAACGATTTCGTTGAGCAAACTGAGTGCCGGCCACCAGAGAAAACAATTTATTTTATTTTATCATTCCCCTGTTGTGTATTTGTGTTTGAGGGAGACGGCTCAAATTAGGATTTAGTTTTACCTTACCTTTCATTTTCACTACTTTCGTATTGCATTTATTTTCATTCAATTCTTGTGTTGCATTTTATTTGCCGTGTGTGTTTATTTGTTCGTGGGTCCGATAATGAACCCGTGTGGCTTCCGTCCAGGTAAGCAACCCCGTTGCCTTCTGTCCCGTGCACGCAATAAAAACCACCGCCATAATTTCGGCTACGTGCCTCGGAATTAAAAACGCTGGGTAATTCGTCACCCAGTGGTCTTAACCGCTCAGCGACAGCACAATACGTTTCTCGGCTTTTACTGGACTAAATCGGCTGCAAATTTCAGAAGTAAATGCTTTGTACATCGAGGCAATATGTTCCAAATTTCAGCAACGTCTGTTTCCGCATTCTTGAGTTTTATTTAGAAAACCCTTGAAATCAAGTTGGTGTCTGGCCGTCCGTCCGTCCGTCCGCCCAAAATGTGTTGGCGCTCTTATCTCAAAGGCTATACATTGAAACAAGCTGAAACTTGGAATATACATTGGCCAATAAGTCGAGTTAATGGATTTCTAAACAAATTCAAAATCTGTGCTCAATTATGGGTCTATGAGGGTGGGGGTGTGTGACCCCCCCCCCCCCCAAAATAGTTATTTGCTCTCTTCTCTGAAACTATACACACGATGTTGCTGAAACTTGGCCACAGGCTTCATATCTGATGCCTAATGAAGGTGTATTGACCACATCAAAATCTGCACTCAATAAGGGGGCGAAGGGAGGGGGGATTTGACCCCCCCAAAATAGCTATTTGCTCTCTTCTCCGAAACTACACACACAATTTTTGATGAAACTTGGCTATAAGCTTCATATCTGATGCATAACGAAGGTGTATTGACCGCGCATCAAAATATGCGCTCATTGTGGGGGTCTATGGGGGTTTTGAACCTTTCCCCCCCCCCCCCCCCCACCCCAAAAATAGGTATTTGCTCTCTTCTCCGAAACTACACACACGATTTTGATGAATCTTGGCTATACGCTTCATATCTGATGCCTAACGAAGGTGTACTATATATAAATACAGATATATACCCACTTTTTACCTCTTATTACAACAAAATGATAATGTGTTGGCCAAATGGCCTCATGGATAAAGCATCAGACTCCCAAGCTGGGGATTGTGGGTTCGAATCCCATCTGAGTTGAATAATGTTTTTTCCCCTTACTTTTTCAAATATTTTACATTATCTTGAATAAAGTAGAAAGAACGAAGAACCTACCTGTAGAAGGAAGTAGAGGACGGGGAAGACCGAGAAAGACTTGGCTAAAGGTGGTGGAAGAAGAAATGCGGGCAAGGGGGTTAACAAGGAGAGATGCAGAAAATAGGGCAAAATGGAGAAGATTGTCATGGGGCCCGCAAGGCTAACCCCCGCTCTAGCAGGGAAAATGGCCTTAAAATGCCTGTTGTTGTGTTGTTGTATCTTGAATAAAGTCTTGTACGATGAACAAATGCATTTTGTTCATATTTAAAATGTATCTTGGGAAAAAATACCAGGGCATAGAAAAGCCCCTTTACATAGTATGTGCCACGTGGCAAACTATAGAAAAAAGGGATTTTTGGGGGAAATGCCAGGGGCAAAAAAGGCCCCTTTATATGGTATGTGCCATGTGGCAAACAAAAGAAAAGACGGGACATTATTGGGAAAAATGCCAGGGGACAGAGAAAAGACCCCTTTATATGGTATGTGCCATGTGGCGAAATACAGAAAAGATGGGACATTCCATTGCTAGTAGAAAATGCCAAAGAATAGAAAATAAGGGACATTCAAAAAATCTCGTGTACATGCCGGACTAACCTTGTGTTCTTAGGAGGAACCAAGTAATGCTCTATAAAAGTTCATATAAAGCGCCAATTTGATTCATCGAGCTGCATGAAGAATCAATCATTTATGTTGGAAATCAGCCAACATTACCGCTTTCCACAAAAAATGTGCAAAAACTGATCCTTGCAACTACAGACCAATCAGCCTGCTCCCAATCATCAGCAACGTCATAGAATCCATTATTGCTTCGGATATCAAATCCTTCCTCTTCTCCAATGGCTTGATCTCCGATCATCAATTTGGATTCAGACCAGGTCACTCTATTCTGGACATGCTGATTCTGCTGTCTCAACAATGGATGGAGGTCCTCAATGCCAAACAGGAAATCAGAGCTGTCTCCCTTGACATATCACGTGCCTTCGATGCGGTCTGGCACCCCGCTCTGCTCACCAAACACTCCTCCTATGGTATCCTTGGAAATCTCCACGCATGGCTTGTGGACTTCCTCTCTGGTCGTAGTCAACATGTGGCCCTGAATGGATTTCTCTCATCTCCCCTTCCTGTTCAGGCTGGAGTTCCCCAAGGCAGTGTTCTGGGCCCTGTGCTTTTTCTGGTCTTCATAAATGATCTCTCCGACTCTCTGGAAAATCCTCTCTATCTATTTGCTGATGACTACACTCTCTGCCACTCCATACCTCATCCCTCAGATTGGCAGTCTGCAGCCTCCTCACTCTCTGCAGACCTGGACAAAATCAAAGACTGGTCAAACAAGTGGAACATGTCTTTCAATCCTGTCAAATTTCACACTCTCACAATGTCTCTCTGAAAAGACAGTCTGGACAACCCTCCCATCTACTTTCTCAACAATCTTCTCCAAGAAGTTCTGTCACTCAAGCTCTTGGGTCTCACAATCTGACATGATCTTTCTTGGGAAAACCACATTTCCAAGCTGGCCTCCAAAGCCAGTCGCCATCTGGGCAACCTCCGTTGTGTGAAGTCCTTCCTTGGCACACCTGAGCTCCTCACCACATACAAGGCTTTCATCCGCAGCTCAATGGAATACTGCTCTCCCCTCTGGGCTGGTGCTCCTGCCTCACACCTAGCTCGGCTTCACGCTATTGAAACCAAAGCTTTCAGAATCATTGGAATCTCCTGAAATGAAGCTAACTCTGAGGACCTTTCACTCACTCACTCACTCACTCACTCACTCACTCACCGCAGGCAGGTTGGTGGTCTTTGTCTTCTACCGACTCCTCTCTGGCCTAGCTCTCCCAGCTCTGTCTGGGCTCTGTCCCCCAAATACCCAAATGTCCTGCAGGTCGCACAAGATCTGCCAGCAACCCTCTTCTGGTGAAACTGCCAAAATCAAGACTCTCTATTCACCTTCACTCTTTCATTCCTCTTTTCTTCCGCCTCTGGAACAAACTCCCTCACTCTCTTCAATCCCACTCCTCCCTCCAGGTCTTTAAAACAGCTGTTCACCACCATCTCTTATCTTCCCCCATCCAAAACCTTGATCTCTTCTACCCCCTCCTCCCCCTAAGCCCCCTCCCTCCCACCGATCTCCCGATGTCTCTGCTCTCAAATGTTGTACTTGTGTGCTTCCCCCTCTCCCCATCTTGTCTCCCGTTCCCTTTATTATGTCCTTTGTGTCCGTTTGTATTTTTGTCATTAATGTTAGCTCTTACACGAGCCTCGATCTTGTATACAAAAAAAAAAAACTTAATGTACTTAACTTTTTAACCCCGAGGGGGGTGGTGCGGGACAGGAGGGGGGAGAGGGAGGAGGAAGGGGGAGGGTGTGAGAGGTGAGGGGAGAGGGAGGGGAAAGATATACTACATATACATATTTGGGGGGGGGGGGGGGGTGGCTTTGATACGCCCCTCCGTTTTGGGGAAGGGCGGATGAGAAGGAGAATTTTTTTTTACTCTTGGGTCATTCCATGTCAAATCATCAAAGAATCTGCCGTCATCTCTCAGATTTTTGTAAAACTTTGGGAACCAATTGGGACCCATGAAAAACAGTTAGAACTCAAATATTTTTGCTAACAGCCTCTTAATTAGTGAGATACAGGTTAACGAACTTTGGACTAATTAGCGCGATGTCGCAAATTCAAATGGCCATATCTCTAAAAGTATAACACCTAGAGAGCTGGTTTTGGTGTCATTTTAAAGGTATTTTCATGCCCTATAAATTTGTCTGGGCAACATTTTCCTACCTCAAATCACAAAAAAGTTATCACAAAATATAAACTTCAATCGTGAATCCAAAAAAAATGTATCCTTCAAATTTCCTCAAAGTCATCCCAGATGTACCTTATGATGTCAAGAAGCTTCCACATAAGTTTTGTGATGGGCACTCCAATAGTTTCTGAGATATGAGCAATAATGTACATGTACGTATGGCATATAGGTTCAAAAATCAGCATTTGTAATGTATTATACAATCATTCTAACCTAGCCATGACAGGGAACACAGGGAACAACCATCAATTGCTTTGAAGTATCATATACTTTCATTTTCAACTGGGCCTGAGGGGAATTCTCATCTGGGGAATTCCAACTGGGATTTCCCATGTGGGTAAGTCGAGGTGATGCAACTTTCACAGTCTAAGATCCCCAGGGAAAGTCCAAGTTGGCTTAGTGTAATGCTTAGGCCTGCCACCAACAGAAATTGGCAGTTCACTTCTGAAGGAGCTGCAGAAAAATGACGACTGCCAAGGAAAAGTTCATCTTGAAGCAGAAATCCTGCTGCAATCCCTTTGGAGCTCATGAAAAACCAAAGTCGTCTGGCTTGAGAGCTGTTAGCCAAAAAGCCATAGCCGCTCATCCAAGCCTCAAACTGCAAAGTGCACAGAAAATCTGTACCCAGTGTCGTAAGAAACTGGCAAAAAGACAACCAGGTGTGGTAGAGACTCAGAGTGAAATACCATTACCAGTGACCAGCAGCGCTATTAGCAGTAGTGAGGACAATGATGGTGGAGGTGAATCACCAATACCAGGCAGTTCAGGGGAGTTTGAATTTCATTCTCCTGAAATGGAACTGAATACACTGAATGAGTCTTTGGGATTGATTAGAGAATCACCTATTCCAAAAAAGAGACTTGCTGCAGATAAATATGTGAAATCCAAAACCAAGAAAATCGGTGACACTGGTTAGTGAACCTAAGTCAGGTTAGTGAACACTGTGTACTTGAACTCACTTATTGATTGTATAATACATTACAAATGCTTATTTTCGAACCTATATGCCATACGTACATGTACATTATTGCTCATATCTCAGAAACTATTGGAGTGCCCATCACAAAATTTATGTGGAAGCTTCTTGACATCATAAGGTACCTCTGGGATGAATGTGAGGAAATTTGAAGGATACATTTTTTGGGGATTCACAATTGAAGTTTATATTTTGTGATAACTTTTTTGTGGTTGGAGGTAGGAAAATGTTGCCCAGACAAATTCATAGGGCATGAAAATACCTTTAAAATGACACCAAAACCAGCTCTCTAGGTGTTATACTTTTAGAGATATGGCCATTTGAATTCGCGACGTCGCGCTAATTAGTCCAAAGTTCGTTAGTCTGTATCTCACTAATTAAGAGGCTGTTAGCAAAAATATTTGAGTTCTTGCCGTTTTTCATGGGTCCCAATTGGTTCCCAAAGTTTTACAAAAATCTGAGAGATGACGGCAGATTCTTTGATGATTTGACATGGAATGGCTGTCTTGTAAAGAGTGCTTCATAACCTCAGTGTTGTCCAGATCAAAAAGAAAGTTGTAATACCCTCTGCCACCATCACCAGGGGGCATTACTTTGTACACATTTACATAGATTATAATCTACGCCCCTCTTCCGGTCCCCCACACCCCTGAATGAGGCCGCGGCCACATAGCTTATGTTACTCCCCAGACAAAGTTGTATTTGTATTTGTACCCCGAGTAAAGTATTGTTACAGACGTGGCTTGGATGTTATTTACCGAGCGGTTTTATGGTATGACCACGTCTGCACAAGTTACCCGATTGTGCCCGAACGTTGACGAAGTCGCGCGATGCTGGCTCAATAAGAAAAAGAAGACACCCGGCTGGATCACAATAACACAATACGACACCAGGGGTTCAGTTCTCAAGACCTCCGGAGGAGGTTATATTAAGGCGGAAGGTTAGATTACAACTACAAGAGGGACAGCATAGAAAGACAAGCACTTAGACACACTCTTATATTAACCCCAACAGACGACAGATAAACGGGACAAAATGCTGACTCACACGGGGATTGATGGCAAGGAAAGGCAGGCAGTCGATGGCTCAAGGTGCACTCTTGGCTCAAGGCAGAATCGACTCGGTCCGGTCCAGAGATGCGGGGAGGTCGCAGCGCTCGGATGGCGTCTTGTCTGCTCAAGCTGGGGGCGCATCTGACTCAGCGCTCGCAGGTGGCTTTCCTTCTCCAAGCTGGGTGCGCATCTCACTCAGCGCTCGCAGGTGGCTTTCCTTCTCCAAGCTGGGTGCGCATCTGACTCACATCCGGCGCGGGGCCGCGTATATCCGGCGGGGAGTGACACGCCCTCGGCTCGTTAGCTCCGCCTCGTGGAATCGGCACGTTGCTTCTCATTGGGTGCGTGCGGGGGGTTTACCAGGCTCCGCCCTTGACGAGGAGCTGACAAGGAGCCCCTTCGTGGTAACCCCGTGGAGCGCATGGTCTGGAGCTAATCGAGCCGGTGTGAGGACGCATCCTCCCCCGCTCCGCCGCCATCTCCTCTGTTGTTGTTGTAATTGTTGGGGAAGAAGATGGAAGGAGGTATGGGAAAGGTCCTAAACTCACTACTGATGCCATATAATCACATTCTGGTGCAACGAAGAGTCATAATTAATGGAGACGAGGCCTTAACTGACATAGAATAAGAATAACTAGGAAGATGTCCGAAAGTTGTCTACGTGTGGTGCGGTGGACCTGGGCACGACATTTAATGGGGGAAGAAGGGGAAGGTCGGCTCTACTGATTGTTATTTACATGCAATGGGACTAGGGAATGGGGGATTGGGGAAAGTTGGGGAGTATTGGAGAAAATAGGGGAATATTTACAAGCGGATATGGAGGCCAAATTCCATATTCGCAACATTGCACCCTTCTCTACCCTCGGGGCGTCCCGACCCGATAAATTTTTACCTACTTTAGTGTGGCACGCAATGTAGTTCCCTCTACTATTAACTCTACCCTGAGTGCGACAGTTTTACAGATATTCACAAATGAGTAAATATGTCCCCCTGCGACGTTGCACCCTTCTCCTCACAGAAACACACCCACAGGATAACCGAATCCGGAAAGAATCCTCAAACTAAACATACAGCCGGTAGGGAGCATTATTTACAAGACTACGCTGCTATTTACACTACGATCCAGGACCTGTTTTTGGAGGAACACATGCAGATGTTATGCATAGAGAGAGAGCGCGCTTGCCAACATCGATACACCAACCCACGAGTGCTCTGTGGCCGACGGCCTTTAATAACGTGCAGAGCACCCTTCCCGAGCATCAAAAGCACCACCCCACCACCAATCGGTGCAGTCACCATTGTTCATTGGAATAAAAATAAATTCGACAACCCCTAACCCTGCAGGTGTCTCTTGCTCTTCTTGTGGTGCACTTGGTGGTAACTAAAAGTGGTTCACCTGTATGGCATAGGTGCCACGTTGACCCATAGGTCCATCCCCGGGTGGTGCTTGGCCGCAAACGAACTGCGGTCCATTGTGGGTGGCCACAAACATTGCGGTCCATATGGTGTATCGATCCCGGCAGCAAACAGCGAAAGTGCAGGCCCACAACTGCGCAGCCAGCACCTCTCTCTCCTCTCTCTCTACCCCAAAGCCAGATCCTCGGAGGTGGGAGACAAAAGAAGAAACAAGTGAGTAAGGTGGTAAGGGCGCAAAAGTGCACGCAATATAAGGTAATGCACACTGGGGGCACATGGGAACCAGGTGAGACAGGTACGTTCCTATCGTACGCCCCCCCCCCCCCCACCAGGTAACCTACATGGCCCCTCCCTTACCCCTTACTGTATCCACACAACACAACACTACCCATAAACATCTACTTTACAAATCAACAAACATCCCTACTGTCTTCCCCGTTCCTCCCATAAACCAAATTCGTCTTCTCTCCCTCCTAACCAATCAAATTTGCCATTTTCAACTCTCATCAAAATTTGCCATCTCCAACTCAACATCAAAATTTGCCATTACCAATTCATCATCAGTCCCTCCTAGGGAGGGAGAGATGGAATCACCCCAATGTCTCATCCACGTCGTGATGCGTCTCACAAATCCACAGCAATTTCATTTCCTGCAACAAAACAAAGAAAACACAGGTGTGGAGTCATCATCATCACCACAGGCAAGTGGCTGCGTATGGTGCGACAGGTTCTTCAATCCTAACTATTTCCTAAATGATTTTAACAACTTTACACTACCCGGGGTCTTTCTCCGGCCAAACCATTGGCCCTCTTACACTATGGGTTCTAAAAACCAATTCCCATTGGCCAAACTGTGGTGCTTTTCAATTTGGGGTCTCACTCCCCCGATTCATCTCCCGGTGCCCTCGCACAATTTCTGGGCTGCGGCGTGTACCTCTCCCAGTGGGTCTACCCACCTGCACACCTCCACCACTGCAGTTGCCTCCGAGCTTACCTGCTCCTTTCCCTAACCTAACTACCTGGGGAAGGCCCTCTGGCACTCTCCCCACTCGGTGCCCTCTCTGGCACTGGGCTACCCGGGTCCGTCCTCCGGATCCTCGGGCCCCATCCACAACTCTACCGGCTCCCAGAGCCCACCTGCGGCCTCACCTGGCCGACATCCTCACAGTGGTGGAGTGCTCAACCAACTACACACACTAACAGGCTACACGCCCAGCCATTTCCACAACACTAATGCACCCATTCACAACACCATTCTGCAACCGCACCACAAATGCCAATATCCAACCACAATTTACCTGCACCCTCTACCTAACACTTACACTACCCGCCCCGGGTACTCGTGAAAGGGGTCCACTCTTCCCCCATCCACACCTTCGCACCATGCACACCACTCCGTACCACTTACTCCAACTCTCTCCACACACCTGTACTTGCACACCTGTGCTCTCACACTTGGTGCCACCTGCACCCTTCTCTCCCCAAGCGCATTCGCGCTGATCCACACACTCACGACTCATACACTGCTCCACACACCTGTCCAATTGCACACCTGTGCAATCACACCTGTTCCATCCTCACACACACGGCATCATCTCAGCTAACTACTCCCTTCTGAAACTTGCGCTTCCCAGTCGTCCCTTTAAACTATTGCGCTCCCACGTCATTATCATCCACACTAATCTACCTGCGTCCCCACTACAGGTATCAGTCACTAACTAACCTTAACGTTACCTAAGGTCATCTTCTCTAGATCCCTACACACAATATCCTAACCCACCCGGGCTAGTTTTCACTGCCATACACCCCATAAGCTATTGCTCCTTTGCCCCCACATGGGAAGGATGGTGGATTTGCCATCCCACCACATCGGGGGTCTCTCACTACCAATTTTGCACATCAAATTGCAACAAATTAAAAATTTGCCAATCATCTGCCAATCACTGTACCATTACCAATCATCACTCTGCCAATCCTTTGCCAATCATCAAATTTTGCTTTTCTCTAATTTTGGGTCCAAAACACTAACCTCATCACCCAGTCGACTCACTAATACCTCTCGGTGCGCCAATTCCTGTCCAAAGCCCGGCTTCGTAAAGCCAAACAATGGATGCTGGTTGTTTTGTGCCAGCGGCTGGATGCGTCCGGCACTCGGTGCAGGGACGGGGGCTTACCCGTGCCGAGATCCCACGCACCACCTCGGCGTGGAGCCATCCAATGCCCCGATCTCGACCTGCCGGCACGTCTCACCAAAAAGTGGTCGCCATGACGACCCTTTCTATCGGGCTGCCAGCTCCGCCTAGTGGAGCCTGGACGCGGCCGTTCAAAGCGAGGCCCGGCACGCACCGAGGGCCCGATTCGGCTATAAGTCGTTCTAAACTCTACCCCGTCTAACGTCGATGCTTCACCTGCATGCTTACATCCCGCAGCCCGTTCCTTGCTCACACATCCAGCTGTGCCCATGCTCCTCGTACCCTTCCTTACACACCCAGGTACCCTCATTCCACTCACAGCCTTGGTCACACACCTGACCACCGAACACTTTGGCACACATTCGTCGCTCGCACACCTCACCAATACACCGCTTCGCACCCCCTCCTCGGTCACCTCCTCTGTGACAATCACAGGTGTGCCCTCATTCGCACACCCAACCACGTGCCTCACCACCAACTCCAGCGTGCATTCCCACTCACGCTCTACCATTCCAGGTGTGCATCCTTCCATCCCAGGTGTACATCCTCGCTCACCTGTCACAACTAACTCACGCTCCATGTCACTCTCACTACTTTCACCTCCATTCCTGACAGCGCACTCACCCTTACTCTTGACAGCACACTCTTTCCCCATGCACCTGTCCGTCACACACCTTTCTCGCGCACACTCTCCCGTTACACCCTCTGTAACACTCACCACAGGTGGACACTCTTCCTTACTTCTGACAGCGCACTCTTTCCTCATGCACCTGTCTGTCACACACCTTTCTCGCGCACACTCCTGCGCACACTCTCCCGTCACACCCTCTGTAACACTCACCACACCACGCTTCCATGTGCTCCCTCGCACACGCGCTACGACCGACTCACTCTCGCCAGCACACTCACTCCTTGGCACGCACTTTTTCCTCACACACCCCAGAGTCGGACTTTCTTGCACACCTCCATTTTCGCACACCAGACCTGTCGCACACTTCACCAACGGCCTCTCACGAACACCCGGGTCTATCTCGACCCCCAAGCTTATTAAATCCCCTGGCGCATCATACGCACGACCATATTGGTCACCACTTACACCGGGTCCTCTTCCTCTTCGCTTCTCCTCCATCACCTGCGAATCCCTCATCCGGTTAATGAGCACATCACGATCCAAACACAGACTTTGGACCAATTCTTTTATCTCCTCTTTTATCTCTTTGTTATCCCCTCTCCGTCGCTTCTTAATTTCGCTCACCCCTTCTTCCACTTCTTCTAATTTGTGCCTCACCTCTTTTATTCCCCGGTACGTCTCCTCAAGCTCATCCTCTAAGGCTACCTTGACCGTTTCCATGTGCGTCCTCACCTGCCGGTCCTTCGTCTCCATTACCTCTATCACCTCGTCCAACCTCGTTGTCAGTCCCTCACGTACCATCTGACATTCCCTCTTCGTCGCTACCAAGTCATCTTTTAGTTCTTTCTGTGTCGCCTTTAAACCTCCTAATACCGCAGTGTTCCTTTGAACCTGCTCCGTTAGTCCTTTTTGTCCCTCCGTCAGCTGTTCCACCTCCTGCGTCAGGACCTCTATGCCCCCTTGTAACTTTACAGTCCCCTTTCTCACCTCCTTCTCCATGTGCTCCTTACAGTGCCTCACCTCCTCGCGCACTCCTCCGACCTCCTCACTCACTCCTCTTCTGATCTCCTCTCCCATCACTTGCATCTCCTGCCCAGATGCCACCCTCATCTGCTCCATTTCCTCCCTGTGAGCATCCAGTTTGGTTTCTACCCCCATTCTGACCCCCTCTATCTGCTGCTCCATTTGTTTAACTTCCCTTTCCGCTTGGTCCCTCATGTCCCTCAATTTGCCTTCCATACTGTTTTCTAACCCCTCTAACCCATTTTTCACTCCCTCTATCTGATTCTCCTGGGCAGCCATTCTATTTTCTACCCCCGTTAACCCATGTTTCACCTCTTTTATCCCGTTGTCTAACCCCTCAAAATTATTGTCTAACTTCCCAATTTTCTTGTCTAACTCCTCAAAATTATTGTCTAACTTCTCAATTTTCTTGTCTAACTCCTCAAAATTATTGTCTAACTTCTCACCGGTACCCCTCATTTGGCCCTCTAATCGCCCACTATCAACCCTCATTTGCTCACTCTGAGCATCCATCCGGTTCCCCATTACCCCCATTTGGTCCTCCAATCGCTCACCCTGAGCATCCATCCGGTTCCCCATTACCCCCAATTGGTTACTCTGCAGTTTGAGGGACGCCTGCATTTGCGCCATAAATTGCTCCATGAGGACCTGCATCTGGGCCATCCCTCCCACTTGTGCAGCGGGTGCGGCCGCCGTAGCTATGTGCGAGGCGCCATTTCGCGCGTCTGCTACCCCCGCTGTTTCGCTCTCCTCATGTCCCTCATTTTGGTCCTGGACCGACCCTGCTTCACTCTCCCCTACCGGACCCCAGCCGTCTTGATCCGCCATAGCGCGACTTGCAAAATTCGAGTTTCGTAAAACAAATACAAATTTCGCCGTTATAATTTCGCGCGGGAAACGCGCTCCGAATCGATTCTACTTGTTACCAATTTGGGCCTAATAAATTTAGTCCCGGGTTCGAATTCCACTCCTCGACACCAATTGTTACCGTACTAACACAATTGGTGTCCAAAATTTGGGCTAAATAAATTTAGTCCCAGGTTCGAATCCAACTCCTGACAACCAATTGTTACAGACGTGGCTTGGATGTTATTTACCGAGCGGTTTTATGGTATGACCACGTCTGCACAAGTTACCCGATTGTGCCCGAACGTTGACGAAGTCGCGCGATGCTGGCTCAATAAGAAAAAGAAGACACCCGGCTGGATCACAATAACACAATACGACACCAGGGGTTCAGTTCTCAAGACCTCCGGAGGAGGTTATATTAAGGCGGAAGGTTAGATTACAACTACAAGAGGGACAGCATAGAAAGACAAGCACTTAGACACACTCTTATATTAACCCCAACAGACGACAGATAAACGGGACAAAATGCTGACTCACACGGGGATTGATGGCAAGGAAAGGCAGGCAGTCGATGGCTCAAGGTGCACTCTTGGCTCAAGGCAGAATCGACTCGGTCCGGTCCAGAGATGCGGGGAGGTCGCAGCGCTCGGATGGCGTCTTGTCTGCTCAAGCTGGGGGCGCATCTGACTCAGCGCTCGCAGGTGGCTTTCCTTCTCCAAGCTGGGTGCGCATCTCACTCAGCGCTCGCAGGTGGCTTTCCTTCTCCAAGCTGGGTGCGCATCTGACTCACATCCGGCGCGGGGCCGCGTATATCCGGCGGGGAGTGACACGCCCTCGGCTCGTTAGCTCCGCCTCGTGGAATCGGCACGTTGCTTCTCATTGGGTGCGTGCGGGGGGTTTACCAGGCTCCGCCCTTGACGAGGAGCTGACAAGGAGCCCCTTCGTGGTAACCCCGTGGAGCGCATGGTCTGGAGCTAATCGAGCCGGTGTGAGGACGCATCCTCCCCCGCTCCGCCGCCATCTCCTCTGTTGTTGTTGTAATTGTTGGGGAAGAAGATGGAAGGAGGTATGGGAAAGGTCCTAAACTCACTACTGATGCCATATAATCACATTCTGGTGCAACGAAGAGTCATAATTAATGGAGACGAGGCCTTAACTGACATAGAATAAGAATAACTAGGAAGATGTCCGAAAGTTGTCTACGTGTGGTGCGGTGGACCTGGGCACGACATTTAATGGGGGAAGAAGGGGAAGGTCGGCTCTACTGATTGTTATTTACATGCAATGGGACTAGGGAATGGGGGATTGGGGAAAGTTGGGGAGTATTGGAGAAAATAGGGGAATATTTACAAGCGGATATGGAGGCCAAATTCCATATTCGCAACAGTATATATAAGCGTTTATATCAGGAGCGGCGTTGCTCAAGCAAAAAAGAAACTGACATCTATCTATAATTCCAGTAATCTCTGTGTGTATGTATGTATGTATGTATGTATGTATGTATGTATGTATGTATGTATGTATGTATGTCTGTGACCGCTGTTTCTCGACAACCACGGGTCCGATATACTTTAAACTTGCCAGGTATATTGCTGGGGACCCGAGGATGTGCCTTTTCAAGGTTTCATATTAATCGGACAAGTAGTTACCGAGCTATGTCCAAAAAACGATTCAACCAATCAGAGAGCAGTGAGCTATCACGTGTGCCGAACGTGGCGAACAGACTCTGCCTCGGACGGCACATTTGAGAGCGTATTCATTTATTTCACGTTGGCAAACTATGTTGCCGCTATGTTGGCGTTAAACTATGTTTTAAAACTAATTAAAACTAATTTGCGATTCTTTCGCTTTCCTGCGCGTTTGTGCACGCTATGGCGATTTCTTTACCAAACTCCGCAAGCCGTTCGCTTTGGACCAAACCATTTCATGTAAATAGAGGGGGGGGATTGTCACCGTACTCGCAAGCCGTTCGCTTTGGACCAAACCATTTCATGTAAATAGAGGGGGGGGGATATAATTTTAGATATAGATATAGTACGGGCACGTCCTAGTATCTATAATGCCAGTAATCTCTGTGTGTATGTTTGTTTGTCTGTGACCGCTGTTTCTCGACAACCACGGGTCCGATATACTTGAAACTTGCCAGGTATATTGCTGGGGACCCGAGGATGTGCCTTTTCAAGGTTTCATATTAATCGGACAAGTAGTTAGCGAGCTATGTCCAAAAAACGATTCAACCAATCAGAGAGCAGCGAGCTATCACGTGTGCCGAACGTGGCGAACAGACTCTGCCTCGGACGGCACATTTGAGAGCGTATTCATTTATTTCACGTTGGCAAACTATGTTGGCGTTAAACTATGTTTTAAAACTAATTTGCGATTCTTTCGCTTTCCTGCGCGTTTGTGCACGCTATGGCGATTTCTTTACCAAACTCTGCAAGCCGTTCGCTTTGGACCAAACCATTTCATGTAAATAGAGGGGGGGGGGGGGGGATTGTCACCGTACTCGCAAGCCGTTCGCTTTGGACCAAACCATTTCATGTAAATAGAGGGGGGGGATTGTCACCGTACTCGCAAGCCGTTCGCTTTGGACCAAACCATTTCATGTAAATAGAGGGGGGGGGGATATAATTTTAGATATATATATAGTACGGGCATGCCCTAGTCTATCTATAATTCCAGTAATCTCTGTGTGTGTGTGTGTGTGTGTATGTGTGTATGTCTGTGTGTTTGTCTGTGACCGCTGTTTCTCGACAACCACGGGTCCGATATACTTGAAACTTGCCAGGTATATTGCTGGGGACCCGAGGATGTGCCTTTTCAAGGTTTCATATTAATCGGACAAGTAGTTACCGAGCTATGTCCAAAAAACGATTCAACCAATCAGAGAGCAGCGAGCTATCACGTGTGCCGAACGTGCCGAACAGACTCTGCCTCGGACGGCACATTTGAGAGCGTATTCATTTATTTCACGTTGGCAAACTATGTTGGCGTTAAACTATGTTTTAAAACTAATTAAAACTAATTTGCGATTCTTTCGCTTTCCTGCGCGTTTGTGCACGCTATGGCGATTTCTTTACCAAACTCCGCAAGCCGTTCGCTTTGGACCAAACCATTTCATGTAAATAGAGGGGGGGGGATTGTCACCGTACTCGCAAGCCGTTCGCTTTGGACCAAACCATTTCATGTAAATAGAGGGGGGGGATTATCACCGTACTCGCAAGCCGTTCGCTTTGGACCAAACCATTTCATGTAAATAGAGGGGGGGGGATATAATTTTAGATATATATATAGTACGGGCATGCCCTAGTCTATCTATAATGCCAGTAATCTCTGTGTGTCTGTGACCGCTGTTTCTCGACAACCACGGGTCCGATATACTTGAAACTTGCCAGGTATATTGCTGGGGACCCGAGGATGTGCCTTTTCAAGGTTTCATATTAATCGGACAAGTAGTTAGCGAGCTATGTCCAAAAAACGATTCAACCAATCAGAGAGCAGCGAGCTATCACGAGTGCCGAACGTGGCGAACAGACTCTGCCTCGGACGGCACATTTGAGAGCGTATTCATTTATTTCACGTTGGCAAACTATGTTGGCGTTAAACTATGTTTTAAAACTAATTAAAACTACTTTGCGATTCTTTCGCTTTCCTGCGCGTTTGTGCACGCTATGGCGATTTCTTTACCAAACTCCGCAAGCCGTTCGCTTTGGACCAAACCATTTCATGTAAATAGAGGGGGGGGATTGTCACCGTACTCGCAAGCCGTTCGCTTTGGACCAAACCATTTCATGTAAATAGAGGGGGGGGGGGTTGTCACCGTACTCGCAAGCCGTTCGCTTTGGACCAAACCATTTCATGTAAATAGAGGGGGGGGGGGGATTGTCACCGTACTCGCAAGCCGTTCGCTTTGGCTTTGCGAATGGACCAAACCATTTCATGTAAATAGAGGGGGGGGGATATAATTTTAGATATATATATAGTACGGGCATGCCCTAGTCTATCTATAATTCCAGTAATCTCTGTGTGTATGTATGTCTGTATGTTTGTCTGTGACCGCTGTTTCTCGACAACCACGGGTCCGATATACTTTAAACTTGCCAGGTATATTGCTGGGGACCCGAGGATGTGCCTTTTCAAGGTTTCATATTAATCGGACAAGTAGTTACCGAGCTATGGCGATTTCTTTACCAAACTCCGCAAGCCGTTCGCTTTGGACCAAACCATTTCATGTAAATAGAGGGGGGGGGATTGTCACCGTACTCGCAAGCCGTTCGCTTTGGACCAAACCATTTCATGTAAATAGAGGGGGGGGATTGTCACCGTACTCGCAAGCCGTTCGCTTTGGCTTTGCGAATGGACCAAACCATTTCATGTAAATAGAGGGGGGGGGATATAATTTTAGATATATATATAGTACGGGCATGCCCTAGTATTTGAAATGAGGGCAAATATTCTGGAAAAGAACTAACATCCAAATCAGAATCCATCACAAATGTCAAATCATCATTTTAACTTTTTGTTGAATATCTGCTGCTGAATGTGCCGTTCATCGCATTTCTGAGCTAAGTATGATGACGTTCAGGAAGAAGAAGAAGAAGGCTGACTACCAACTTCGTACACTTCCGGAATTGTTTTATTATTTGTATTCAAATGTTTGCGAATTGTTTTTAAAAAAATTTATGTAAATGTGTACTTGTATATAATTATAACTGTCATTAATCAAAAAGGTTTAGGCACTATAGAGCAATAAATAAAAAAAATCCAAAAAACGAACCTTTTTTCAACATTTTCTTTTTGGTGTATAACACTCCTAGGCACTCACTGATGAACCTCTGAAAGTTTGACGAAGATCCGTTCAGCTATCTCTGAGAGAAATGGCGACACACACACACACAGACAGACAGACAGACAAATAGCTCTCTTATATCGTAGATTCAATTCGTCGATTTCGTATTTACTGATTAATCAATTCATTATTTTTATTTTTTCGATTAATGACTTATTTAATTAATTTTCAAAAAGTCCAGCTTCGGATGAAACACTGCTGGTTGCGGTATGTTATTAGCCAATTGATCAATTAATTATTTTACGATCATTGTTTATTGATTTTAATTATGCAATTAATCAATCAATTGTTGAACACCTCTCCCTGGAGGAGGTTATTTATTTATTTGGCATGGGGGCGGTGTACTTTGAATCTGTACCTATTTGTCCTTTGATGTGGATAAATGCTGAAGAGAATTGCATTTCTGTGTGTTTCAGCCACTGTCCGGTTCTCTGTACCGGGACGAGGACACGATGATCATGACCACGGCCGATAACGAGCAGTACAAATGTTTGTTACCGTCGGAATCGGCTCAAGGGGTGAGAAGGTCTCTTCACACTGCTTACGATAGCTGTCATTGTTGGTAACCATGGTGACCATGGTGGTAATTGAGCTTTTTTTTCTTCTTTTTTTTGGATACAGAATCGAGGCTCGTGAAAGAGCTAACATTTATCAAACAAACAAATCAAACAGACAAACAAAATATATAAAAAGAGGGAGCGGTAGACAAGATGGGGAGAGAAGGGGAAGCACACAAACACAACATTTGAGAGCAGGGACATCAGGAGATGTGTGGGAGGGAGAGGGCTTGGGGGGAGGAGGCAAGGGAAGGGGGAGCGTATTCCAATGAGCTGCGGATGAAAGCCTTGTATGTGGTGAAGAGCTCAGGTGTGCCAAGGAAGGACTTCGCACGACGGAGAATGCCCAGTCGGCGACTGGCTTTGGAGGCCAGATTTGAAATGTGGTTTTTCCAGGAAAGATCATGGCAGATAGTGAGACCCCAAAGCTTGAGTGACAGAACTTCTTGGAGAGTATTATTCAGAAAATGGATGGGAGGGTTGTCCAGTCGATCTTTTCAGAGAGACATCGTAAGAGTGTGAGATTTGTCAGGATTGAAAGACATGTTCCACTTGTTTGCCCAGTCTGTGATTTTGTCCAGGTCTGCAGAGAGTGAGGAGGCTGCAGACTGCCGATCTGAGGGATGAGGAATGGAGCGACAGAGAGTAGCGTCATCAGCAAAGAGATAGAGAGGATTTTCAAGAGAGTCAGAGAGATCATTGATGAAGACCAGAAAAAGCACAGGGCCCAGAACACTGCCTTGGGGAACTCCAGCCTGAACAGGAAGAGGACATGAGAGAAACCCATTCAGGGCCACACGTTGACGACGACTGGAGAGGAAGTCCGCCAGCCATGCATGGAGATTTCCATGGAAACCAAAGGAGGAGAGTTTGGTGAGCAGAGCGGGGTGCCAGCCCGTATCGAAGGCACGTGATATGTCAAGGGAGACAGCTCTAATTTCCTGTTTGGCATTGAGGACCTCCATCCATTGTTGAGAAAGCAGAAGCAGCATGTCCAGAGTAGAGTGACCTGGTCTGAAACCAAATTGATGATCAGAGATCAAGCCATTGGAGAAGAGGAAAGATTTCATATCTGAAGCAATGATGGATTCCATGACTTTGCTGATAATTGGGAGAAGGCTGATTGGTCTGTAGTTGCTAGGACCTGTTTTTGCACATTTTTTGTGCAAGGCGGTGACGTTGGCTGATTTCCAAGCAGATGGCAGATGACCTTGAGCAAAAGAGAGGGTGAAGAGAACAGAGAGAGGGAGTGAAAGAGTGGAAGAACAGGATTTTAGGACCTGTGGGCTGATGCCGTCAGGTCCAGTTGCAGAATCAGAGTCGAGGGTTGACAGAAACTTTTCCACCTTGTCAGGAGGAAAGGACACAGAGTCCAGGAGCAGCTGTGTACGACTGGGTACGGTGGGTACAGAGAGGGATGGGTTAGGGACACAAGATTTAGAGGCAAACACAAAGTTGAGGCATTCAGCTTTTTCACGTGCGGAGTCAGCTGTGTAGCCATTTGAGATGAGGGAGGGGATGGAGGGGGAACAAACACTAGAAACAGATTTGACCAGACGCCACCAGGATTTGGAAGAGGGGAGACAGATAAGAGAGTTCGGTCTTGAGAACGGAGAGATATTGTTTCCTGGCTCTCCTGAGGGTGGACACACACTTGTTTCGGGCTTTGTGAAAGGAAATGAGATTTCCTTCCATTGGATTTGCTTTCCAGGAGACGAAGGCAAGTTGTTGCTGGGAAACAGCCTCACCACAAGATTCCATGTACCATGGATGGGAGGAAGGGTATGACAACTGAAGATGAGATGGGATAAATCTGTGCATGAGAGAGAGCAATTTACTTGGGAAGAATTCCCAGGATGAGTTGATGTCAGAGGCGGTAGAGATGGGAGACCAGTCCAGATGATTGATAGCTGCTTGAAGACCGTGCCAGTTGGCCTGAGTGAAATGCCAGAAATGCTGCTGATAAAGATGAAGGCACAGCAATAAATGGCTCTGGCACATTTGCACTATATACATAGCTCATATATATATACGTATATACACATATCATACATATATATATATATATATATATATATATATATATACACATATCATACATATATATGTATGTATGTATATATATATATATATATATATATATATATATATATATATATATATATATATATATATATATATATATACACATACATACATATATATATATATATATATATATATATATATATATATATATATATATATATATATATACAGTGGTACCTCGGCTTACGAGTTTAATCCGTTCCGTGACGGAGCTCGTAAGCCAAATCGCTCGTAAGTCAAAGCAAATTTTCCCATTCAAATGCATTGAAATGCTATTAATCCGTTCCAGCCTCAAAAAAAAAACACCAATTTTTTTTGTTAGGTGCTTTTAAATAACAAAAATGTACTTTATAAATAACAAATAATGTATAAACAAGCACGACCTCGTATATACTGTACATAATACAAGAGAATGTAAAGAAATAAACTGGACCTCTATCCATGAAGATATGGAGAAGTTGTTGTTTGTGTGGTTGAAGGAGAAGCAGCTCGCAGGAGATACCGTGACCGAGAGCATCATGTGTTTGAAAAGATTGAAACTCGGATATCGAGCACGGACCACGAGGTGTTTTTTCTTTTTTCTTAATCTCGGTTTCAGTGAACTTTTGCTCTGTGCTCACGTGTACTGTACCTGTACCTGTAATGGTACGTCAGAGGATGGCACCTGTTGTCATCATATTAAGTGCAAGATGTTCTGCATCGTAAGTTGGTACACCGTGGTCTTTCGGCGGTGTTTAAGCCGGCCGTCTTGGCTTCTGTCACCATTGGCATTGAGTCTTTCGATGTAGGTAGGTCGTTGTGTGCCGGTGCCTTGGCCGAATTCCTTCATTGCTGCATTGTTAGCTCACCTGGTTTTTTATACCACATCTTTGGTTATCGGACCAGCGAATGACGTCATCTCCAAAGTATGGCTTATTCTCACTTGTCTTGGACGATCTTCTACTTCTAGCCTTCCACCGTGCATTTGGTGTCCACTGTACTTACTGTACAGTGCCTGGTAAAATTGATGTAATGGGTTTTTGACCGTCAACGCCATGAACCGTCATGAACCGTCAACGCCATGAACCGCTAACACTCAAAAGCCCATTTATCGCGCCTTATAAAGCAAAACGCAAACCGAAAGCCATGCCTCTCAAGCGAGGCGTGCTTCCGTGGTCACGTGATCCACAGGTGTAGCTCATTATACCCGCACGCGCGACACGCTTTGGCGGTCACGTGACCAGCCACTCTGGAGGCGGGGATCCCCGCCGATGACGTCACCGGCTGGAGCAAGGAGATTCCTCGCTAATGTATTTCGACGATTGCGTGTTTTATATCCAAGCAGAGATGCTTTCACGGCAAGATAACCACGTGACCGGAACCGGAAGCCACAACCGGAAAATTCAAAAAAATAAATTTTTTGAGCTCGTACATCGGATCTCGGCTCGTATCCCAAAGCAACAAACCGCCCGAGCGACGGCTCGTATCCCGAAAAACTCGTACGTTGGGGCACTCGTAAGCCGAGGTACCACTGTACATACATACATACATACATATATATATATATATATATATATATACACATATACAGTGAAACCTTGACTTACGAGTGCACCAACTTCCGAGTTTTCAGAGATACGAGCCGTCGCTCGGTCGATTTTTTGCTTTGTGATGCGAGCCGAGATCTGAGTTACGAGTGAGCGAGCTTACGCCACCCGCCACTAGGTGGCCCAGCGAGCGTTCAGTTCACGTGGTTATCTTGCCGTGCAAGCATCCCTGCCGTATCGCTGTTGCTTTGTTTTCGCATTTTGTTTATTTTGGAAAATTTCTTAGTTTTAACCATGGGTCCTAAGAAATTGAGTGCCAAAAATTTCAGAGTTTATTGAAAAGAAACACCCTGAAAAAGTTGCAACAGGTCGTGCGTTGGCGCTGTGTAACGACACTTGCCTCACTCATTTTCGAAACATTTTGAAAGGGAGGAAGAAACAAACCTCCTTGGACAGGTTTTTATTGAAACGCCCTGCAAGTGAAAGCGAGGAAAGTGTGGCGAAAAAGGCAAAAGTTATCTCCTCCACCTCCGCCAGCATCTTCGTCTGATCTTCAAGGTAAATACACTTAATAAAACCAGTTTATTTCTTTACATTCTCTTTTATTATGTACAGTATATACGAGGTCGTGCTTGTTTATACATTATTTGTTATTTATAAAGTACATTTTTCTTATTTAAAAACACGTAACAAAAAAAATTGGTGTGGTTTTTGGGGGGCTGCAACGGATTAATAGCATTTCAATTCATTTTAATGGGGAAATTTAATTTGAGAAACGAGCAAATTGAGTTACGAGCTCGGTCACAGAACGAATTAAACTCGTAAGTCAAGGTTTCACTGTGTATATATATATATATATATATATATATATATATATATATATATATATATATATATACAGTATATATATATATATCATATATATACACAGCTATATATATAGCCCCGGTGTGTACCCCGGTTTAGAATAGGTACACCGTATCCCTGCGTGTCGTAAGAGGCGACTAAAAGGGTTGGCTTCAGGAAGGGCATCCGGCCATAAAAACATTGCCTCAAAAAAAAAAGAGAACCATGACAATTACAACTACATATGGGCAGGGTACAGCCCGAAGTACCCCATGGGGGACCCCATTCCCTCTCGTCAAAACTCAAGGTGGGGAACCCGATCAAAGCAAGGGTGGAAATCACTCCATTTATGACGACGAAACGTCTGATGCCCGACGTGGAGATCGGTTCCTGAGATTTGGGACATGGAATGTAGAGACAATGACAGGGAGATCAGGAGAAGTGGTGGAAGTATTGGTCAGAAGAAGAGTGGACATATGTTGTGTGCAGGAGACGAGATGGAAGGGAACTGGTGTAAGAATGGTGAAGGGTAGGCAGGGACAGAAATACAAGTTTGTGTGGCAAGGGTGCCCGGAGGGCGTTAATGGTGTTGGTGTCCTGTTTTTTGAGGAGTTTGTGGACAGTGTGGTGAGTGTGACTAGAGTGAGTGATCGGTTGATGATGGTGAAAATGATGATTGGAAAGCTCTTGGTGAACGTCATCTCGGGATATGCTCCGCAGGTTGGTCGGAGCGATGAAGAGAAGGACAAGTTCTGGTGTGCGATAGAGAAGCTGATGGAAAACGTGAAAGATGAGGAAGTTGTTGTGGTAGGAGGAGACCTAAATGGACATGTGGGAAGGAGTATGGACGGTTTTGAGGGAGTTCATGGGAGTTACGGATATGGTGTGAGAAAAGGAGAAGGTGAAAAGATTTTGGAGTTTGCTGATGGAGGTGATTTGTTGATTTGTAATACTCCATAAAGAGGATAATAAGCTTGTTACATACACGTCAGGTGGATCGACGACGACCGTTGACTACCTGCTGGTGCGTAGGCGAGATAGGGGGCACCTCCGGGACACAAAGGTGATCCCGCGCGAGGCTGTTTCACAGCACCACTTAGTTGTCTGCGACATAAGGGTGAAAGGTGCGAGGAGAGCCCGGCGTGTGAAGTACCAACCGAGAATGAAGGTGTGGAGGTTGAAAGAGGTGACAGTGAGGGAGGCATTAAAAGAGAGGCTGAGTATGGTAGAGGGTGATGTGGTTGAGCTTGAAATTGGTTGGATGTCAATGAAAGATAGTCTGTTGGGAGCCGTTGGTGAGGTATGTGGATGGACAAAAGGACCACCGAGGCACTCGGAAACATTGTGGTGGGATGATGAAGTTGGAAAGAGGATTGACGAGAAGAGGGAGAAGTTCAATTAGTGGCAGAAGGCGACGGGTACGGGGGCAGAAAAGGCAGAGCATGAAAGTTGTAAGGCAGCCAAGAAGGCTGCAAAGAAAGAGGTCGCAAAGGCGCAGGAGGCATGTAGGAAAATGTTCGGAGAACGCTTGGATTCGGAAGAGGGTCAGAGAGCGGTATTCAAGATTGCAAAGCAGATAGCGAAAGAGAGGTGTGATGTGATGGGGGTGAGTTGCTTGAAGGATGAAGTGGGACAAATCGTTGTGGACCCATATGGAATTAAAGGAAGATGGAAGAGATATATGGAAATGCTGTTGAATGCAGAGAATGAATGGGATGGCAACATCGAGAGTAACCCAGTTTTAGGACCAGCAGAGAAGATAACTGAGAAGGAAGTTGAGGAAGCGATAAAAGCAATGAAGGGTAGAAAAGCGGGAGGGCCGACGGGAGTTGTGGGAGATATGTTGAAGGCAGCGGGAAGTTGGGGGGTGAAGAGAATGACAGAGATCTGTAATCTGGTGGAGAAAGAAGGCCGCATTCCAGTGGATTGGGAACTGAGTACCCTCGTCCCTCGATACAAGCGGAAAGGTGACCCTCTAGACTGTGGCTCATATCGAGTGATAAATTTATTGGAACATGGAATGAAGGTATTTGGAAAGGGTGTTGGAGAGGAGGACAAGGAAGAAAGTGAAGATCGACGAAATGCAGTTTGGATTTATGCCAGGAAGAGGAACGACAGACGTGCTTTTTATTGTAAGGCAGTTGCAGGAGAAGTACATGGAGAAGAGGAAGAAGTTGTTTCTTGGGTTTGTTGATCTGGAGAAAGCATTCGATAGGGTTCCACGCAAAGTAGTGACATGGGCATCGAGGAAGTTAGGAGTGGAGGAATGGTTGATCAGAGTAGTGATGGCAATGTACGAGAGAGCGCGCATAGCTGTAAGGATGAAGGACGGGAACAGTGGTGAGTTTGAGGTGAAGGTGGGAGTGCATCAGGGGTCGATACTAAGTCCACTACTATTTGTAGCTGTGATGGAGGTGCTGGCTCGGAACGTAAAGGAGGGTTTACCGTGGGAGTTGTTGTATGCAGATGATCTGGTGTTGATTGCGGAAAGTATGGATGGACTGAAGGAGAAGATGAACAAGTGGAAGGAATGTATAGAGACAAAAGGTCTGAAGGTGAATATCGGAAAGACGAAGGTGATGGCAAGTGGAAAAGCATGTGGTGAGGTGGAAAGAACTGGGAAGTGGCCATGTGCTGTGTGCAGGAAGGGTGTCGGAGTGTGCTCCATTCAATGTACAATGTGCGCTGAGTGGGTTCATCAAAAATGTCGTGGTTTGAGAGGGTCATTAACCAGTGTGGCAGCTACATTCAAGTGTAAGGTGTGCACAGAGGGAGCTGCAGATGGAAGAAATTTTGAGTTGGATCTTGGAGATGGCGTGAAGCTGGAAGGTGTGAAAACATTTTGCTACCTAGGAGACATGCTGAATGGAGAAGGTGGATCAGACTTGGCAACAGTTGCTCGAGTGAGATGTGCATGGAAGAAGTTTTGGGAACGGAGTGGCGTGCTGACGAGGAGGGGAGTGTCGTTGAAGCTGAAGGGAAAGGTGTATGCTGCATGTGTGAGAAGTGTTATGATTTATGGGAGCAAGACATGGGTAATGAACGTAGAGCAGCAACAAAGGCTGGAAAGGGTGGAAATGTGAATGGTTCGGTGGATGTGCGGAGTATCGTTGAGAGAGAGAGGAAGACAAATGATGAATTGCGAAGGATGATGGGAATAGAGCTTGTGATGGATGCTGTGAAGAGAACAGGTTGAGATGGTTTGGTCATGTGTTGAGGAAGGATGAAAGTGACTGGTTGAGAAGAGTGATGGAAATGAATGTAGAAGGAAGTAGAGGACGGGGAAGACCGAGAAAGACTTGGCTAAAGATGGTGGAAGAAGAAATGCGGGCAAGGGGGTTAACAAGTGGAGATGCAGAAAATAGGGCAAAATGGAGAAGATTGTCATGGGGCCCGCAAGGCTAACCTCCGCTCTAGCAGGGAAAATGGCCTTAAAATGCCTGTTGTTGTTGTTGTTGTTGTATATATACATAGCTATATATACATAGCTCATACGTACACATAAAGCTCTTTCTAACCACTGACTCAGGAACTGATATGAATGCTGAGTGCTTTCTCGGTGTGCAAGAAAGCTGAAATTTCATATAATGATGTAACCCGAAGCGAATATACCAAGATAAATCACAAAACCATCGTCCCAGTTCATTAGGGTTAAAAACACGAACAAACGCCATCTGATGGATGATAACACCGACAATTTGCACCAAACTCCTTTCCATCATTTCCCTGCCTGAGTGTGTGCTTGGTTCCAAGACAGATTAGGAGTCCAGGCTTTATTTTGGCACACATTTGAGGATGGTCCTGATTTGTGGCCTGCAGGATGGTGTCAACGAGATGGCGGATGAAACACCAGACCCAGAAAAACTTCTTGAGCCCTTATTCAGACAGAACAGCTGTTCCTATCGGGTAAGTTTTCATATTTTATACTCTGGGGAATGATTGCATGTGGAAAATTACTTTCCAGGGTCTCGCAAACAATCTTGTTGGAATGTGGCTTTTGCGATCGTCTTTGCAGATTGAACCTTATTGGACATACGAGGTGTGTCACAAACGGCATATCAGACAGTACCACGAGGAAAAAGAGTTTGGCTTGGTGGGTTTTCACTTGATTTCACAAAGTAATTCATTTTAAATCTTTCAATATATCACATGTACATTAATAATATAATAATGTGGTGCGGGAGCACACACGTTGAACAAAGGTAGGCCACAACGCTTTGGTTATTATCGAGCTCTTTATTACTTGCTCACTCATCCGCACTAACGTGCGCGCGGCAGCGAGCCCGCGTATATATCTCCAGGCCACGCCCTACCTGGGGCGTGGCCGCCACCCGCTGGTGCGCGGAATTATGTCTCTGCGCCAGCGAGCCATCGTGTCCGGCCACACGCGCCCCCCCCCAGAATTCCCGCGCACCTGAAGGGTCAGTTTGCGGGGGCAACCGGATGACCCGGCCGAAGCGCCCACGGGCGGCTGGCTGCGTCTGGGATGCCGGGATGCCATCGGGGATGCCTCCGGCGGCATCTGGGATGGGTGCAGGACAGGGGGGTGGCGTGACGGCGGGGTTGGGCGGAGCCGGGGGTCGGGGGGTGGTCCAAGTCGAGGTGGGCCGGCTTGAGGCGGTCCACGGAGACGCGGTCCGGAGCACCGCCGATGTCCAGGGTGAAATGCTTCGCCCCGGTCTCCAGCACGCGGAAGGGCCCGTCGTACGGGGGCCGCAGCGGTGTCCGGTGGGCGTCGTGGCGGACGAAAACGTACTCTGCCGTGCGAAGCTCCGGGGCGACGTGCGTTGGCGGGCAACCGTGGTGCGCCGTCGGCACCGGGGCGAACCTCTGGGCGGTCTCCTGCAGAGCGGAGCGCTGCTGCGCCGCGGTCCATGGTGCTGTGGAGTCGGGGAGGAACTCGCCCGGCACCCGCAGCGGTTGTCCGAAGACCAGCTCCGCCGCGGATGCACGCAGGTCGTCCTTGGGCGCCGTCCTGAGGCCAAGCAGGACCCAGGGGAGACTGTCGACCCAGCCGCCGTCGCGGAGGCTGGCCTGGAGCGTGGCCTTCATGGCACGATGGAAACGCTCGCACAGGCCGTTGGCCTGTGGGTGGTAGGCCGTGGTGCGATGCAGCTGGACGCCGAGCCCCTGCGCCACCGCCCCCCAGAGCTCCAAGGTGAACTGGGGGCCGCGGTCAGACGAGATGTCCGAGGGGGCGCCAAAACGGGCAACCCAAGTGGCGATGAATGCCTGCGTGACGTCCGCCGCCGTCGTTGCTGCCAAAGGCACGGCCTCCGGCCACCGGGTGGTGCGGTCCACCATGGTGAGGACGTGGGTGAAACCCCGCGAGGGGGGCAGATGTCCCACCAAGTCCACGTGAACGTGGTCGAACCGACGTTCGGGCACCGTAAACGGGGCCAGCGGGGCCCGGTTGTGGCGGTGGACCTTCGCGCGCTGGCATCCGAGGCACGTCCTGGCCCAATCCCGGACGGCCTTTCGGAGGCCATGCCAGACGAACTTGTCGGCGACCAGCTTTTGGGAGGCCTTCGTGCCCGGGTGGGACAGGCCGTGGATGGCGTCAAAAACCCGGCGCTGCCAGCCAGCGGGCACGATGGGGCGAGGCCGGCCGAGGGAGACGTCGCACAAGAGGGCCGCGCCCGCACCGTCGAACGGTACCTCGGCGACGCGGAGGCCCGTGACGGTGGTCCGAAAAGCCTGGACGGCGGGGTCGGCGGACTGGTCCGCTGCCATCCGGGCATAGTCGATCCCGAGGTGGACCGCGTGGGCGAGGGCCCGGGAAAGGCAATCCACCACTGGGTTGTCCTTCCCCGCGACGTGCCGGATGTCCGTCGTGTACTCGGACACGGCCGAGAGGTGACGCTGCTGCCGGGCCGACCACGGCTCGGTGACCTTGGCCATCACGAAAACCAGGGGCTTATGGTCGACGAAGGCCGCGAACGGGCGGCCCTCGAGCAGATGGCGGAAGTGCCGGACCGCCAGGTGGAGCCCGAGCAGCTCGCGGTCGAAGGTACTGTACCGCCGTTCGTGCGGGCGGAGCTGCCGGCTAAAGAACGCCAGCGGCTGCCAAGCCCCCTTCACCCATTGCTCGTGCACCGCACCCACCGCTTAGTCTGACGCGTCGGTGGTGAGGGCGATCGGTGCATCGGGCGCCGGGTGCGCGAGCATGGTGGCGTTAGCCAAGGCGAGCTTCGCGCCCGCGAACGCCGCGTCCATCGGCTCGGTCCAGGCAACGTCGCCTTTGCCCGGCTTCCCCCGGAGGGCCTCGTGCAGGGGGCGCAGGAGCTGGGCGATGCAGGGCAGGAAACGGTGATAGAAGTTCACCATGCCCAGGAACTCCTGGAGCCCCTTAATGGTGCGGGGGCGCGGAAAACCCCTGACCGCCTCCACCTTGGCCGGCAAGGGGATGGCCCCGTGCCTGGTGACGCGGTGCCCCAAAAAGTCGATCTCGGTGACGCCGAACCGGCACTTGGCGGGGTTGACGATCAGGCCATGCCGGTTCAGGCGTGAAGAGCGTGCGGAGATGGCGGAAGTGCTCCTCACGGGACGCGCTTGCGACGAGGATGTCGTCCAGGTAGATGTAAACGAAATCCAAGTCGCGCAAGACGCTGTCCATCAGCCGCTGGAACGCCTGGGCAGCATTCTTCAACCCGAAGGGCATCCGCCAAACCTACGCCGTGCTCGGAAGGATCCGAACCACATGCGCCGTGCGCGGCGCCGGGACCCACGACGGCCGTGCTATATGCCGGCCACGCGTCATGGGCTGCGAAGTACTTGTCCGCCTCCCTGGCCAGGGCCCGCGGTTCCGTAATGGTCGACCCTGCCAACGCGAGCCGTACCTGTACAGGCAGCGCGCGGAGGAAGAGAGCACGGAACAGGAAATCCGTGCGGCTGTCGCCGAGCAGGGATAGCATGTAATCCATGTGGGCGGACGGGCGTGTGTCGCCGAGGGCAGGAAGGTCCAAAAGACGGTCGGCGCGGTCGGCCTCTGGGAGGACAAACGTATCGAGGAGCAGCTGCTTGAGCGCCGCGTACTTGCCCTCGTCCGGCGGGTGCCGGAGGAAGGACACGACGTGCGCGGCCGTGCCGGAGCCAAGGGCAGCGACCACGTAGAAGTACCTCGTGTCGTCCGCCGTGACGCCCCGGAGCTGGAATTGGGCCTCGGCTTGAAGAAACCAGGTGTCGGCCTGCGCTTCCCAGAACTCCAGTAGCTTGATCGCGACCGCGTTGATGGCCATTGCGCGTTCGGCGGTTCAACTACGGTTGAACCAGTCGGAGGTCACCAGTGTGGTGCGGGAGCACACACGTTGAACAAAGGTAGGCCACAACGCTTTGGTTATTATCGAGCTCTTTATTACTTGCTCACTCATCTGCACTAACGTGTGCGCGGCAGCGAGCCCGTGTATATATCTCCAGGCCACGCCCTACTTGGGGCGTGGCCGCCACCCGCTGGTGCGCGGAATTATGTGTCTGCGCCAGCAAGCCATCGTGTCCGCCACAATAACATAGGTTCCCTCACAACAGAACTTCAATGCACCAGGAAGCCATAAAGCCCATCAAAGTCTGTGCTATGGTTGTCAACCTATGGTTGTTTGTCCGTGCTCTTTCCTTTTAAATGCTGAGCGTCAAGCAAGGTAGCAGCACGTAAATCATTTTAAAAGTCTTTGGTATGACTCGGCTGGGGTTCGACCCGCCGACCCTCCCAGACTCAGAGCAGACACGAACCATTACGCCACCTAGTCTTGTGTTGGCTTAAGATATTAGGGTCTTGAGTTTGAGCCCCTGTCGTGCCTTTAAATAACACTAGGTGGGTTTAACATGCACGTCTGGAAACATATATAAAGAAATCAGTTGCCAGAACTGACAGGGGATAATCAACAACAACAACAGCAATAACAACCATCTCTTTCACCACCTTAAATGTCCATAAGGTCCATAAAACAATACAGTATCTTACTTCCGTTAACCTTCTTCAAACTCACCACTCTTGCTTGGAGGTTACTGTCTCTTGTTGCTCTCTCACCTTCCCCTCTCCCCTATCTTCTCCCTGCCCTTCTCCTCCCCCCCCGCCCCCCCCACCATTCTACTCCCCCTGCTTCTTCTCCCCCTGCCCTTCTCCTCCCCCACCGCTCTTACCTCCCCCGCCCTTACCCCTCCCCACCACCCCACCCTATGCCTACCCGCACCCTTATCCCTCCCCCGCCCTTATCCTACCCCCACCCTTATCTCACCCCGCCCTTATCCCACCCTCCCCGCCTTTACCCCTCCCCCACCTTTATCCCTCCCCCACCTTTATCCCTACCCCGTCCTTTTTCTCCCCCCGCCCTCTTTCTCCCCCCACCCTTATCCTATCCCCACCCTTATCCTACCCCACCCTTTTCCCACCACCCCCCCCCCCCTGCCCTTATCCTACCTTATCCTACCCTCAACCTCCCCCACCCTTCTCCTCCCACCGCCCTTATCCTACTCCCTCCCCCCCCCCCCCCCGCCCTTATCCTATCCCCACCCCTATCCTACCCTACCCTTTTCCCAGATCCTACCTTATCCTATCCCCGCCCTTATCCTACCCCCGCCCTTATCCTCCTCCAGCCCTTCTCCTCCGCGCCCTTACCCTCCCTGGCCCTTCTCCTCCCCCAGCCCTTCTCCTCACCCCGCCCTTCTCCTCACCCCGCCCTTCTCTTTCCCAGCCCTTCTCCTCCCTCTGCCCTTTTCCTCCCCCAGCTCTTCTCCTCCCACCCACATCTCTCACCTTCAATTTTCTCATTCATTTTCCATGCTGTTTTTACTGATTGTTTCCCCATCACCTCATCACAAGGACGTTGCACTTCTATCCTTTGTCAAATTGTTCTTCCACAAGTTTCAACTTTGAATTAAAAAGAAGATATCTGCATACTTTTCATGAATTGGGAAAATGGACAAATAAACACAGTATATGAGTCAAATGCAGATTCTACCCATGGTCAACAGCTCCATTGCAATGGGGAAATTCCAATGAACTACCAATCTGTGACAGCGATTTAATATGACGGGTTTACACTGGCTCAAAAATGAAATGCTAAATCTATTTTTAAAAAGTAAGTTGGTGACGCACGGCAGTTCCTCCACAGTGAGGAATTGATTGATATCTTGCAAGTGCTATTTTCAAACGGAAACCCACATTGTGAGTATTTGACCAAACCTTAGCCCAACTTCCCCTTTAGTTGAGTATTGTTCTTACACATCTAGAACAAGGTACCTCGCACCCCCTGGTGGACATGCCATTTAAACTGCAAATCAGAACTTGGACGAAAAACAATTGGAGGTGGACATCCATTCAAGAGTTATTGGAACCGAGACACCATTTATTTTATTTTATTAACAAAAACAGCTTCCTTCCCTTATTCCTTGTTCAACCATTAAGAACATCTCATAATCACTTATCAATTGTAAAGTTATTCCTGTCATTCGAAACGCACGTCCTGAGCTTTCTTCCTTGAGATCTCGATGAAGAAATATTGATAAACTGCGTCGAGCTGGAGCAGTATTCCAGTTTGATGGAGTACTGCTCTCCACCTTGGGCTGACTCCCCTGCCTCACAATTTGCTCAGCCTGATGCCATGGAAACAAAGGCCTTCAAGATTATTGGAATCTCCCACCCACACTGAAGCTGAGTCTATGGGCCTCTCACTTTCCTAATCGCAGACAGGAGGATAGGGTTCTACATTAACTCCATCAATACAAACACTGCTCATTCTTCTGGTACATTCTTTGAAGAATTGTCCCTTTTTTCTGCATATCTCTGCATGTGACTGCTTTTCCCCTGGGTGTGTGAAATATGTTCCATTAAAGGGAAGTAGTACCGATACTCTTACACCAATACACCATGATCTTTTATTAGTCCCATACCGGTGTACACCGGAGGGGACTATGGGTTTGTACTCCGTCCCTCCATCTGTCAGTATGTCCGTCCGTCACGCAAAGAACAGTTTTCCGGACTTATTTTCTAAACTCTTAATGCTCATGATTTCAAACTTGGTACATGGTTTCCTCATGATAAGTTACAGATCAAATTCGAACTTCACGACGTTTCGATCATTTTTGACAAAGTTATGGCACTTTGAACTTTGGTAATTTCCCCAACAGTTTTCCGGACGACAGACTGCCGGTAGGGGACATGTATTGCAGCGCAATACTCAGAATGCTTGTTAATTTGTACATGCATGTGAGAAATTGTATGAGGTAGTTGTGATATATTTAATTGTGCATTCTTGCACATCGTTTTTTGTCTGTAGAAAATCACAGTGCAGGAATACTATTTGGGGTATTTTGGCAAAGGTGGTTTGGAGTCCACACAAGGTGAGTATATCCCTTTCATTTTCAATTTTCAACACTCATAAACATGGCCCACTGATACAAAATAAACGAGAACGGCACTCGGTAGAGCGCACACCGCTGCCAGGCTAAACAGTTTACGTTTTGTATCCCACTGATAGACCGGATCCGGATCTGGACCTGAACAAAAATCGAATCGGCTTGTTCTTGTCATCTTGTTGACAGTCAGATACCTAACGGCCGTTCATTGAGGTCATGCGCTCCCCTCCTTATTTTTTTTTCTTTTAGAGAATAACCATTCCTTGGTGTTACGGAGATTCTAAGCATATCAGGATTGCTTAAGCATCCCAGCCTGAATCTTAAGCTCATTTCGCCTGCTACATTACAACATTTTGGGGAAAGCTATTTTGAATGTACACATATTGTATGCAAATGCTTGGATATTATGAATTTCCCTTTCAGTGCTATCTAAAAGATATAGTTTTATCAAGCTTCACATGTCTTTTTAAGGTTTGTGCTTGTCATCCATGTTTCGCTTTTCTATAGGACAAGAGGCAGAGAGTAAAGACACATATTTTGGCAAGCAAAGTTCAAAAAACAAAGAAGACCAGGAAGTGAGTATCCCAAGAAGTCTATAAAAAAATAACAAACACGAAAGGATAACTCAGGCGTTAGACCAAAATGCCCACCCACCCTTTCCCATCTCCAGCAATATTCCCTATTTTATGTTGCACACGGTAATACATTACTCCCTCTTCCACATGAACTTTGCTTTGACAGGGAGACGAGATGAAAATATTCCATTGAGAGCTACAGTACATGTTGGCTACGAGAGTGAGGAAACTCACTAACTTAAGAGTGGAGTTGGCCTTGGATGCAGTAGGCAGAAAGTTTGGAGAGAAAGGTGGGATGCCACACTATCGGAACATCGAGATGGAAGGATTTGATTTCAACTGTGATGATGACCTTGCTGATGATTGGAAGGAAGCTAATAGGTTTATAAGTCTGTAATTAAGGAGATCGGCTTTTTTTTTTCTTTTTCTTTTTTTGTATACTGAATCGAGGCTCGTGAAAGAGGTAACATTTATTTCACAAACAAATCAACCAGGCAAACAAGATATATAAAAAGAGGGAGCGGAAGACAAGATGGGGAGAGAAGGGGAAGCACACAAACATAACATTTGAGAGCAGGGAGATGTGTGGGAGGGAGAGGGCTTGGGGGGAGGAGGCGTGGGAAGGGGGGTGGGGGGGGAGAAGTATAAAACACAAGGACACCAAGGACTTCCAGGACAGAAGTTGGTATTTCAAAAAAGTGGATTTGGGGTGAAATTAGCGGGGGTAGAAAAGATCAAGGTTTTGGATGGGGGAAGATAAGAGATGGTGGTGAACAGCTGTTTTAAAGACCTGGATGGTGGAGTGGGATTGAAGAGAGTGAGGGAGTTTGTTCCAGAGGTGGGCGAAAAGAGGAATGAAGGAGTGAAGGTGAGCAGAGAGTCTTGATTTTGGCAGTTTAACCATAAGAGGGTTGCAGGCAGATCTTGTGCGACCTGTAGGAATATTTGGGGGACAGAGCCCAGAGAGAGCTGGGGGGGGGGGGGGGCAAGGCCAGAGAGGAGTCGGTAGAAGACGGAAAGACCACCAACCTGCCTGCGGTGAGTGAGTGAAAGGCCCTTGGAGTTAGCTTCATCGCAGGAGATTTTTGCACCTTTTATGCAATGCAGTGATGTTGGCTGACTTCCAAGCAGATGGAAAATGACCTCGGGCAAATGATAGCATCCATAGGACAGGGAGAGGATGTGCAAGAACGGCAGAGAAGGTTTTTAGGACACGTGAGCTGATGCCATCCAGTCCTGGTGCAGGATCAGTTGAGGGTTTCCAGCAACTTCTCCACCTTATCAGGTGCTAAATCCACCGAGTTCAGGAGCAGTTGGATGCGACTGGGTAGGGTGGATACAAAGCAGAGCGTGAGGGTTTGGGGACAAAATATTTGAATTGCAAACACAGAATTGACGCATTCGGCCTTCTCACGAGCAGTCGGCTGTGATGCCATTTGAAGATGCTCATTTTTACAAGAGAGGAAAGGGATTGGAAGGGGAGTATTCTCCAGAGACAGGCTTAACAAGGTGCCACCAGGTTTTAGAGGAGGGAGACACGTTTGAAAGTTCAATCTTGAGGTTGGACAGATGTTTTATGGCTCTCCTGAAAGTGGGCACACTTTCCATGGGCTTGGCAGAATAATCTGATGTGCAAAATTCTCATTGTCCCTTTGAATTTTTTTTCTTTTCCAAGGAAACTGGGCCATTGCAATTATTGGATTATCCCCTCCAGGTCTTGATGGCAAAATAAATATTGCATTGCAGTGTATGTCCACACTGCTGATTACTGGAAAGCCGAACATCCCTCTTTGTGCTTTTTTCGTTGATTATTAGCATTGCCATTGCTCTGAAATTCTTTCTTGTTTTCATTTTGTTTCAGGTTGCTACAAAAAACATTGATGGGCAGCAAATGCCCTACTTCCCATTGGAGTTTGGAGAGGGAACAGCATGCAGCCTGCGTGGAAATACGCCACGCCGTGCCATCGTTATGTATGTGTGCCACCCAGGTGCACGTCACGAAGTGTTATCAGTGGCCGAAGTGACGAGTTGTGAATATGAAGTTGTGGTCTTAACACCATTTCTTTGCCGCCACCCAAAGTACAGGTATGCCAGAAATATCAGTTCCATATTGTTTAATAATCTCACCATGCAAGTTCACTTCTAAAAGTTTATAGATACTGTAGCAGTAGAGTCGTAAGGACCAAGTTGCTTTGCCATGTTAAGTTAATGAAGTTATTTTTACAGTGCCTTCAGAAAGTATTCACACCCCTTGACTTTTTTCACATTTTGTTGTGTTGCAGCCTCATTTAAAATGGATTAAATTTAAATTTTTTGTCACTGATCTACACATAATACCCCATAATGTCAAAGTGAAAAAATGTTTTTGAATTTTTTTACAAATGAATTGAAAATGAAATACAGAACATTAACACAAGTATTCAACCCCCTGAGTCAACACTTTGTAGAAGGGCCTTTGGCAGTGATCACAGCCTCGAATCCTCTTGGGTATATCTGTATCATCTTTGCACATCTGGATTTGCGGAGTTTCTCCCATTCTTCCTTGCAGATTTGCTCAAGCTCTGTCAAATTGAATCGGGAGTGTCGGTGAACAGCAATCTTCAAGCCTTTCCACAGATTCGCAATGGGATTCAAGTATGGAATTTGGCTGGGCCACTCAAGGACTTGCACGTTCTTGTTGTGAAGCCATTCCAGTGTTGCTTTGGCTGTATGCTTTGGGTCATTGTCCTGTTGGAATGTAAATCTTCACCGCAGACTAACCTCTTTTGCACTCTGAAGCTGGTTCTCCTCAATGATTTGCCTGTATTTGGCTCCATTCATTGTTCCCCCTATGCTTACAAGTCTCCCAGTCCTTGCTGCTGAAAAGCATCCCCATAGAATGATGCTCCCACCACCTGCTTCACAGTAGGGACGGTGTTAGACTGTTAGATGGCTGATGACCCGAGCTCGTTTCTCCCAGACGTAGAGCTTTGCTTTGCATTCAGGCAAAAGTGTTCAGTTTTCGTCTCATCAGAACACAGGATATTTTGCCTCATGCTCTCAGAATCATTTACATGCGTTTTTTGCAAACTCCAGGCATGCTGTCATGTGCCTTTTCTCAGGAGTGGCTTTTGTCTGGCCACTCTCCCATAAAGCCTAGATTTGTGGAGGACTGCAGAGAGTGTTGTCCTTCTGGCAGGTTCTCCCATCTCAGCCAAGGAACTTTGTAGTTCTGCCAGAGTGGTTATTGGGTTCTTGGTCACCTCCCTGAAAGTGACCAAGGTCCTTCTTGCCCGGTTGCTCAGTTTGTTTGGATGGTCAGCTCTAGGAAGAGTCTGGATAGTTCCATATTCTTTCCATTTCCTAATGATGGAGCTCACTGTGCTCTTGGGAACCTTCAACGCTCTAGAAATTGTTTATACCCATCCCCAGATCTATGCCTCCTCACAATTCTATCTCGGAGTTCTACGGACAGTTCCTTGAACTTCATGGTAGAGTTTCTGCTCTGTCATGCACTGTCTACTGCGGGACCTTATATAGAAAGGTGTGTTTGTTTCTAAATAATGTCCAATCCATCGAATTTGCCACAGGTGGACTCCAATCAAGTTGTAGAGACATCTCAAGGATGATCAAAGGACATTTGATGCACCTGAGCTCAATTTGGAGTGTCATAGCAAAGGGGTGAATACTTGTTGACTCAAGACATTTTCGCTTTTCATTTTTAATTATTTTGTGAAACTTTCCTGGTATTTATCAAGGAAACAAAAGACATATCAAGTCCATCTTATTACCTCCGGCACCAGAGGTGGACAGAGGTTAAGTTTTCACCTGTCTGTCTGTCTGTTGGGACTTTGTAGTTCTGCTGTCTGTGAGCGGGATAGGATATCTCAAAAAATTATCGACGGATTCAGCCAAAATTTGGTGGGCAAGTTGAGTGTGTGACAAGGACGAATTGATTAGATTTTGGTGAAGATCCGAATCCGGATACTAGAAATTTTAAGTGATTCTCCACCATTGAGAGAGGTAGGGCCAAAAACAATATATAGCATGATCTCTCAAAAAGTTATGGATGGATTTGGACGAAACTTGGTGGACAGGTTGGGTGTGTGACGAGGACTAATTGTTTCTTTTTTTTCTTAAGATTTGGATGCAGGTCGGGTCTATCAGTGGGATACAAAACGTAATACTTTTTTTTTTTATGTAGAAGTCTCCAGGCACAGACTATGTCGTCCTCATCGAAGCCAGGCCTAAATAAAAGAGCTGCATTGATGAAAAAGTAAAGAAGGAGAGAATAGTCTTACAGTTTTTGAGAAAGCAGAAAATCTGCTTTTTGAAAAGGGGAAGATCATAAGTGTTTGGAAAGACATGTGAAGGTAAAGAGTTCCAGAGTTTGGCAGTGGAGGGGAAGAAACAAACATCATAACGGCCCACCCTTGAGTTGCCAATGGCCACAATAATCATGAGATGTAGTGGCTTGTCGAGTAATCCGTGGTCTCGCTAATGGCGGAGGTATACAGGCAGCAAGTTCTTGGGAGCAGAAACCGAAGTAATATCTGTAGAAAAGAGAAAGAGAGCCAACTTTTGCGACGTAATTTGAGCGGGTCAAGTTTTGAGTTCAGATTGGGAGAGTTGATAAGTCGAATTACTTTTAATTCAATTCTGTCCAGTAAGTATGTGGAACTATAACCTCCCTAGATGTGAAAGTTGTACTCTATACAAGGCCAAATCAATCCTTTATATAGTTGAAGCAATTGTTGAGAGGAGAATCTTCGACATCTGAACAGGACTCCTAGTTTCTTCGAGGCAGATTTAGCTATTTGTGTAATGTGTGAATTCCCGGATAAATTTGAAGTTAGGGTAATACCTAGTAGGTTTATTGTATCACATGGTGTAATTGTGGCGCTTTCAAAGGGGATTGAAGAGTTGAGAGGAGTTTTAGAGAGAGAGATGGAAAGAAATTTAGTTTTAGAAGCATTAAACTTAACCTGATTACATTTGCCCCACTGGGAAATCTTGTCCAAATCCGAATTTAAAGAGGTGGTTGTGATAAAGCGAGATGCAGATCGATTGAGGGAAGATGGGGCAGATGGGAAAAACATGGAGGAATGCAACGTTGTCATCAGTATATGAGTGCATTTGGTTATTTGTAGAAGAAAGAAAGTCATTGATAAAAAGAAGGAAAAGTGTTGGAGACAGAACAGAACCCTGAAGAACACCGCTGTTGATAGGGAAGGAGGGAGATGTTGAGCCATGGACAATTACGGAGATGGAGCGGTCGGAGAGAAAGCTCGATATGAGAGAGCAGAGCGAAGGAGGAGAGCCGAAAGAGGGAAGCTTGGATATCAGACCCCGATGCCAAACTCTGTCAAAGGCTTTTGAGATATCAAGGCCTACAACAAAGGATTCCCCAAAGTCTCTCAGAGTAAAGGCCCAGACATTCGTAATGTAAGAAAGGATATCACTGGTAGATTCTGCCTTATGAAAGCCATATTGATGGTCATATAGAAGACTGTGGGATTCAAGATGCTTGAGGAAATGGGAATTGAGAAGACATTCAAAGACTTTGGAAATAGTAGAAGTCAGAGCAATAGGATGGTAGTTGGAAGGGTTTGAACGATCACCCTTCTTTAAAATAGGCTGCACTAAGGCATGTTTTCAGGAAAGAGGGAAAGTTTGGGTTTTTAAACAAAAACGAAACAAACGAGCAAGCACAGGTGCAAGTTCTGAAGCACACTCCTTCAAGACACAAGGAGGAATGCCATCTTGTCCATATATGCCTTGCTTGTGTCCAGAGAGAGGAGTACCTTTTTGACTGCATGGAAAGAGATTATAGGGAGGGGCATAGGATTGGTAAGGGGTGAATCAGAGGGAGATGGAATGTTGGAGTCATCCAGAGTGGAATTAGAGGAGAAAAGAGAACCAAAAAGAGTTGCTTTGTCAGTCAGAGAGACAGCAATAGTATAATCGGAACGGAACAGTGAAGGAAATGTAGAGCGACAGAAGTTGTTGGAGATACTTTTAGCTAATGACCAGAAAGATCTATTCGTGGAAGAAGATGAGAGGTTGTCACATTTCTTTTGGATAAAGGAATGCTTCGCCTCACGAATAACATGTTTGCAATGATTTCTAGCATATATGAAGGCTGAATGTGAGTCGGAGGAAGAAGAGTTTTTCCATGTCCGATATGCCGCATCTCGTGCACTAATGGCCGCAGAGCAGGAATTATTGAACCACGAGTTGGTAGGAGAGGTAAACCTGAAAGAGAAGGGGATATAAGCCCTCATTCCTGCAACAATAACCTCAGCTATACGTTCAGCAGAGATAGAGGCATCGGCTGAGGAGAGGCAGTAGTCTTTCCAGGAAAAGTCAGAAAAGAAGTTTCGTAAACCAGTCCAGTCAGCGCTATTGAAATGCCAATACTGGCGTTTAGTCGGAGCAGTCACGAAGGAGTGGTGGTAAGTAAAGTAATATTTACACGATTGTTGTCAGAAGAACCAATTGGAGGTGAAATTGTGTAGTTGTATCGCACCGGATTAGAGGTAAAGAACAAATCCAAAGTATTGGCCGAGTGGTCATGACGATCTGGAATATGGGTAGGGTGGGTGATAATTTGTTCCAAATCATTGAGAATGGAAAATGTAAGAGCTTCAACTCCCCCAACATCTGTGTGGGATGATTTCAACCACTCTCTGTGGTGTACATTGAAGTCTCCTAAATAGAGGAATTCTGCTTGAGGGTGTTTGGATGTCATAGTCTCATGGCAGGAATTAAGATAGTGTTACATATTTATGTGAATGTATGTGAATTACCATTCAGGTCTTTGCTTATCCATGTGTAGTAGATTAAGGGTTGTTGTGGTTGGAGGGTCAGGAGCCCTTCTGAAAAGTGTCCGGAAACGGAAGTGACCGGAAACGGAAGAAGAAAAGACACGAGGAAGAAAAGCGACGAGTATTCTTCTTCCTCGCCCGCTCTGACGAAAGGTGGGATCGACCTTGCGCTGCGTGGAAAAGCGGCGTTCCGAAGCCCGTCTGGCGAGAGGAGTTACCGGGACGTGTACCTACCCGGTGGAGACGTCAAGTTGACGTGGGGCCGTGCATCGACCCCGCGTCTGGCACCGTTCGCGGCACCGTCTAAACAGACGCGTACGGGTCGCACGTTGGGGCCTAACACGCCTTGCAAGCGGCGTGGGGCTTTTGGCTTGCTTTACCGTACCCGCTTCGCGTGGCCACGAGGGGCTGCAGCCGCGGTGCCTGGTACGATACCTGCCCGGTGGAAACACGTCCACCCGGGGTTCGTTCAACCGCCCGAGTGCGGCGACGCCGACCAGCATCTTGGTCAGGAGGGGCCCAGAGACATTGTGAGGGGCAGAGACCAAAAGGGGGTCGTGAGTACAGAAGTGGACACACATATATAAGATGGCCATCTTAATCATATAGGGAATTGATTGTAGATTGGGAATTGTTGATGGTTGTTTGTTGTTGATTGCTCGGGGAATATCCGTGATTGTATCATTGAAATCGTATGATATCCTTACCCTGGAAATATATCATTGAACATCAGTTTCTCTTGGGTGGAATTCATAGGGATTGCGTTGCGAAAGCGCATATATAATACTACTTTCTGGCGAAGGTCCTCTCACGGTCCGGGGGTCACCGAGACCAGGTAGTCACCGAGGGGACCACGTAACAGAATTGGGGGCTCGTCCAAATTACGATTTGCGGATTTGCAATTGGGTCTACGTCCGGGATCTAAAAGTGTATTTGTATAAAATAATAAAATAATATTTTTATTAATTAAAATTTATTAATTAAGTATTAATTGGTAAATTTTTGGGGAAATTGGGGTAAAGTCTTGGGTGAAGGTTAACAGGTGTTAACGATAGTCACCATGGCGTTTGTGGCACAGAACTTTGCGGTAACACCGAGTGAGGCACAGTTCCGAGCGTTACTAAAGTCGGACCTCTTGAAATTGGCCAAACATTTTAACTTGGAGGTCCGAACTAATTTGAGGAAGGCAGAGTTGCAGGCCACGGTGATACAATCTATGGTGGGATTAGGAACATGGGACGAGTTAGCCTGGGAGTGGCTACCCGAAGAACCAGAAGACGTTGAGCTCCGGAAACTGGAGTTGCAATTACGGAGCCAGGAACGGATCAAAGAAGAAGAAAGGAAAGCAGAAAAGGAAAGAGCAGAAGAAGAAAGGAAAGCAGAAAAGGAAAGATCAGAAGAGGAAAGGAAAGCAGAAGAGAGGAGAGAAGAGAAGCAAGCAGAGGAAAGGAGAGTGGAACGAGAACTCCAGGAAAGGTTAGAAGGGAGAAAAGCAGAGGAGAGGAGAGCTGCAAGGGACCTCGAAGCAGAGGAGAGAAAAGCGGAAAGGGAATTAAAGGAACGTGACATGGAGCTTCAGCAAGAAATCAAATTCAAGGAGCTGGAGTTAATGAGAGAACGGGGAGAGGCACCACCCTTGCTGACGGGGTCGACACCTAACCAGAAAACCTGGGATGTGGGCAGACATGTGAGGCTGGTTCCACCGTTCAGTGAAAAGGAAGTCGCGAAATTTTTTCCACACTTTGAGAAAGTGGCTCGACAATTAAACTGGCCGGAGGAGGCCTGGACCATACTCGTGCAAAGTGTGCTGGTGGGAAAAGCTCAAGAGATTTATTCGGCGCTACCAATGGACCAATGTGCAGATTATGAGGTACTGAAGAAACACATCCTCAAAGCCTATGAGTTGGTTCCGGAAGCTTACAGGCAAAAATTCAGGAATGCCAGGAAGAGGGAGAGTGAGACCCATGTGGAATTTGCCAGAGTGAAAGAAAACATGTTTGATCGGTGGTGTGAGTCAAAAGGAGTCGGGAAAGACTTCGAAACATTGCGTGACTTGATCCTGGTGGAGGAATTTCAGCAGTGTGTCCACGAGGACATCAAAGTGTACCTGCAGGAAAAGAAAGTACCAAAGTTGTGGGACGCAGCCACCATGGCAGATGATTATGCCTTAACCCACCGAATAGGGGTCCACGAACCTAACTCCTCGCCTAGATCTCCGCAGGGGAGGTGGGGAACAACAGGTGCGGAGAACGACCATACATGGCGGTGGCCTCGAGAGGATTATGGGGACAACGCGGATACCCCACCTGTTCGAAATCAGAGGGATGCGGGCCCAAGACAAACTTATATTTGGGGGGGCCCGAGGCAGACCACAAGTTTTTCCTCCGGGCCCACTTGCGATTTTTGCAAGAAACCGGGACACTTGATGTCCAGTTGTTACCGCATGAAAAGGGAAGACCCAGAGCGGAGTCCGACTATTACGACTCCAAATGCAATGGCCATTGTGAGAAATCGCCATCAAAAGGGTTACCAACCATTTATTTCAGAGGGGTTTGTGTCACTGGATGGAGCCTCGACTAACCGGAGACCGGTTAGGATATTGAGGGACACAGGAGCACATCAATCTTTAATGCTTGAAGGCATTTTGCCATGGTCCGAGGAGACGGCAACGGGGGATAGTGTTCGTTTACAGGGGATCGGGGGCGGTGTTAGTGCTCCACTTCATGTCATCCATTTGGAGTCCGATTTGGTGTCAGGACCGGTCACCGTCGGTTTACAAGCCACGCTTCCTGTAGAGGGTGTATCTGTGGTTATAGGGAATGATTTGGCCGGGGGTCAAGTTTATGGTAACCTGAGGGTTGGTAAAGAGCCCAGCAAGGAAAATAACACCACACCAGCTCGGGATGGCGACAAAAGTACCAAGTTATTTGTAGGGGGACTGAACTTCAAAACAGAGGAAGAAGTTCTGACCTCTGTCTTCAACAGATATGGGCCGCTGGTGGAAGTGCGGTTGGTAAGAGACAGGGAAACGCAACAGTCAAGAGGGTTCGGCTTTGTCACGTTTGCAAGCACAAAAGACGCCAGAGAGGCAGAGAAGAATTGGAATGGCAAGGATTTGGAGGGTCGGACCATAACAGTAGGGAAGGCATTTCGTAGGCGTCGAGAGGTCTACAGGAGAGGACCACTGGGCGGTAGTTTTGGTGGTGGCCGCAATCAATATTATTATGGAGGCTCCCTGAGTTACGGCAGCTCCCGAAGGAAGGATTGTCAAAGTAGTGGCCGAGAAGGAGACCGCTATTCATGGGACTACAGTGACAAGCGGTCCCACCATAATTATTAGGGAAGTTCTGAAAAGCTGAAGCACTGAATGCGGCGGAGCCGCCGAGCCAAGATTCCTACACGGATTAACCGTGAACGCCACGTTCCTAAAGGCGTCCATGTAGTGAACTTTCATGCACGGACTAACCGTGAACTCCACGTTCCTCAAGGCGCCCATGTAGAGAACTTTCCTGCACGGACTAACCGTGAACTTCACGTTCCTAAAGGCATCCATGTAGTGAATACTCGGCTTGGACTCCCGGAAAAAGTGCTATCGAGTTGCTTAACTTTGGATCTTTGATCAACCCCTTAACCTTCATTCACAAGAAACTGACAGTCAAAGTCAGAGGGTCATGAGATGGAGTTTGGCTTGGTAGGAGTCCAACGGGAAATTGAACATGTAAAGGGCAGGGACAATGTCGTTGCTCGTGCTTTGTCCAGAGTGAATTACCTTTGAAAATCTCTGGGGGTTTTGTGAATTTTGTGGCTTTATTTTTGAGTTGTGATAATTGTTGCCCAGGGGAACTGATGATTTGAGGGTTGAGTTACCTGGTTTGTTTATCCAAATTGGCCGGCAAAGAAAGTTTTCGCTGGGTTCGAACTTTCTTTCTTGAAGGGGGGGGAGTGTTACATATTTATGTGAATGTATGTGAATTACCATTCAGGTCTTTGCTTATCCATGTGTAGTAGATTAAGGGTTGTTGTGGTTGGAGGGTCAGGAGCCCTTCTGAAAAGTGTCCGGAAACGGAAGTGACCGGAAACGGAAGAAGAAAAGACACGAGGAAGAAAAGCGACGAGTATTCTTCTTCCTCGCCCCGCTCCGACGAAAGGTGGGATCGACCTTGCGCTGCGTGGAAAAGCGGCGTTCCGAAGCCCGTCTGGCGAGAGGAGTTACCGGGACGTGTACCTACCCGGTGGAGACGTCAAGTTGACGTGGGGCCGTGCATCGACCCCGCGTCTGGCACCGTTCGCGGCACCGTCTAAACAGACGCGTACGGGTCGCACGTTGGGGCCTAACACGCCTTGCAAGCGGCGTGGGGCTTTTGGCTTGCTTTACCGTACCCACTTCGCGTGGCCACGAGGGGCTGCAGCCGCGGTGCCTGGTACGATACCTGCCCGGTGGAAACACGTCCACCCGGGGTTCGTTCAACCGCCCGAGTGCGGCGACGCCGACCAGCATCTTGGTCAGGAGGGGCCCAGAGACATTGTGAGGGGCAGAGACCAAAAGGGGGTCGTGAGTACAGAAGTGGACACACATATATAAGATGGCCATCTTAATCATATGGGGAATTGATTGTGGATTGGGAATTGTTGATGGTTGTTTGTTGTTGATTGCTCGGGGAATATCCGTGATTGTATCATTGAAATCGTATGATATCCTTACCCTGAAAATATATCATTGAACATCAGTTTCTCTTGGGTGGAATTCATAGGGATTGCGTTGCGAAAGCGCATATATAATACTACTTTCTGGCGAAGGTCCTCTCACGGTCCGGGGGTCACCGAGACCAGGTAGTCACCGAGGGGACCACGTAACAATAGTCATAGAAAGCTGTGAAGTTTGTGGATTTGGGAGAGCAGTAAGTGAAACAGGGAAAAACAGTGATGGTCGGGAGACAAATCTTGAGCCAGGTGACATCAAAGTTTGGAGATTCGTGGTCCGCAAGGCATACAGCAGGCGTGTTGATGTTGGAGTGGACACACAATCCTCCTTTGAAGCGGAATCGTGAGTGAAGGTTGTAGTTTGAAATGCTAAAGGAGTTAAGAAGAACATCGTGTGACAATTGGGTCTCTGAGAGAAGCAATATATTAGGAGAGTAACTTGCAAGATGATATTCAACAGAGGAAAGATTTGAAGAAAGACCACGAATGTTGGTGAAATGAATTGAAAAAGAGTCACGTTCATTCAACAGGCAAGGGTCTTGGGAGGGACCGATACTACTACTGCCTGAGCCCCCCCCCCCTCCCCCCCTCTCGTTCATAGCAGAGACAGGCAGGTCACCGGAGATTCTTCGCACCCCATAGTGCCGGGAACTAGAGGCCATTAACTTTTCAGACTTTTTCATATTTAGTTGGACAATGTGAGGAAATGAGAGGAAAGAGAATTAAAGAAGAGAGGATGTAAAGGTGAGGAGTGAAAATGAGTAAGACAAGTGTTTGAAGAAAAGTGTATGATGTCTGTTTGCAAGAGAGAGAGATTGAAGCTAGCCCGGTAGCTATAGTTTGAGTGAGACAGAAAGAAAATTCAGTAATCCTGACATGGAGAGTGTAAGATGGTTCTGGGCACCACTTTAACGCTCCTAAGTTACTGAAGTTAAGTTACTGAAGGAACCGGTCCAACCGGATGAGTGTTTTTTTGGAGACACCATCTCCTTACTGGATGGCCGTTGGCTCCCAGAGGAAGCTCATCCGCCCTTTGACAGGTATTGTTTTTAGTCCTGTGAGGTGTCACTGTCACCCTCCCCACTGGCGAGCCAGTGAGGGTAGCCAGTTTATTCGCCGACTGCCCGACAAAATGTTCTTCCTGGTGGAGCTATTGAGTGTCGTTCTAGTTTGTCATGTGGACAGAGGTTCCGCTCTGACTTTTTGACCACAGAGTGGTACTCAACTGGGACCGTGACCCTAAGTTTGGTCCACGCAACCATTGTATTTTGGATGGATGGATGTATTGTAGATCCTGTTTCTTTCATAAATGTCCTTTCCCAAACAAACCCAGTTCTCGCTGTTCCACCTTCAATGTAAATCGTTTGTTCCTAATATGTTGTTGGTATGTTTTACTAACCCGAACCATGGGACCCCTAATGTTGAATTACTAACCCAAACCTTAGAACATGTGATCAGGGTTGGTTCAGCTGTTATCAACCTTTGGAGATGAAGGAAAGTGGATACTGCAGATTTATATATGAACAATAACATTGCCAGCAGCTTCAGCAGTTAACTGATATTTCATATCATCAATAGATTATTGTACACCGCCACTCCATATTCCATCTCCAAGCGCTGCACAACGTCATCATCAGGCGTACTCTGTTTTCACTCTATTTGTTTTCTTGCTTTCTAGTTTGTTTGGCCGGGCAATATCTCAGCCATCCTTTGAGCTAGGAAGCTGAAATGTGGGCACAATAGTGAGCACGTGCTTTGGCAAAAAACATATTTTCACCCTGCGCTCGCAAAGCAAAAAGCAGGGTTAAGCATTTGGTTGCCTCCGTCTGTGTGGCGTACGTGCGCGTCTGCATTTTAAAAATTATTTTCTCAGCAACCGTTGATCCGATTGACACAAAATTTTCACCACAGGAGTGCCTCCACCTATAGAATCTTTTTATTCATATGTATGACATCATAGATTACGTGGTGCGAACCACAACTTGGAAACCCGCTCAATGGAAAAAAATGAAACATGGCTCTTTGTCAGGTAATCCCCATGGTGAATAAGATATGTTGATGATGTCATCTGTGCCTTCATTATTACATCTTAATTCGACAAGTACAACACTTCATCCGATCAGTGTGAATCTTTTTTCTCTGCAATTGTTGGTCCGATTGACACGAAATTTTAACCGTAGGAGCGCCTCCTCCTGTGTCATTTTTCGTGAAAATTATGCTGTCATAGGTCACGTGGTACCGGTGCCATATTAGAAAAACTTTACACCTCTATAACTCCGAAACCGCTTCATGAAAAAATTGAAATGTGCCTCATTTTAAAGAACTCCGCATGGGGAATAGGTGTTGTTAACGATGACGTTGCCTTTAGGTCATTGGTGCCTTAATTATGATGTCACAATTTGACAGGGACAACGCTTAGTCTGATCAGTTTGAAATTTCTTGTGCGTGACCTACGCAACACATATATTAGAGAATGTAAATTTATGATGTCATCGCTCACATGGTCTCGCAGCCGTATTGGTCTGGCAGCCATAGAAAAAACCTCTTCAAAAACAGAAGAGTTGGCTCCCACCATGTTGACTGTGGCGCCCACCATGTTGCCAGCATTGCATGGCATAGATATTGTGAAAAAAGCCATATTTTATGACTATCTTGTTTGACTTTGATGAAGATACCTTTACTTGCTTCATTTCATTGAATGGACAGGTTCAAGCCAGCACCTGTAAATGACATCCATTGCCAATCCCTACAAGGCTCACCGGCCCGACCCAAAAGCTTGGATGCGCTCCTGGAGAAGGAGGAAGAGGTAAGTGAAAGTGGAAGTGGCTGTTTGTGTTAGCCACTCCCCCTCAAGTGAACTGCGATCACAGTAGTATTACCAAAAAAAAATTCTGAAAGCAAAAAAGGTTCCAAATAAATTTTACACAAGCTAGGATAAATCAAGAAAATAAAGGGAGGATGTTATTTGTGCTTGACCGGTAGGGAGGGAGAGGTGGTGGAAGGGAGGGAGAGGTGGTGGAAGGGAGAGAGGGAAGGTGTGAAATGGTGGAGTGCTTACTACCAAGTTATAGTTTCTTCTCACTCATTGTGCCTTTTAAAGCACAATGAGAATGGCTCACACCCTCTACCACACCCAATTTTCCTCAGGCCATTTTGTACCCATTTTCACATTGGCAACTTTGGCAAGGGGGAGTGTGTTGAAGCATCAAAGCCTACAGCTTTGCTTCTTGCACAATCAGTCATCTGCCTTCCATACTGCATAATTATCCTGCATCATATGGACTGTTAAGATAAATATTGATAAACATAAGAACATAAGATAAACATTGCAGCCATTAGGATACTACCAAATGCTTGCGATCCTCAAACTCCCAGCAGTGTTTGTCACACATGCGAATGTGAAATTATTTAAGGTTGAAAAATCAAACCATCCAAGGATGCCCTGTTCAAAGTGTTCATCCCTGGGCTCATCATCTTTGAGTTGATTACAAATTGATCTTTTGCTCTGCTTTTTGATGTACGGTATTGCTATTGCGAGAGGAACTCATTTTATTTTAATTGTTGTTTGGCTGTTTTCTTCATTAACTTTTTCCTCTTTGTGTATACTTCTCCATTACACCCAATGAGGTGGGGTTTTCTTTTCCATATGTCATGATCTTGTGGGAATGCTCTGGGAATGCAGAACAAGCGGTCACCCAATCCTCAGTTCCCAGGCGAGTCTCATGTACCAAGCCACAGGCCCTCAAGCAGTCCAATTGCAGGGCAGAAACAGCAGGTTGTGGGCACTCCGCTTATCTCATCACTCACGGATCAACAGCTCGTCCGCGCCTTCCTTGATGGCTCACACTGTGTCCGTGGGGTAAGCTGTGCACATCATCATTAGTCGTAAAGGATGTAATTATACGACCATTAGGATTCTCATCACTGTGAAGCCTCCTCGCTAATATGATCAGATGTGTGTGTATATATATATATATATATATATATATATATATATATATATATATATATATATATATATTGTTACGGATTCGGGGGTCGGCGCTCCCCTTATCAAGGGGGAGTTAATCCCCTTGTCTTTTAAGCTGGCCGTCCCCCAATCCTGGAAATTATGACGCTCCTCCCGGTCGGAATTAGCGAGGGTGATTGGTCAATGAAGTCCCAAATACCTACGTACTAACCCCGACCGCGAGCAGGGAAATAACTCCCGCTCGAACCACGGATAAGATGGAATATTGCCGAGCAGTTAGCATTCCGCGATCCGAGCCGTTAACAAATGACTAAACCCGATCCTGAGCGGTTTCCAAATCGTGCCACAGGTATACAATTGAAAGAAAGGACGGAGGCGATCGAATAAGAGGAAACCAGAGTAAGGGAAGAACAAAGAGTGGGTTTATTAATTATTTACAAGACCCAAAGAAGAGGAAACGAAAGCATGTACAAGGAAGAAGAAGAAACGAAAGGACACAGGGCAAGCTTATCTATACAGTCTTACTTACAACCCCGGACAAACAGACAGACTCACATGGGATGGCAGCTGGTAGGGGGGGAAGGTCCAGGCAGATGGTTCCAGGCGATGGGATCTGGCTCCGGTCCAGGCTCCGGGTCCACGGGCGAAGAACGGTAGGCAGCTTCGCGTATCGTTGGCGCGCGACCGGACCTTACATATGCGAGGGGCTGGAATGCTGCGTGCGTATAGCGTGCCGAACGCTCTCTCTCTCCCGATCAATCAAGGTCCGTATCAAACGGCAGTTCGTATCAAACGATGGTTCCAAGCGATCCTCTGCGCAGTGTTCTTATCATCCGCTGGCTCCGCGCTGTTCTGTACAATAAGCAAGGAGTCCGTGGTGCAGTTCCTTCAATAGCAACGGTCGCCTGCACAGTTTGTTTCATCCGCCGTCTCCGCGTTGTTCTGAAAGCAGTCCTCGCGCTTGCGCTTATATAACGCGCTTTGAAATCAATGCGCGCTTCATAGAGACACGCCCGCCAGTGAGCTCACCTCAGCCCTGGTTGGATAGCAAGGGCTCACCGGCTCCGCCCTTGACGGCTCGTTGACAGGGCCACGCCTCGTTCTTGGCGCTCCACCTCCTTCTTCTCCAAGCTTGACCGTGTGCGTAATGGCGTTTGGAGCGAGGCAGCGAACGCTGCTGGGCGAGCAGAGGCGCGTAACACAATTTGGAGAGAGAGGCTGGCAAAATGGACGGAATGGGGCCTATCTTATTTAATTAATGCAACGCAGATGCAACTATTGGGAACACCGCCTTAACTAGACACATACTAAGGAAATAACTGACAGTGCAATGGTGTCCTACGTGTTGCATATGGACTAACTATGGGTGCGACCTTTGACCTTTTAAATGATGGAATATTTACAAGAAGTGATTATTTATTTACAAAGTGAGGGGTTCTCAAAACTGCAACAATATATATATGTATATGTATATATATATATATATATATATATATATATATATATATATATATATATATATATATACACACATATATATATATATATTGTTGCGGTTTTAGAACCCACACTTGTGTAAATATGACATCATTAAAAGGTTAAAGGTTGCACCCCATAGCTAGGCCACAAGCAACACGTAGGTCACCATAGGACTTCAGTTATTTCATTAGTATGTGTATAGGTAAGGCCATGTTTCCAATAGTTGAATCTGTGTTGTGTCAATCAAATAAGAAGTAGGCCCATTCCGTTCATTTTGGCAGCCTCCCTCTCCAAGCGATGCCATTACGCACCCTCCAGTCTGCCCATGGCCCCTCCCAAATTGGTATGCTCCTCGGCCAGTAGCAGCAACCGTAGCTGCTCGCAACCTCGCTGTGCTTCCGCCCAAACGCCGCCATAAGCCACGAGGTAAGGCCCGAGAAAGGGGGCGGAGCGCCAGGAAGAAGGTGTGGCCACGTCAACCCACCATCAAGGCGTGGCCGGTAAGCGATAACTAGCCAACCAGGGTGAAGTGACATCGCCGGCAGGCGTGGCTTTGGGGTTCGCGGAGTGATCGCTTGGTTGAGTTATAAAAGCGAACGCAAAGCCCTTTTACAGGACTCACTCGCTGGTGCTGTTTGAAGGACTTACTGGGAAACGCGTGTTGCAAAAGGACGGATGAGATATACGGCGCGCTTGATTGGTTGTGAGAGACTTGCCAGAGGACTGCGCGTAGGACTGTCGTGATTGCAAAAACACTTACTGCGTGAGAGAGCTCGCCTTCACTTACTTACTGGGAGAACGCGTGTTGCATTGAAAGAACTGACTGATGGGAGAGAGTGCTGATGGTGACAGAACTTACCTGAGATTGATGCAGTGGCGCTGATGAAAGGAGGACCTTATCAAAGGAGTACATTGGAGAGGGGGCGTTTGGCGCCTTTGTATAGTGCACATATTACGTATGCAGCGTACCAGCTTCCCCCCGTTATAATAATTGTCCGGTCGCGTTCAACTACACGCGGAGCTGCCTGCCGGGTTTCGTCCGCTGGATCGGAGCTTGGACTGGAGCCGACTGGAGCCTGGACCGGAGCCTGGACCCCATCGCCGGACCTTCCACCCTACCATCTACAATCCCCGTGTGAGTGTGTACGTTTGTCCTGCATATTAAGAATAAGACTGTCTAAGACTGCTCTGTGTTCTTCTTCTTCCTCTTCCTATCCTGTACATTCTTTCGTTTCCTTTTCTCCTTCTTGTACAAATTGTAAATAAATTACTTGTTCTTCCTGGTTTTCCTTTTATCCGATCGCATTAGTCTTTTCTTCCATTGGGTAAACGTGGCACGATAGGAACCGCTTATAATTGGGTTTAGTCCCATTGTTAACGGCTCGGATCGCGGATCGCTATCCGCTCGGCGTTTCCACCAATATCCGTGGTTCGAGCGGGAGTTATCTCCTTGCTTTACGGCCGGTGGTAGTACTTAGGTAATTGGACTAAGACTCGACCAACAACCCTATTTACCAACGACCGGAAGGAACGTTATAACCCCCAGGACTCGGGTCGGCCAGATAAAAAGACAAGGGGATTAACCCCCCCTTGATAAGGGGAGAGCCGACGTCCGAGATCCGCAACAATATATATAATTAAATTGCAACCTCTCATCCACATGGGTTTCATAGTGACGATCTCCTCCTGTGTCTGAATTTGCTTGTTTACCCCTTTAACTAGGGTGTTGGTTGGTGGAAGCACGAGTTCTGTTACGGAAGGCATGTCCACCAGTTTCACGAGGTAAACGTCGATGTGAACTTGATTAACCCCCTACTCCTTTCCCCCCGAATTTGATGATGCAATCTGCTGTCTTAGCCAAAGTGATGGGTTATCAATTGAAGGGTACTGGGTGGATAATCTCTTGGATTGGGTTATCTCTTGAAGGAAAAAGATGGATTCAAGAACGTCATCGCAGTTGGAACTTGGAATCTTGAACAGCACAAGGAGTGGGTACAGAAGAATAACCCTCGGACGGTGCTCCACCGACCCGATGGTAGCACGAAAATCAGGTGTGGAACTGTCTTATAGTTTATCACTATCTTACTATAATTCACCAAATGTCTGTCTGTCTGTCTGTTCCCAGGTACTGCAAAAACGGCTGAACTGATCGCAACTAAATTTTGGGTGGGTAGTCCTGGGACCCCCTGGAGTAAAATAGGCTATATTGTTTTTCCAAATTTTTTCCAATTTTCCAATTTTTCCAATTTCCAATTTTCCAGTTTTTCCAAACACGATGGAATAATATTTAGCGATATGAACAGTGATGTGGCTTTTATTGAAATTCTACAAATACTGTTTAGATTTTGATGATTTGCGTGTGATATGATTTAACGGATGTTTATTTAAATCGTTTGAAATAAAAAAGCCTTCAATTTCTGATATTTTGCCTTTGCATTTGGACCTCCCAATTGAAGCCTCGCCCGTTGGGCGGGTACCGTTGCTAGTAAAGATAATTCACTTTTGCTCTAATTTGAATCACTTTTGCACTAATGTAACTTACTTCTATCGAAATAAATCTTATAAACACCATCCCAAAATCATCATTGATTCAGATTGGCCTGTTTGTTGCTTCCATAATGACGCTGGAATTCCAGGTTCAAATCTGGTATATCTACGGTAATCTGCCCAATGTATCCATATTAATTTTGTTGATGTCTTCTCATTTCCGCCTGCATGTGATTTATATACAAGCCCCTCCATGAACCTTGTCTTGCACATTCAGATATCTTTAAAAAAAACTGTCCATTCAAAAGCCATACAATGTTAGTATCATTGCAGTACTTGTGACAAACCACCCAGAAGTGTCTACTTTGCCCTATTTGTAAAATAACAAAGACGACTAAGTCGTGAAAACACAACTATGGAGCAGGAAATAGAGGCCACTACCAGCCTCAATAATTTTTAATTTATGCCTCCGCAGCCAAAGACATTATGTGTTCGGTTTGTCCGTCCGTCCTTGCATGCGTAGCAGATTATCGTTAGTGTGATGACTTGTGAACCACTGAAGGGATTTTGACCAAACTTGGTACAAGTATATGCTATGTTGCAAAGATTAAGTTATTCGATTTTACGTTCAAAAGGTCAAAGGTCTATGGTCATGTGACCTGTAATTGAAAATCCTGTTACCACGTTAGCTTTTGAACCACAGACGGAATTTTCAACCAAACGTGGAACAAATATGGAATGTGATACAAAGATGAATTGATTCAATTTTCGGTTCAACAGGTCAAATGTCTCTCCTCTCTCTCTCTCTCTCTCTCTCTCTCTCTCTCTCTCTCTCTCTCTCTCTCTCTCTCTCTCTCTCTCTCTCTCTCACTCTCTCTCTCTCTCACTCTCTCTCACTCTCACTCTCACTCTCTCTCATTTTTAATTTCACCTTTCAATTGAAATTTTAAAAAATCGTCCTTGTCACACACCTATCCTGTCCACCAAGCTTCGTCCGAATCCATCCATAACTTTTTGAGATACCGTGCTCACAGACAAACAAACAGACGGAAGTAACTATTGGACTAATGTTTCACAAGCATTGGAGTGCGCTGTCCCATCCTTTGCAGATGACGTTAAGCTGGGTTTCTCTGCTATCACACTGTATCTTCCCCTTGCCAAGTTACTGCGAAGAGCAATGACAAACCATCCATTGTATTCACAGCCTTTGTATAGATGTAGAGTAAAATATAGCAGATCCTGTCTGTTTTGGCAATCAGGCATTCATGCTTATGAATCTCATGAGGCTGGGGTTAGCCTCTACCGTTCTCGAAGGGATGGGAGAGGCACTATTATGGTGTGCGTGTGCATGTTCATTTAGTATCCCCTACGACCTCTGGCAAAGTTCAGCAAAGTTGCCAAATTTAACCGCAACATATTTACATCTAATTTACAGGGTGTTTCAAAAAGATTGATACAACTTTGACTTCCTGCCATTTCTTTGTTTTTTGTCCTATACCGTTTTCCTTTGCACGGTTTGGTGGTTTTATCGTGCTATTTGTTCCCTGAGATTTCTAGCTCCGTAGCTCAACTTTGCCATTGACAAAGGAGCAGAAGACAAAAGTGGTGGCTCTGTGGTATGAGACTAAATCATATGTAGACACCCGCCGGAGGTTCTGCCGGGAATACGACCCCAGAACACATGATGGACCCACAAATTGTGCCATTGAACGTATTGTGAAACATTTTGAGCACAAGTGTACAGTGCACAACTAGAGCAAGGGCAACAGTGGCAGGCCAGCATCAGTAACCAAGAGCCAAGCCAACTTCGACGCCGTGCGGGATTCTGCAGTGGACAGTCCAAAGAAGTCCCACCGCCGGCGCTCCCAGGAGCTCCGCATCAAACCAACATCAGTCTGGTGTATCCTCACTAAGGAACTAAAGCTTTTCCCATACATCATCTCTATTAGGAATAAACTGAGTCAAGATGACATGAGGAGACTTGATTTGTGCAATTGGCTCAGTGACACCCAAACTGGATCAACCTGATGTGGTTCAGTGATGAAGCCCATTTCCACTTGAATGGTGCCATCAAAAACCACAACAACATTTTCTGGGGGGCAGAACCACCTGAGGAGATCACTGAGAGGTACATGAAAAAACCGAAGGTCACATGCTTCTGCGCCAGCACACATCGAGAACGTCAATTACAAGAATTTTGCGTAAATGCCAATTTCAGACCTTGGGCTCTCACTAACTCTAGCAGTGACTTACTACAATAGCAATCAGTGATATAAAATACCATTTTTCTGGTCTTCATCAATGATCTCTCTGACTCTCTTGAAAATCCTCTCTTATCTCTTTGCTGATGACTCCACTCTCTGCCGCTCCATTCCTCATCCCTCAGATCGGCAGTCTGCAGCCTCCTCACTCTCTGCAGACCTGGACAAAATCACAGACTGGGCAAACAAGTGGAACATGTCTTTCAATCCTGACAAATCTCACACTCTTACGATGTCTCTCCGAAAAGACCGACTGGACAACCCTCCCATCTACTTTCTGAATAATCCTCTCCAAGAAGTTCTGTCACTCAAGCTTTTGGGTCTCACTATCTGCCATGATCTTTCCTGGGAAAACCACATTTCCAAGCTGGCCTCCAAAGCCAGTCGCCGACTGGGCATCCTCCGTCGTGCGAAGTCCTTCCTTGGCACACCTGAGCTCCTCACCACATACAAGGCTTTCATCCGCAGCTCAATGGAATACTGCTCTCCCCTCTGGGCTGGTGCTCCTGCCTCACACCTAGCTCGTCTTCACGCTGTTGAAACCAAAGCGTTCAGACTCATTGGAATCTCCCGCGATGACGCTATCTTCGAGGGCCTTTCACTTACTCACCGCAGGCAGGTTGGTGGTCTTTCCGTCTTCTACCGACTCCTCTCCGGCCTTGCTCCCCCAGCTCTCTCTGGGCTCCGTCCCCCAAATATTCCTGCAGGTCGCACAAGATCTGCATGCAACCCTCTTATGGTTAAACTGCCAAAATCAAGACTCTCTGCTCACCTTCACTCCTTCATTCCTCTTTTATCCCGCCTCTGGAACAAACTCCCTCACTCTCTTCAATCCCACTCCTCCCTCCAGGTCTTTAAAACGGCTGTTCACCACCATCTCTGATCTTCCCCAATCAAAACCTTGATCTTTTCTACCCCTGCTAATTTCACCCCAAATCCACTTTTTTGAGGTGACTTTTGTCTTCTTTCCTGGAAGTCCTTGGTGTCCTTACGTTTTATACCTATCCTGCCTCCCCCCAGGCCCTCTGCCTCCCACACATCTCCCGATGTCCCTGCCCTCAAATGTTGTGTTTGTGTGCTTCCTCCCCTTCTCTCCCCATGTTGTCGACCGCTCCCATTTTTATATACTTTGTTTACTTGTTTGTTTGATTTGTCTGTTTGATAAATGTTAGCTCTTTCATGAGCCTCGACTCTGTATACAAAAAATAAAAATAAAAAAAATACCATGTCATAACCTTTCAAGAAATGTTTGGTTCACGTTCCTGAGGTTTCTGTTTCTTTGTAAATAAACGTTTAAAGTTGTATCACTCTTTTTAAAACACCCTGTAGATGATGTTGTACAGGGGGTCCTCGCTATACGTCCAAGATACGTTCCAGAAAATTTAGACTTATAACGAAATGACAGATAGTGGGGAGTTTTTCCCCCTTAAATAATTAGTGTAATTAAGGGGGGATGCGTTCCAACACTTAGTTTACGTCTTAAGCAACACCACCCAACAACAAGCCTAACAATGAAAATTAAAATAGTTTGAAACACACAAAAAATAGGGAAAAAAATACAATACATTAAACAATTTTTAAAACCGAAACATCTTTTTATCTCACTATTAAATCACTATTTTTGTAATGATAATTTAGTAGTAGTAGAGATGTCTAATCTCTCATTGTCTCTGTTACGCTGCCTGCATCAGTCCTTCGCCCTCTAAATTATCCTTCCCACTAAGTCACGTACAGGTTCCCTCAGCGGACCCACGCTCCCGTGTTTGTGCCAGCACACACGCTCGTGACGCGACCCTCTGCGGTGTCCACACAGGACCTCACAGAGAGCTTCAGCGGTCGTCACTCCCACTTTGACCTTGCCTGCAGCACGACCGTCGTAGACATTCTTTAAAATAGGTCAAGCAGTCGTCGGCGGCAAACCAAGATAGCGTGTGATATCAGCTGGTCCTGTTAAGCCACATTTACCGTATTCAATTTTTAGCCTTCCCACCCATGAACCTTGATCCTCGTTTGATAAAATTGGATCAAAATTCACACAAACCTATCACATTCCTTCAGAAGAAGCCAATTTTGATGTGATGGGTAAATTTGTAGTTTCCTTTTGCTTCACTTGCTGGCCTGTTGTCTGTCTCCAGGAGCGTCTCGCATTTTTATGGGAATGGAGATGCGTGCGACTTGACGGGAAGTGCGAGAAAGGTGGTGGTGAAACTGAAGTAAGGTTGCTCTTAGGCCATAATGATCGATACATTATCTGATGCACATTTTCACTGCACACCTCGCTATCTGACGTTCTCAAATGATTTCATCGTTAGTAATATTCACCGGAAACGCTTGAAACTTTATTCCGGGCTGTTAAAATGCACATATTCTTGGCAAGATAATCTTGCATTGCACTTATGGAGTTAAGGGATCTGATGATGATTGAAGAAAACTTTTTTGGAGGGGGGTGGAGGTGGGTGGGGTGGGGGCAGAAGGCGATGATAGTAGTAGTACACCCTATGCTAAATCTTGTCATTGTTTTTTATATACATTTTTAATATTTAATATACATGTATAAAGTTCTTACTGCATGGATGGATGAGGAGCTGCTTAAAAGTTTTGTTTAATCTCAGAGAGGCCTAATGAAACCCAACTAATAGTGATGCCTTTGTAAGCAAATTATTGATTAGTCATGGCAGGCATCTGTAGGCCTTTCAAGGCACTCCAATTCTGGGCATTTACAATTTACTAAGTCTATCACCATGGAGTTTTACCTTTGTGTGTAAACAAATGCTCTTTGCACACTTGGTTCTGTGTTAGCGACGGTATCCTCCACAAGGTGGTGTCGATTCTGCAGCAGATTGATACTTGGTTGTGATGGAGTGCGGCGTTAACAAGGCGACCCGGTGGTTTGACTTAACCAGATTTGGTGCAAAACTGTTCGTTTCATTTCCCCCACAGATGCAAAGAGTCTGTGTCGCCGCATGCAGTGACGATCTACATGTTTGAACCGGAGCCTTGTCGCTACATCTTGGTGGTGAGTTTGATGAGCATCTTCGTATTTGTGAAATGTGCGGAGTGTACTCCTTGATGTTTGAATTATTCGGTGGAAATCATTTTTGTATATCCATTGGTTTATCCAAGCCCGGTGTTGGCTTAGTGGTTAGGGTGCAGGCTTGGGATCCTAGGATCCTGAGTTTGAATCCCGGTCGATCGCTGAATTAACACCAGGGGGGTTGACTCAGCCTGTCATCCTTCCGAGGTCGGCAAATTGAGTACCAGCTTGCTGGGATGAATGATCCTGGTGTGTACCCCGGTTAGAATAGGTACACCGTATCCCTGCGCATCGTAAGAGGCGACCAAGGGTTGGCGTCAGGAAAGGCATCCGGCCATAAAACCATTGCCTCAAACAGGGAACCATGATTGTCATGGGGCCCGCAAGGCTAACCCCCGCTCTAGCGGGGAAAATGGCCTTAAAACGATCATTCATTCATTCATTCATTCACTGGTTTCAAAACTCTCGAAGAAAATTGTAAAAAGAAAGTGTGCACAAACAGGGATATGGATAGAGCAGGGTAATGCGACGGTTATACCCCATCGGCTGACATGGTATCATGATGGTGTGTACCACCTTAAAACCTAACCAAAAGTGAAAATTGACAAAGGCAAGTCATTTATTTATTTATCCCAGTGAAAGGTAGGGCCTGTTGTCATTCACAATGGCCTCCATGTACAAGGGAAGAGTCGACCACAATGAGTGAATTGGCGTCACATATCGATCAAACCAGGTGGGTAGTTAGATATCTCATCCTACAGGTTGTTAATGAGACAGCTGAGTTATTTTATTTTTTTAAACAGGTCAAGACTCATAGAATAGCTAAATGACAAGGGGCAGCAGCTTAGACTGACAGTGAGGCAGAGGGGAACAGACGGACAAAAAAAATCAATCTACAGATGCCATACAGTACATGAAGGGGAATGGTGGGGAGGAAAAGGAATTTGGAGCTCAGACAGAAGAGGAGGTGTGGGCAGGGGGGAGAATAGATAGATGTGGAAAGCAGGGCATCCGTTCCACAGACAACAAGAGGAAGCAGGATGAAGGAATGGAGGAGGAAGCAGCATGAAGGAATGGAGGTTACTTTCCACATTCCCACTCCCACACCTTTTGATACTGGCCCATTATCTGAATGTCATTGTCCACACCTGTACTTGCTTGCACCTGGCTCGATTATCAAAAAAATCCTACTGGTACAATTTGCTGCTCATTTTAAAACCCAAACCTGGCCTAATTTAATTTTGGTGAAATATGCTAACGTAGAAAGTTTAACTACTTCCTTGTTTGCGAACTTGGTAGTGCATTAGTAACGGCTCAAGCTGTCATGTCGGTCGATTGTGTTCGGTCCTGAAAATTTCTTCTGTTGTTGCTCTTGATCTGAATGTTATTGGGAGGTAGGGAGCATTAGCGAGAATAAAGGTAAGGTAATTGGGCTAGATGGGATACCTATTGAAGTGTGGAAGGTGAAGAGGGTGTTCACATCTTACTGCAGCTGTTCAGGAACATTTGTGAACAAGAATAAATGCCGAATGAGTGGAGAGAAAGTATTGTAACGGTCGCCGGTATCGGACCAATATCCTGATGAACCAAGGTAGACTGCCGGGTGAACTCGAGGTAGAATCTGCCACCCGCACGATACCCCAATTTAGCCAGGGACCATCTGAAGAGACTATACGTCATCTGCCGGGAAAAGCCAAACCATCTTTACTTCGGTTTTCGGCAGACAGAAAACTCTAACAATGATCTGTCGCTACAACCGGTCCTCGTTGAATAAGATGGGCCAAGCGATTGAAATCAAGATGAACCAGCTGTAGATTTAAGATGGCTTCATAATGTGGTTGGCGCCAAACTCCAAATGGTCGCTTGTTTTATGCATGCCGGATTTATGATGCCAAACAAACGAACCACGTACAGCTAAAGTCACAGGTGATGAGAACACGTTTTACTAGAGCGAAGTTGATAGCGCGCCATCGCAAATCCCCACACCTCACACCTAAATTTAACTTGAAAGATGGCAAAAGTTCCACCAGGAAGGAGCCAATTTCAATTTTTGAGTTAAATAAATTTTTCCGTTTCGACCCCTGTGACCAAAGGTCCCCGCCCCATGGGGCATGAACCGGGAGTCAAATACAAAAAATGTTACATATTGTTATGTAGGTGGGGTAGAGATACTTTAGACCAGGTAGATTTGTGTAGGTAACATGCTCCGGCTGTCGTGAAGAAGAAGAACCACCACCATGTAATAAGTAGAGGACCTGTTTAGCCCAGATGTCGGATTAAGGTGTTTCTTCATCCCCATTACGAGTAATGGGGCATGTTAACTAGTTATAGGGATTATGTCGTTCCCTATGTGATTGATCCTTTGCCCCTTATGGCACCGCAATAGACACTAGTGAGAATGGCCATTAAAGCACATTAAATAATAATAATAAAACCAAACTGAAGCCAGTTCTGAGCACTGCCGATGGGACGGCAACCAACTACATCACCCCAAAGGTCGAGCAGGCCGAGAGCCACGCTGAGAAGGACAGTGGTTGGGCGGGAGTTAACCAACGGGAAGGCCGGGGTAGGAAGGGACTCGCTGATTGGTGAAGGAAGGCCGAGGAGGAAGCAGCGCACTGATTGGCAAGGTACGACCAATGACGTCAGAAGGTGGACTGCGCGCTGATTGGTGGAGAGCTGAGCCTGTGTTGTTGGACTGCGCTGATTGGAGGAGAAGCACCGAGGACGTCACAACCCAATGAATAAAGAAACTCTCAAACCGGCATTTTCCCTCTTGCTCCATTTGCCTTCTGGCTCCATTTTCCCTCTGGCTCCATTGTCGCTCTTGCCCTCCTGGCTTTCTTCTCCCTTTTGTTCTGGACCTCGGGAACGATTGTGCTTGGACCGACTATGTCGAAGACGCCACCGGGAGATGTGCAGAGGCAACAGGAAGAGCCGCGGCCCGGGAACTGCGGTTCTCGTGCGGACGACGCTTGGAGGGGCGTGGCGTGTCCCTGGACAGTAGTGGTCCAGTCATCACTTCGTGTTTTACAGTGTGACAGTATCTTGTCCACAAGGTTATATGTTCTAACACAGCTACAGGCATCGTAATCAACACGAATTTTGCTCGTTGCAACTTTGTTCCCACAGAATAAGCAGTCTGTTGCACTATCGTACGGTCCACTCAAGAGGCGTCGTGCACTTCTCTTGACAGATGTGGTTTGATCTAACTTAGCTTTCTTAGGTTTCTCAATGTTCCTTTTGTTTACGTAATTCATACGGCAAGACCTGTGCACTCCAGTTCCAGCTGCTACACTGCTACAGTGATGTACTTGCCCTGTTTATGCCATCAGCTCCTTTCCTACCAATGTCGACTCTGTCTTCACTCCGTAACTCCTTCTGGTACAAGGGGCAGTTGGTTGCTTGCTCCGCACTTATTTTCACGACCTGAAACAAAAAAGAGGAAGTTTTAGCATCAATGATGTCATGATGTCACATGGGATAGTTTTGTTAGCATCAGGAATTATAAATGTACTGAAATAATGATATGTAGAGATACTTTTTTACACTTAACCCTCTGAGTCATTATTTTTACGATGAAATTGTGATTTTTTTTTTGGGCATTATTTTATTTATAACCCTCGCCAGAAGAGAGGGTATTGCATTTGAGTCAGTTTGTGTGTTTGTCTGTTTGTTTGTCCGCACAGAATAAATATGATTTTCTCTGCAACCGTTGGTCGATTGACAGGAAATTTTCACCATAGGTGCAACTCCACCTGTAAAATCTTTTAATGATAATTATGACGTAATAGGTCACGTGGTTCGGCCGCCATCCTGGAAAAATCGAAAACTTTGCACCTCTATATCTCGGAAAGTGCTGAATAGAAAAAATTGAGATGGCTCATTGTAAAGAACTCTCCATGGAGAATAAAATATGTTAATGATGATGTCATCGGTGCCTCCATTATGACGTCATAATTCGACAAGTACAAAACTTCATCCGATCAAGATGAAATTTCTTGAGCATAATCGAGGAATAAATTAGTTTAGAAAAAAAAATAATGATGACGTCATCGGTCACGTGGTTCGGCCGCCATATTGTTTTAACACAAAAGCCTTAAAAACCACTGAAAATACATCCTGGCGCGGGTTTGCAATCTTTTTGCGAGGCGAGGCATTGCTCTTTTTCTTGTTTAGGATGTATTCAGCTCACTGAAAGTCATATTACTCCCCAAGATTTTAACCTCAAAGGGTTAAAGTGCTTGGAAAGTGTTCAAGTCACCAGATATGAGTAGATATCAGACATGTTCTAACATTGTCTGCCATATTTTTCTAACCTCATATCTAGACCCTTTCTGATAGTCCTTTTTTGGCAACTTTTAATATGTTGTTCTGTAGACCTAATAGAAAAGAAAAATACCATAAAACGTTTTCCTGCAATTTATTTGGGGTATGTGGCAATTTTTCCATATTTTGACTCTGCTATATGGTACAGGGAAGTAGATTGAGATGGTATGAGAAGGGATGAGGAGTATGTGGGCAGAAGGATGATGAGTATGATAACACCTGGAAAGAGACGGCATGGCTGACCAAAGAGATGGAGTGATTATGTGGAAGCGGACATGAAGGAGAAAGGTGTGGATAAAGAATGAGTATACGATCGGCCCAAATGGTGGAGCAGGATCCGTGTCAGCGGCCCCACTTGAACTGCGTTAATAATGCTGCAAGAAGAAGAAGAAGTTATTCTTCATCTTGATGTGTATTGCTTTGAGATGCCAGTTTCTCTGCACACTTTCATCCACTAACCATAATCCCCTTTTGCAACACCTTCCAAAACCCGAAAGTACTTTTTTTGGCAACAGTGATGATTTCGACTTGGTCCGTCAGCACAGGCAGATACATCATCTCCAAGGGGCCACCTTGTTATGTTTTTCGCAAAAGCTGTGTCCTCCCTAGGAGGAATGTCCTCCTCCCCATGGATTGTGGGGATTGTCCGTAATCTAACCTTTTTACCTGTAACGTGTCGTAGGTTTACTAGAGCTCCGCATTGCTTTTGTGGTTCTTGTTGGGGCCGATTTTTGAAATGTGCACCCATTGGTTGGACAGCTGTCGGACCCCACCCACATTTATCGCTTGAATCCACCCAGCATGGCCATGGCCGCCATCCTGGTTTTCTGGTGGGCCTGTAGGCCTCTGCTGGTTTTCTTGTGTTAGATTTCCATTGGCTTTGTTTGGGTCGATATAATCGTGAGGATGGTGATAGGCATAAGAGGTGTCGAGTTAATTTTTTAATAGCACATGAAATGTGTTTCCCAACATTCGGAGTGGACACTGCAATGTTGTCGGTGTTTTGTATACAGCCTGTGGCTGCTGGTCACAGAAGTGCAGCTGTGCCACTGATGCAGCGTCCCAGGTACCTGTAAGCTGGTACTCATTGTGCCGACCTCAGAAGGATGACAGACTGAGTCGACCCACGTGGTGTTATTTCAGTTCAGTGGCCCTAGTTCTCAGGCTAGCAACCTTAATTGTAAAGCCAACACCAGGCTTGGACGCTCTAATCCTTAGACCACAGAGTCTAGTTCTTTGTCGGTCTTGCATTTTTACTCACAATCCAGTAGTGACCTCTTTTTTTTTTTTTTGTATACAAGATATCATCAATCGCAAAAAACAAAAAACAATAACGGACACACAAAACATAAGATAAAGGGAGCGGGAGACGAGATGGGAAGAGAGAGGGAAGCACACAAGTACAACAGCAGAGGACAGGGACATCGGGAGATCTGTGGGAGGGAGAGGGCTTGGAGGGAGGAGGCGTGGGAAGGGAGGGGGGACCTGGCAATTCCCCTGAGACTTGCTTGACTTTCTGAAGATTAAAATCAAAATTTATAATACTACTGCCTCAGCTGGATTTTAATCCACAACATCCACGACCCCAGTCAAGCATCCTCACTAATAGACCTCCCACCCTTGTACAAAAATACTTTGCACAACATGAACAACATACGACCTTGTTTACAGAGACATCAAGTGGCTTTGTTTGCACTCATTCTACCATTACTAACCGTATGTATTTGATGTTGCGTCTCCGTTGTGAGTGCGCAATGATTTGCGCAATGAGTGCGCAATGAGTGCGCAATGTGAGTGCGCAATGTGAGTGCGCAGGGTATCGGTGATTTCAGCACTCAGCCAATGCAAACGATTCCTGGCATGACCCATTGGGGACTCATGTGTTTCAGTCCAAGAACCCTTGTGGGGACGAGCCAGAATCTGCAGGCATTTGTAATGAGTGCCCAGGCCCATGTATCAATCATTGGCTGGAGAAGGGATTGAACAAGTCAAATCCCTCGGCACCGTTCCTCATAAGGCAAAAATATCGTCCATTCATATGACACACACCTGTCGTGCGTTCACCTCGTTTCACGTCTCGTCTGTAGACGTGAGGTCTTGGGCCGGCGGTGAGTGCCAGAAGCACTTGGCTATTCTAATCTGTAAGGCCTGTTCTGTCATGCACCTCGTGGTTCACCTGGAAACGTGAACACCCCATTGGTGACACAAATATGCAGACGTCGCGAGAGTGAGACATTATTTTGCATTTTATTACATGAAAAGTTTTTTAAAGTAAAGGATTCTATGAAAGTACAGATTGATTTCATCAGTTCCTACTTATGCAAGCCTGTTTTTGTGCAAAGGTGGAATCTTCTCTTCTCTGTTCAATCCTGGACACTTCCGATGAGAACGGACTCCTGTCATTGCCCCAGTGACGCGACGTGTGGGCACAACCTCGCGGGCAGCTTCTTTTTTTTTTTACACCTGGTACGACATTGGATGATGGAAACTCCGAGGGCGGAAGCACGTTGGCTTCAGGAAATGCTCTCACTGTTGCAATTGCTGATGAGATGATCACCGCAAATGCTGAACATTCTGATGGTGAATGAGGTTTGATGTTGGTTTAATTTAAATATTTGTGCCACTCTTCCTCAAATCAGATCACAAGTTGTTTCTGGTTTGTTTTGAATGATTTTGACCGCATTGCTCCTTCTTCTTCTTCTTCTTCTTCTTCTTCTTCTTCCACATAAAACACTGGTAAGAGAGAATTCTATTTTACAACTGTGCACCAAGTTGTGCGTAATCTTTGTTCACTACCCTACACTTTCGACTTCTCTCCTTCCTTTCTACCTTCTGCACACCTCAACCCATTCAAGCATGAATTTTTCAATCGTGCTAATAATCAGTTTTGTGATGAGAACACAGCAACAACTAGAACGACACTCGGTAGGGCGCACACCTCCACCAGGCTGAACAGTTTCCGTTTTGTATCCCACCGATAGGTGAGATCTGGATTCGGACCTGAACCAAAATCGAATCGGCTTGTTCTTGTCACCTACCCAACTCATTCACCAAGTTTTGTCCGAATCCGTCCATGCACGAGTATTTTTGACATATCGTGCTATATTTTATATGTCTCAATGGTGAAGAATCACTTAAAAAATTATACTATCTGGATCCAGATCTTCACCAGAATGGAATTAATTTGTCCTGGTCATACACCTTTCTCCACTAACTTTCGTCCGAATCCGTGCATAACTTTTTGAGATACCCTGCTCGTAGACAAACAAACAGGCAGCAGGGGTGGAAACATAACCTTCGGTGGTAGAGATTATTATAATGTTCCTTGAAATACAAGTCAGAAAAAAACATGTCGGGATGGAATTCTGGAAGAAAAAAAACAATCAAACAAGGAAGGAACGAACAACACCATAATCTTTTAACCAATTGTCATGACGAGGTCTTTTCACATTTTCCGTCTCAATTCCATAACAAATAAAATGCACAATTACACAAACCCACACTACAAATGTACAAATCCCTCTCACACATCTTAATACATCTTAATCTTAATACAAAGACATCTTAATACAATTATTGCTATTGCCACAGTCACCTATGACAAAAATGTCAAAAGATGTCGTGATGGCAGTTTTAGCTGCGTTGGGATTCAAACCCAGGATAGAGAGCTTAGAGGCGAATGTGCATCATTCGACACCACCCTGCTAGCCCTCATTGTGCATCATTCTAGGCCACCCTGCTAGCCCTCATTGTGCATCATTCTAGGCCACCCTGCTAGCCCTCATTGTGCATCATTCTAGGCCACCCTGCCAACCCTCATTGTGCATCATTCTAGGCCACCCTGCTAGCCCTCATTGTGCATCATTCTAGGCCACCCTGCTAGCCCTCATTGTCCATCATTCTAGACCACCCTGCTAGCCCTCATTGTGCATCATTCGACACCACCCTGCTAGCCCTCATTGTGCATCATTCTAGGCCACCCTGCTAGCCCTCATTGTGCATCATTCTAGGCCACCCTGCTAGCCCTCATTGTGCATCATTCTAGGCCACCCTGCTAGCCCTCATTGTCCATCATTCTAGACCACCCTGCTAGCCCTCATTGTGCATCATTCTGGACCATCCTGCTCATCCTCATTGTGCATCATTCTAGACCATCCTGCTCGTCCTCATTGTGCATCATTCTAGACCATCCTGCTCGCCCTCATTGTCCATCATTCTAGGCCACCCTGCTCGTCCTCATTGTGCATCATTCTAGACCACCCTGCTAGCCCTCATTGTGCATCATTCTAGGCCACCCTGCTAGCCCTCATTGTGCATCATTCGACACCACCCTGCTAGCCCTCATTGTGCATCATTCTAGACCATCCTTGCAGCCCTCATTGTGCATCATTCTAGACCATCCTTGCAGCACCCATTGTGCATCATTCTAGACCATCATTGCAGCCCTCATTGTGCATCATTCTCGACCACCCTGCTAGCCCTCATTGTGCATCATTCTAAACCATCCTGCTCGGCCTCATTGTGCATCATTCTAGACCATCATTGCAGCCCTCATTGTGCATCATTCTCGACCACCCTGCTAGCCCTCATTGTGCATCATTCTAAACCATCCTGCTCGGCCTCATTGTGCATCATTCTCGACCATCCTGCTAGCCCTCATTGTGCATCATTCTAGACCATCCTTGCAGCCCTCATTGTGCATCATTCTAGACCATCCTTGCAGCACCCATTGTGCATCATTCTAGACCATCATTGCAGCCCTCATTGTGCATCATTCTCGACCACCCTGCTAGCCCTCATTGTGCATCATTCTAAACCATCCTGCTCGCCCTCATTGTGCATCATTCTCGACCATCCTGCTCGTCCTCATTGTGCATCATTCTAGACCACCCTGCTAGCCCTCATTGTGCATCATTCTGGACCATCCTGCTCATCCTCATTGTGCATCATTCTAGACCACCCTGCTAGCCCTCATTGTGCATCATTCTAGACCATCCTGTTAGCCCTCATTGTGCATCATTCTAGACCACCCTGCTAGCCCTCATTGTGCATCATTCTAGACCACCCTGCTAGCCCTCATTGTGCATCATTCTAGACCACCCTGCTAGCCCTCATTGTGCATCATTCTCGACCATCCTGCTAGCCCTCATTGTGCATCATTCTAGACCATCCTGCTCATCCTCATTGTGCATCATTCTAGACCATCCTGTTAGCCCTCATTGTGCATCATTCTAGACCATTATTGCAGCCCTCATTGTGCATCATTCTAGACCATCCTGTTAGCCCTCATTGTGCATCATTCTCGACCATCCTGCTAGTCCTCATTGCATTGTGCATCATTCTAGACCATCCTGCTCATCCTCATTGTGCATCATTCTAGACCATCCTGTTAGCCCTCATTGTCCATCATTCTCGACCATCCTGCTAGGCCTCATTGTGCATCATTCTGGACCATCCTGCTCATCCTCATTGTGCATCATTCGAGACCACCCTGCTAGCCCTCATTGTGCATCATTCTAGACCATCCTTGCAGCCCTCATTGTGCATCATTCTAGACCATCCTTGCAGCCCTCATTGTGCATCATTCTAGACCATCCTTGCAGCCCTCATTGTGCATCATTTTAGACCATCCTTGCAGCCCTCATTGTGCATCATTCTAGACCACCCTGCTAGCCCTCATTGTGCATCATTCTAGACCATCCTTGCAGCCCTCATTGTGCATCATTCTAGACCATCCTTGCAGCCCTCATTGTGCATCATTCTAGACCATCCTTGCAGCTCTCATTGTGCATCATTCTAGACCATCATTGCAGCCCTCATTGTGCATCATTCTAGACCACCCTGCTAGTCCTCATTGTGCATCATTCTAGACCATCATTGCAGCCCTCATTGTGCATCATTCTAGACCACCCTGCTAGCCCTCATTGTGCATCATTCTAGACCATCCTTGCAGCCCTCATTGTGCATCATTCTAGACCATCATTGCAGCCCTCATTGTGCATCATTCTAGACCACCCTGCTAGCCCTCATTGTGCATCATTCTGGACCATCCTTGCAGCCCTCATTGTGCATCATTCTAGACCATCATTGCAGCCCTCATTGTGCATCATTCTAGACCATCCTTGCAGCCCTCATTGTGCATCATTCTAGACTATCCTTGCAGCCCTCATTGTGCATCATTCTAGACCATCATTGCAGCCCTCATTGTGCATCATTCTAGACCATCATTGCAGCCCTCATTGTGCATCATTCTAGACCATCATTGCAGCCCTCATTGTGCATCATTCTAGACCACCCTGCTAGCCCTCATTGTGCATCATTCTAGACCATCATTGCAGCCCTCATTGTGCATCATTCTAGACCATCATTGCAGCCCTCATTGTGCATCATTCTAGACCATCATTGCAGCCCTCATTGTGCATCATTCTAGACCACCCTGCTAGCCCTCATTGTGCATCATTCTAGACTATCCTTGCAGCCCTCATTGTGCATCATTCTAGACCATCATTGCAGCCCTCATTGTGCATCATTCTAGACCATCATTGCAGCCCTCATTGTGCATCATTCTAGACCATCCTTGCAGCCCTCATTGTGCATCATTCTAGACCATCCTTGCAGCCCTCATTGTGCATCATTCTAGACCATCCTTGCAGCCCTCATTGTGCATCATTCTAGACCATCATTGCAGCCCTCATTGTGCATCATTCTAGACCACCCTGCTAGTCCTCATTGTGCATCATTCTAGACCATCATTGCAGCCCTCATTGTGCATCATTCTAGACCACCCTGCTAGCCCTCATTGTGCATCATTCTAGACCATCCTTGCAGCCCTCATTGTGCATCATTCTAGACCATCATTGCAGCCCTCATTGTGCATCATTCTAGACCACCCTGCTAGCCCTCATTGTGCATCATTCTAGACCATCCTTGCAGCCCTCATTGTGCATCATTCTAGACCATCATTGCAGCCCTCATTGTGCATCATTCTAGACCATCCTTGCAGTCCTCATTGTGCATCATTCTAGACTATCCTTGCAGCCCTCATTGTGCATCATTCTAGACCATCATTGCAGCCCTCATTGTGCATCATTCTAGACCATCATTGCAGCCCTCATTGTGCATCATTCTCGACCATCATTGCAGCCCTCATTGTGCATCATTCTAGACCATCATTGCAGCCCTCATTGTGCATCATTCTCGACCATCATTGCAGCCCTCATTGCGCATCATTCTAGACCATCATTGCAGCCCTCATTGTGCATCATTCTCGACCATCATTGCAGCCCTCATTGTGCATCATTCTCGACCATCATTGCAGCCCTCATTGTGCATCATTCTCGACCATCATTGCAGCCCTCATTGTGCATCATTCTCGACCATCATTGCAGCCCTCATTGTGCATCATTCTAGACCGTCATTGCAGCCCTCATTGCGCATCATTCTAGACCGTCATTGCAGCCCTCATTGTGCATCATTCTAGACCATCCTTGCAGCCCTCATTGTGCATCATTCTCGACCATCATTGCAGCCCTCATTGTGCTCGGATGTCTCCTGAAATTGATGAGACAAGAAGTACAATTCAGCGATTTTGCGATCTCCAGATTTGGTACTTTAACGATGAATTGTTAGTTCTGAAAACACTCAAGAATTAAAACTATAACTTTTAAAGACATGACTTTACTCTATGATTTCACTCTGTCGTAGTTTTTCACTGTATCATTTTGTACACATTTCATGGGGCGGCCATTTTTCCCCGTATCATCCCTACATATGGAGTACTACTGTACTCCATGATAAAGCAGGTTTTTTATTGCTTGACGTGACAATTGCATCCCATAGGGTCCCCGGCATGTGCTGTACACATAATGGAATCGTAGACATGGCTTCAACAGACATGGCTCCAACAGACGGCACTCAAACGGAAGGTACCGTTTTGAGTGACTTTCAGATAGTTTTTTTTTTTTTCTACCGAGTGTATAAAAACATTTAGCTCGATATTCTTCAATTAAGACATTTGCAATGCAGGTCTGTTTGCCTTTCTTGAGCCGACATGAAAGGATCCAAGTTGAGTGAAGAAACCCCGTTCTGTTGTGCAAATTTGCAGTGTCCGTCTGATGACATGTTTAGGTTTTGAGTGAACACAAACGTTACAAAAACTTCTCAATCGATGGTAGAATCTCGATTTGGGGAATCTCGACTCATGTTTCGATTCAGGGCTCATGTCACTTATTTTCTAAGGAAACAGATGAGGCTCATGGTAAAAAAAAAAAAAATGGACCATCCACAAAGCCGGAAGAGGGGCGGAGCTTGGATTACATGTCGGCACTTCCGCGTCGGGAATCGAACCAATTGCATTTTGCATTAAGTATTTGTATTCCGTATGCAGAATGGAAAAATTAATATACGAAGGTTCAACAATCACCAAACGGCTACATTGAGTGTAAGTGGTCACCACACGATCCTGTACGACCTCAAACAAGGAAATTAGGCCATTTGGCCCATCATTGCCGTGCCGCACTCTCGGGTTAATTTTTGCTGCAGTTTTCTGAAACATCAATTTTCTTGATGGTTCATTAACGTCTAAATAACCCAAGCCTTGATCAGGTGACACAACTCTGTACATTCAAACTATTCAATGCACTTGCTAAACTTTTACTTCTTTCCTTTACTTCAGATACCACACAAAAACGTACATGAACATTAACATACATGTTACTTGACAATACCCATCCTTTGAGATAAGACCCACACAGCCTGATATTGATCTAGTAAACCATATTTTGTCTACCTAGTCGAGGCTCGTGGAAGAGCTAGTAATACTATACTGAACGGACCATGATGTAAGATTGCAAAAGTAACAGCAGAGAGGGGGACCCCAACAGCAGAGTATTGGGGGCAGGAAAGGACAAGATAAATACATAAGGAAGCTCACAGGAGGGAAGAAATGGAAATTTGGAAGGGGTGTGGTAGAAAAGATCATGGTTTTGGATTTGGGACGATCTGAGATGGTGGTGAACAGCTGTCCAGTGAACCATTTTTTTGTCTATAATATGTCAAAATTCTAATTATCCAGAAACTGACAGGCTCCCACCTTCATGGGATTTGCGTATGCCCGAGAATACATCAGGAATTCCTCAAAAAGGCTGTAAATCCAAATTTTTCCAAAGGAGCAACCCTCCCCTCCACCTCCCACTCCCGCCTCCACACTTTCAAGGACTCGCCGTTTCTATATTGCTGAATAGACCACGATTGTTTACGGAGGTGGTGGTGTGGGGGCGCTCGATTAAACGCCGGGTTTCATGGTTCCAAAAACTTATTGGTTGCAACTGACATGAGTGGAGAACTGGAATTTCGAGGAAGCAAATTTTTCAATTTTTTCCACCAAGGATTATTCAAGTATTTTCTACCTGGCAATACCTGTCAAGGGCAGATCAAGAATTTTTTTCGGGGGAATTCACTTGAGGTTAAGATGTTCACAGATCACAAAATCTACCACCGAGCCTTATTCAAATAAATGTATTCGTCTTTTATTTTTTCACTTGACAATATTTAGCTGAAAGAGAGATAGTGTCCTCAATAGTGATGAATGTAATTTTGTGCCGGACTACTGAGTGAAATGACAGTTTACTATTTGTACGTCGTTAAGTCTTGTAGTCCACTAGCTCTACTTAAGGATGTCCAGAAGCTCCATTCTCCATAGATTTTGCCTTACAACGTCATCAAGGATGCCATTTGTATCTAAATTCACACCATAGTGAATGTACGTTCGTAGCAGTCCATTCATCCGATCTTCACACATTGTTGTCTGCAGACGGCTCAGTGTTCTAAAAGACCGCTCACACTCGCACAATGTTAGTGGAGATGCATCAGGCAGTGGATGCTGGGGAAGAATGATCCGTCTGTCTATTTGAGGGATTCTGCTGCTGTGTTTGGGACCTCTGATGCTGACTTGCCTTCAACTTTATCTGCCAGTTGTTCACCTATGTAACAACTGTTATTGGTGATTGCAGGTCGTATTGGTAGAGATCCATCCGTTCACTGATAACTTCTGTGTCTATTGTCCCAAACGAGCAGATCACAGACTGAATGAGGTGCAGTGCCTGAGTGACCTGGCTTGTGCGCTTGGTTAAGCGGGTCTGTAGTTCAATGAGCAGGTCCTAAGTCACTGGCCAGAGACAGCAGTGGCAGAAGTATCATTGGAGGAGAGGCAACAGATGTGGAGATCTGTTGACGAAGACGATGGTTCCGGGAGCTATTCAGTTTTCAGGGCCGGAAAATATAGCTGGGACTCTGAAGGTTGCGTAGAGGTTGAATTTGTAGCATGTGGCTCGTTTGCCTTCTTGTTGGTGTTTTTGTCCAAAGAGGTAGCTGGCCTGCAATATGCAAAATCAATGCACGTCTTACTTTGAGGAAGCAATTTTTGTTAGTTTGTTACACTATTCAACACACCAAGTGGAAACTCTGCTTTCGTTTGTGATAGACGAGTTGTAAATGATTGATCCATGGATGTTATGAATATTTACATTTGGTAACAAAGAAAATATCTGAAAGTTTGGCTTATCTTGTGAAGTAGTTCAGGGTTGTAGTGTGCTTTGCAGTAGGAGACGATCCAGAAAATGTTGCCTTTTGCTTTGGAGCGAAATCTGGACACTGCGTCTTGGAAATTAACACAGAGCTAGCGACGAAAAGTAGCATGGCTCGGATTAACAGCTGTGTGAAAGCAAAAGACATGCGTGATTGTTGATTGTCCAATGATATCTCGCACGACAATCACATGACAGATGAGAACAGCACTTGGTAGAGCGCATACCTCTGCCAGGCTGAACGGTTTATGTTTTTTATGGGCCAGATCTGGCCCACTAATAGGCCAGATCTGGATCTGGACCTGAACCAGAATCTAATTGGCTTATTCTTGTCACTTAACCAACTCGTCAACCTAGTTTTTTCACAACTCGTCCACAACTTTTTGAAATGTCATGCCACGCACTATATAGTTTTTGACCCTATCTCTCAATGTTGAAGAATCACTTTGAAAAAAACAAAAAAAAATTCTCGTATCTGGATTTGGATTTGGATCTTCACCAAAATGGAATCGATTTGTCCTTGTCACACACCCAACCCGTCCACCAACTTTCCTCGGAATCCATCCATAACTTTTGAGATATCATTCCATATGGTATCATTCCATTCGGGAACTGAGTGGCGTGCTGATGATGAGGGGAGTGTCGTTGAAGCTGAAGGGAAAGGTGTATGCTGCATGTGTGAGAAGTGTTATGATTTATGGGAGCGAGACATGGGTAATGAACGTAGAGCAGCAACGGAGGTTGGAAAGGGTGGAAATGCAAATGGTTCGACGGATGTGCGGAGTATCGTTGAGAGAGAGAGGAAGACAAATGATGAATTGCGAAAGATGATGGGAATAGAGCCTGTGATTGATGCTGTGAAGAGGAACAGGTTGAGATGGTTTGGTCATGTATTGAGGAAGGATGAAAGTGACTGGTTGAGAAGAGTGATGGAAGTTAATGTAGAAGGAAGTAGAGGACGGGGAAGACCGAGAAAGACTTGGCTAAAGATGGTGGAAGAAGAAATGCGGGCAAGGGGGTTAACAAGGAGAGATGCAGAAAATAGGGCAAAATGGAGAAGATTGTCATGGGGACCGCAAGGCTAACCCCCGCTCTAGCAGGGAAAATGGCCTTTAAAATGCATGTTGTTGTATTCCATATGTCGTTTTTGCGCGTTCCCTCGATGGTGAAGAATCACTTAAAAATTCTCAGATCTGGATCCGGATCCGGATCTTCACCAAAATTTAATCAATTCGTCCTTGTCACACACGTAACCTGCCCACCAGATTTCATCCAAATCCCTCAATAACATTTTAAGATATCCTGCATACAAACAAACTGACAGGGGTGAAAACATAACCTCCGTCCATTGCAGATCGTAGGTGCAGAAGGGGGAATGGGGGGTTGACGTACACCTAGCGTACCCCTCCTCCCCCCTTGATCTTCCCCTGCTGGTATAAAATCTTGTATATTGCATGTACCAAACTATATACAGAGGTATTAACAGCAGTAAGTGCGATGCCGAAGTGATGGAAACACTAAAGCATTTAAGGAATAAAGGTAGGAAGTGCATCATGTAAATCCCACCACCAAGCCCCCTCCCTCCTCAACCACCATCCCACCCCACTTTGGTAGTTGTGTTTCATCTTGTGTCTTACTCATCATATATTCCAATTGTATATGCACTCCAATACAACAACAACGACAACTTTGCAACGTCAATTGAGATCCTACGTTGGATGGAGAAATCTGTAATCACATGAGTTAGAAAAAAACGGCAACCAATGGGGGACCGTAGATTGATTTATTTTCTTTCATTTCCACTTATGAAACGTAATGAATATATTTGGTTTTGTTGCTTATTTTACAAGGTCTTGTACATTAATGTGAAAGTTATTGTGATTATATATAACCAGCACATTGGAGAAAGTAATATATTTGTTGTGATTTTATAAATATAAATTTTGCTTTCATTGCTTTGACATTATTATTCATGAATGAAGAGATGACGTCATAAATAAACAGTTGTGCATTTTTATGTGTTGTGTGTGTATAAGATAATGATTTTACTTTTTGTGGATAATTTAGACTCTTATAAGACTGAAGTGATTGGGAAAAAGGGCAATGGACTGACAATAGCGCAAGAGATGGATGCCACAAATAAGGGAATGAAGAAACGGGAAGAGAAAAGGAGTTGTAATGAGGGAAGATTGCAGGTAGAGAATGGGGCACATGTGACGTAATATAGAGGTATACTACCAACCTGAAGCCCTTGAGGGGGTGAGATTGAGTAGCCACAGCTCGACGGTTCCACAAATGGGAGAAAAGTGGAACAAGAATTGAGATGAGCTTAAGCCTGGATTTTTGGAAGTTTAATTTGGAGGGGGTTACCTTAAGAATGCATCCTCGAGTTGTTGGGAAAGGTGGAAGGCTGAAACAGAATATGGAGCTCGACCAAAGGAAGAGGCAGAAAAAGACAGAGAGACCACCAACTTGCCTGCAGCAAACCTTGTGCTTTGGCCTCCTTGCAGGATATTCCAATAATGTTGAGAGATTCAGATTCCACAAAATCTAGGAGAGAATCCAGTCTGGTGCCTGGACTCCAAAATCTAAATGTGTAGTATGGTGACGCTTCAATTTGGCACCAGGGGCGCAAGTCCGATCTGGTGGAACTTAGGAATAAACTTTTAAAGTTGTGAACTGATGATAAAATGGAACCATGCCATTGAGAAATTTGTTCCCGACTGTCTAAATCAAGTGAGCCAAGCTCCCTGTCTAAATGGGTCACTGTTCATATAGAATTTTACTCGGTCTATATGCAGGTCTGCACAGTCAGCTGATGTGGTTCAACAGAAAGAAAACAAAAATGGCAGATCTCAAGCTGGCTCTATCCCAAATACGTGACTTTTGAAAGGACGTATGAATCCTAAACGAGGCCTTTTATACATGCGCTGACCTCTATGTGTCTGTTTGCAGCAACACGGTTCTGCTCGCTGGGTACTTTTGACCTGTCATTGCGAGTGCAAAATGTGTGATTAAAACTGAGAAAAATCCGTGAATGAGAGGAATTGGGTTTGTACCATTTCCTGTTCATTGAAACTAGCAAAGGCAGTGGATATAACACACACACACACACACACGCACGCACGCACGCACGCACGCACGCACACACACACACACACACACACTGATGCAAAATAATTTCACCAATAGATGCAAAATTCTAGTATAATTTGTGGTTCGGCCACCATATTTGTTTTAACACAAAAGCGTTAAAAACCACTGAAAACACGTCCTGGCGAGGGTCTGCAATCTCTGCTCTTTCTTAGTTTCTCTGGTAGCCCCATGGAACCAAACAAAATGTATAAATATATGTATTTATAACGGCACTCACAATCCATACAGTTCCCACTCCCAAACATGATTAATAGTCATTATCATCATTTTAAACTTGCTCTGTGCATTGACAAGCCCCAGACATGACCTTCCCATCGATGTTAAGAAGCAACTAAACCAGATATGGTGTCTCCCTCTGGGAAGTCTACCTGGATGTTGGGAAGGATGGCATCATCTTTTGTATTGCAGATGTCCATTCAATATGTCACCAAGCCTGCCATGTTCACATTGGCTATGTGCACCAACGCCGGATGGCAGTCACCAAGCCTGCCACGTTCACACGAGGTAATCAAAGTCCACTCGCTGACAGAAATTATTCGGGAGGTAAGGTAGAATAGAACACGCCCGGCCACACGCCTTTCAATTCATGGGTTCATGCTGTTGGGAGTTTTTTTGCAGTGTGGACCACAAGATATAAACTTTTTGGACAAGTTGATTAGAAAATTCACCAAATCCTTCGTTGAGCAGAGGCACACCCTTTTCTCACGGATGTGTTTCCAAGTATTTCATCTTATTTTAGAAGCTTTGTGAGCCATTTAATGTTACAATCCTTATCTGGCAAGCACGACATTCAGCTGCCCCGGTGAGTTTTGTTGCTCGGGGTTTCCGTGCATGCGCACCGAGCATTCTGGGTTAGGGCTATTGTAAACGGTGTTTTGCTGTGTCTTATTTTTTGCAGATAATGCTAGTGGAATGGGTGCCGCGCCCCATTATGTGCGGTGTATCAGGCGATGTTGATGCCTTCGGTATACGCACTTGTTCGTTTCATGAATTCCGTGTGTTTTTTTTTTTTTTGGTCGATAAGGTTTCGAACTGTGATGTTTAGCACCAAATTAAAAACTACTTTTTTAAGTGCAATGAAATATTCGCAAAATATCACGGGAAGGGAATGTTGGTTCGGCCAAAGGCCAAAGCACGTGGGTGTATTTTTAATTGTCTGCATGCAACAAAGCGCACATTTCTTCCTCTTGTTCATGAACTTCTTCTTCTTCTTCTTCTTCGCAGAGACTTCTAACAGGTATTATCGCACTGTTATTGGTATTATTATTATTATTAAGTGCGCCTCCCGTCGCTTTGTGGAAGGATTTAATCAAAAGGCAGCACGTTGTAAAAAGTATCTTTTATAACATGTAATTGTGATTGTTGTTGTTGTTTGCGTGATGCTTCCGTGTACTTTTACATATTTTCTATTCCTTGGACAAGTATGTATTTCCTTTTGCATTTTTCTTCCGTCTCCTTGGAAAGGATTCCTGCTTTGGTATAACTAGGACGTGCCCGTACGTGGGTGCCCGTTCCGTGGCCAAAAAAAAAAAAAAAACAATTTCCAAATTTAAATCAAGTGTACCTCCCTGTCTTTGCTAGCCATGACATTCGATGCCATTGACCATTGCCACTCCTACGCCACGGTGAGGCGACAGGGTAGGATTTGTAGGAGACCTGAAAGTGCAGTGTCAGTATGTATTCCATGTTCGAATTGTATTAGTTTTAAAATAGTTAAAAAAAAAAAAGGTTTGCAAAGCATATCAGCAAATTGAAACAGAATTGAAACAGAGCAGAATTCGTTATTATTATTATATCTATTACTACAAATTATTACAAATTATTACATTACAAATGTTATTCGTTAATGTTAATTCCCTGCCATCACCCTCTGCCATCACCCTCTGCCATCACCCTCTGCCATCACCCGCTGCCATCACCCTCTGCCATCACCCTCTGCCATCACCCTCTGCCATCACCCTCTGCCATCACCCTCTGCCATCACCCTCTGCCATCACCCTCTGCCATCACCCTCTGCCATCACCCTCTGCCATCACCCTTCCATCACCCTGCCATCACCCTCCCATCACCCTGCCATCACCCTGCCATCACCCAGCCCCATCACCCTGCCCCATCACCCTGCCCCATCACCCTCCCATCTCCCCCCCATCACCCTCCCATCACCCTCCCATCACCCTGCCATCTCCCTCCCACCACCCTCTGCCACCACCCTTTGCCATCACCCTCTGCCATCACCCTCTGCAATCACCCTCTGCTATCACCCTCTGCCATCACCGTCCCATCACCCAGCCATCACCCTCCCATCACCCTGCCATCACCCTCCCATCACCCTCCCATCACCCTGCCATCTCCCCCCCACCACCCTCTGCCACCACCCTCTGCCATCACCCTGCCATCACCCTGCCACAGCACCCTGCCACATCACCCTCCCATCTTCCCCCCATCACCCTCCCATCACTCTCCCATCACCCTCTGCCATCACCCTCTGCCATCACCCTCCCATCACCCTGCCATCACCCTCCCAACACCCTGCCATCACCCTCCCATCACCCTCCCATCACCCTGCCATCTCCCCCCCACCACCCTCTGCCACCACCCTCTGCCATCACCCTGCCATCACCCTGCCACAGCACCCTGCCACATCACCCTCCCATCTTCCCCCCATCACCCTCCCATCACTCTCCCATCACCCTCTGCCATCACCCTCTGCCATCACCCTCCCATCACCCAGCCATCACCCTCCCATCACCCTGCCATCATCCTCCCATCACCCTGCCCCATCACCCTCCCATCTCCCTCCCAAACAAAGAATAATAAAAATTGTCTACATGTACATTGTACACACCTTTATGTCGTTAGCACCACTTCATAAGGCACCACGTACGGGCTTCTTCTTTGTTTCCTCGTCCTGGGCAAGAATGCGGAGGCTGCTGGAACTGCCAACCCTAGAGGTCGCCACGTAGAACTGGCAATGGCTGAAGAAGGCCCTTGGGCAGAAGATCCCAACATGGTGTAGCGACTGCCAAAAGAAGTTGTGCACTTATTTTGATGAAATCTTTTCGTAACAATTTTTCTTCAAGTAATAAATAAATAATAAGAATTGTCCACATGTACACACCTGTATGTCGTTAGCAGCTCTTCATAAACAACATTGCTGAGGAAACGGCACTTCTCCAGGAGATCCTCACATGGTGTACAACTGGCAAAAGAAGTAGTGCACTTATTTTGATGAAATCTTTTCGTAACAATTTTTCCTCAAGCAAAAAATAAAAAATAAGAATTGTCCACATGTACACACCTGTATGTCGTTAGCAGCTCTTCATAAACAACATTGCTGAGGAAACGGCACTTCTCCAGGAGATCCTCACATGGTGTACAACTGGCAAAAGAAGTAGTGCACTTATTTTGATGAAATCTTTTCGTAACAATTTTTCCTCAAGCAAAAAATAAAAAATAAGAATTGTCCACATGTACACACCTGTATGTCGTTAGCAGCTCTTCATAAACAACATAGCTGAGGAAACGGCACTTCCCCAGGAGATCCTCACATGGTGTACAACTGGCAAAAGAAGTAGTGCACTTATTTTGATGAAATCTTTTCGTAACAATTTTTCCTCAAGCAAAAAATAAAAAATAAGAATTGTCCACATGTACACACCTGTATGTCGTTAGCAGCTCTTCATAAACAACATAGCTGAGGAAACGGCACTTCCCCAGGAGATCCTCACATGGTGTACAACTGGCAAAAGAAGTAGTGCACTTATTTTGATGAAATCTTTTCGTAACAATTTTTCCTCAAGCAAAAAAGAAAAAATAAGAATTGTCCACATGTACACACCTGTATGTCGTTAGCAGCTCTTCATAAACAACATAGCTGAGGAAACGGCACTTCTCCAGGAGATCCTCACATGGTGTACAACTGCCAAAAGAAGTTGTGCACTTATTTTGATGAATTCTTTGCGAAACAATGTTTCTTCAATCAATAAATAAATAATAAGAATTGTCCACATGTACACACCTGTATGTCGTTAGCAGCTCTTCATAAACAACATTGCTGAGGAAACGGCACTTCTCCAGGAGATCCTCACATGGTGTACAACTGCCAAAAGAAGTTGTGCACTTATTTTGATGAATTCTTTGCGAAACAATGTTTCTTCAATCAATAAATAAATAATAAGAATTGTCCACATGTACACACCTGTATGTCGTTAGCAGCTCTTCATAAACAACATTGGTGAGGAAACGGCACCTCTCCAGGAGATCCCAACATGGTGTACGACTGCCAAAAGAAGTTGTGCACTATTTTTGAAGAATTCGTTCGAAACAATTGTTCTTCAATAAATAAATAATAATAAAAATTGCCTACATGGCCATTGTACACACCTTTATCTCGTTAGCACCTCTTCATAAACAACGTTGCTGAGGAAACGGCGCTTCTTCTTTGTTTCCTCGTCCAGGGCAAGAATGCGGAGGCTGCTGGATCTGCCAACCCTACTGGCCGCCACGTAGAACTGACCATGGCTGAAGAAGTCTCGTGAGCAGAAGATCCCAACATGGTGTAGCGACTGTCCTTGGGATTTATTCACAGTCATGGCAAAGCAGGGTCGTACCGGAAACTGCCGACGCCGCAGAGTGAACGGGAACATGTTGTCAGATGGACTCAAGGTTATGCGTGGAATGAGCAATGTGCGTCCAGAATTGACACCCATCACAGATTGTGCAACCAACAGATTTGGAAGGATCTGAAGTATGATGTACCTTGAGCCATTGCAGTGCCCGCTCTGCTGGTCGAAGTTTCGCAGCAGCATGATGACCATACCCACCTTGAGAGAGATACGATGTGGCGGCATACCAGATGGACAGAGGGTGTTCAGGAACTCAGGCGGATACAAATGATCACCCTCAGATTCCGCTGTATCGACGCTACAGCAAACATGTTCCTCCCCTGGAAATATGGTCGTCATGTAGGCATTTACCTGATCGACTTCAGAATTGGTCGGACATAGTATAACACGCTCGCAAAGCCACTTGGGGTTGCTAATGTTGTTATGCAAGTCTTCGTACACCCAAGTGACAATATCCTGAAGTTTTTCACCAGGAAGAATGAGCGGTTCCCTGAGCTCAATAGCAAATTCACCCTCTTCTGGATTGACAGGAATCTTCCCTTCACCCAGATCCAGCAGGAATTTTGCAAAAGCAGATTCGTCCTGTTGTTCTCCAGCACCCTGCATGATCCTCATGTTTACTCTGAGACGAAGAATCTGCACTTTTCTCCACAGGTATGAGCTCTTGAAGCACCTTCCAACTATGTCAATACGGCTACCGTGTGGCACAACAGTAAGGATTTGCCTCCAGTCACCACTGAAAACCATTGCGATGCCGCCAAATGGTTCCTCGGAGCCCCGAAGCCACTGGAATGTTCGATCTGCTGCTTCCAATGCGCGACGATCCATCATTGAAACCTCATCCACCACCATCAGATTAGTCATGCGTATGAGTGCTGCAGTGGTGTCATTTTCACTGATGTTGCAAGTGGACTCATCAGTGAGAATGAGAGGACACTTGGTCCTACTATGGAAGGTGGCCCCTTTAGGCAGCAGCGTAGCTGCAATACCACTTGCAGCAGTTGCAAGAGCCACTTTGCCCATTGCGCGCACTTTGTTGAGTATATGAGACAATGTGAAGGTTTTCCCAGTCCCACCACTTGCATCAACAGCAAGCATGCAGCCATGTCCGTGTTCCACACTCCACATCACTGTATCGACAACAACGCGCTGCTCGTCATTAAGAAGGCACTCTGTTTGAGCGATGTGAGCCTCAAGTTCTCCTATATTGTGCACTGTTTCGTGCTCGATGACGCGCGGAATGCGAGACTGGAAATGAACTGGGTCAGGCTCAGGAAGGCCAAAGGTCCTACTGAGCGAAAAGCCGTGGCACTCAACTTTGTTCCTCAGCTCTAGTAGCACTGCACTCACAATGCGTCCATTTGGAACATTCACACCTGCAGCACGCATGAAGTCCTCGCACAGCACATACTTGTGCCTTTCCCAGAACTGCACGTGGTTGCCTCTGAGAACGAATATGAGCATGTTGGCAAATACTTCGCGGACTGCAGGGCCAAAAGCAATATTTGCAGCCTCTTCCATAACAGAATCCACCTCCTGGTCATTGTCAACGATGCCATATGCAATGCAGGCTGCCAGATAGGTCTCCATGACCCTACCACCAACACGACGGAGATCCAGAAAGCATGTGGGGCCAGGCACGCGGTACAGTAGCATGCGGAGATAGTACAACTCGGCAGTATGGGAGTTGACGGGAATAATGGGGAGCCGCCCAACCGTATCAGCCTTACGGTTATCCTGGAAACTCAGCCTTCTCTTCCGCAATTGAAACCTTTTCCTCAAGTAGGTGAAGTGCTGGAATACATCTGGATATAGAACATGACGCATGTGTGGATGGAGATTCATGGCTTCGAAAAAGGCGGTGAGGGTTGTTGCAGGGGGTCCTGACTCTGCCACGTTCTGTATGGCACCTTCGTCAGTGAACGTGATCACCTGCTCATCCTGTAGATGGAGTGCCAGCATCTCGACTGGTGGGTATTTGCGTTGAATGGGGAAATCGTATATGCGCCAGTATCCCTCAGATGCGGTGATGTAACGCCCTAGTTCGTAGCGTGCCACTTCATCATGTCGTAATGCCTCTCGCATCCTCTCATGAGGCTCTAGTCTGACCAGGCACTGGTCCGGGCCCTTTTCAAGGTATTTGTACAGGTACTTGACACAGGTGACAGCACAGACGATCTCAAGGTTGATGTGAGCATCGTACCTGAGGACAATATATGGATTGTAAGGCACAACCCATGCATTGTTAACTAATACGTTAGCACCGCCTCGTATTGTCTTCATGATGGGATCACCAGGTGCTGCTTCTGCCCGTCTTCTGTACAGGGGATAGGAGTCATCAGAGAAGCTTGTCGTTTGACGTAGGGCTTTGGGATAGTCCTTTGTGCACTTCCGGTCTGCCATGCAAGGGCTCAAGATGTTCCATTCCCCACAGGGGCCGTGAATCATGTGTGATGTCACAATACGGTGTAGTTCCGGATTTGTGAGGCTGTCAGGAATCTCAGCAGAGACCACGCGATCGACATCTGCAGGTGTTCTGGGCTTGTCGCGAGGTACCACGGTCAGGAGCATGTGTATATGGGGAAGGTGACGCTTTTGCGTTTCCTTCACCATCACGTAAGCGTCCACATGCCCCAAGATGTCATGCTTGAGGAGGTCTGCGAGGAGTGCTTCCACCTTCATATGAAACACCCGGGCGATGATATCAGGTCTTGCATTGGGTGGCTGACCCTCAAAAACCGATGCTTTAATTTCTGGCCACTTTGGGTTGCAGGTGAAAGTTAGGAAAAAGTCTGGTTTTCCCTTGACTCGGACTAAAGCCATTGCATCCTGAAACTCTTTGGCATACCAACGTGGCGACCCATAAATTGACGGAGGCAGAATGGTGAGGCGTCCAGGTAGCACCTCAGCATCACTGTTTAACGCATCAACGATGATCTTATACTTTTCTGCCTTAATTGACTTCTGGTTGCAGCGAATCCAAGTGAGACGGTGTGACTCAATTTTTGCCATCATGTCGCATACGTACTGCTGTGTCAACCTTCCACCACGAAGCAGTAGATTGAAGTGATGAGTAGGATCACGTACTTGTAGATGGTAGCGGTAGAAAGTTGTTGGCGTAGTCCCTGCCAACTCAGTGTGGTACCCCTGAGAGCCGCAGGGTAGCAGAAGTATGTATGATAGTGGGTCATACGCTGGATGCATGGCGTCTATTGTCTGTAAACCTCCTCCCCTGAGGTGAACAGCGACTGCCAGCCTTCCAAACTGCTCAGTTGTCATAGCCCCTGGAGCAATGACAGCCACATCGCTGTCTGCTGAGGGAAGGTTGACGGTACCATGATGAAGGTCTCGGCGCCGCGTGCGACCTGTTAACACAATATTCAGTTCATTGGCGCTATCATTATGAACCACATACTCAATGGCTGATTTGAATTGCTGGACGTATGGGTTGCACTCATGAATGGCCTGTTGTGCTCTTAGCAAAAACTGTTCATTCAGGCCACTGTTCGAGGTGTGGGCACGACGATAATCCAGCTCATGGGCTGGATCGTGAAAGTAGATCTGAGCAAAGCGTGGGGTACAACCCAGATCGGCAAGAGGAGCACCAATGTAATGGTAAACCTTACCTTGTATGCGCACTCCAGGATTGAAGCCAGGCATACGTATCTCTCGGACACCGATACTTGCCATTGCCAGCGCGTTGTTGTACTGTTTCGCGTGCTTCACAAAGTCCTGGTTAAGGAAAAGGTTTTTAATAGCATCTGGAGGTTGTGATGGAATTGAACCGGGTTTTGGATTCGTAGGATCATGCATAAGAACGACCTTGCCGTGGTTGCAGCAAAATCCTCTTCTCTCCTCATGCCACACCAAAGCAGCACAATGCGAGCATTTAGGGCATTGAAATATTGAGGTCCTGCTCAACGCGTGCCTGTACTCACCATGAAGGACCTCTCGGAAGAAATGATAAATAAAATGTTGTTGTTCGAACCGCTACATTAAAGTTTTGTGTTCCGCTTCTTCTTCCTCAAACCCAAAGATAAGGCCTTGCTTTTAAAAGAGGCATGCAATGCACACTGATCCCTATACTAACTGGATAGGAAGGGAAGCTCATTTTTTGAAGCCATTTGTCCGCCATCTTTGCTCCCCCACGATTCCCCAAAACGAATGTCATTTACCGATGTAATGTGATTCCTCTTCTTCATTAAAATCGACCGCTGCGGTTGTTATAACCGGAAGCAGCGTACGATGGCATTTCATCAATCCTGTAATAATGCTTTTTCAACCCTGGAACGGATTAAAATCAATTCGGAATGGATTAAAATAAAGTGGGAAGGGGGAATTTTCGTAGGAAATAAATTAAATTAATGGGTAAATAAATTAAATTATATATTAAATTGTGGCGGACACAAGCAAGGTACACGAATTCAGCGCACCAGCAGGTGGCGCGAACGTCCAGGCGGGGAACTGGATTGCATGCCCCGCCTATCAACCGACCGGCCACGCCCGGGGACGAGGCGTGGCCTCGGCACATATATGCGGGCTCTAAGCTCGGGCCCGCTCAGTGCTGCAGTTCGAGCTTTCATAATAAAGACTCTTGGTTTTATCAAACGTGTTGTGGCCTACCTCTTCGGCAAGCAAGTTGTGTGCGCAGCACCACACTTCACTGGTGACCCCGATTGGTTCAGCCGTTGCTGACCACCGAACGCGCCATGGCCAACAACGCCGTCGCGGTAAAACTCCCAGAGTTTTGGGAAGCACAGGCCGATGTGTGGTTCGTGCAGGCCGAAGCGCAATTCCAGCTTCGAGGCATAACGGCGGACGAGACCCGTTACTACCACGTGGTCGCCTCCCTCGGGCCCGGCACTGCCGCCCGGGTCGTGTCCATCCTGTGGCACCCGCCGGCCGACCACAAGTACGGGGCGCTCAAACGTCTCCTCATCGCCACGTTCGGCCTCACGGAGATCGAACGGGCCGACCGCCTCCTGGACCTTCCCGAACTCGGCGACACACGACCATCCGTGCGGATGGATTATATGCTGTCGCTGCTGGGTGACCAAGCCCCGGATTTTTTATTTCGGGCGCTTTTCCTACGCCAGCTACCTCTACAGGTACGTCTCGCGCTGGCCGGTTCCAACATAAAGGAACCCCGTGCCCTGGCCGTAGAGGCCGACAAGTTCTTCACGGCTTGCGACACGCGGGCGAGTTACGGTGCGGCCGTCGTGGTTCCCGAGGCAGATGCTACAGCGTCCCTCGTGGCCGCTGCCACGCCCCGACCACCACCGCCACCACCACCGCCGCCGAGAAAACCGCCGCCGCCCCCGCCGCCACAAGCCTGGTGCTATTTCCATGCCAGGTTCGGCCACAAGGCGAAGAAGTGTTGCCCGCCGTGCTCGTTTGGCAGGTCGGGAAACGACCAAGCCGGCGCTCGGTAGCGGCCCTGAGCGTCGGCCATTCCGGGGCAGCCTCCTCTTTATCACGGACACCTTGTACGGGCGCCGTTTCCTCTGCGATACAGGAGCGCAGGTAAGCGTCATCCCAGCCTACACGTCCGACAAGCGAACCGCAGGCCTGGGCCCCGCTTTGCTTGCCGCCAACGGTACACCCATCCGCACGTTCGGGAAGCGCTGCCTCTCCCTGCGGTTCGGAGGGCAGCGCTTTCAATGGTCGTTCGTGACCGCTAGCGTGCCCATGGCATTGCTCAGTGCGGACTTCCTATGTGCGCACGGATTGTTGGTCGACGTAAAGCGCAGAAACCTTTAGCTTGCTCGCTTGTTCGCTGAGCAGCTCGTTGAGCGGCTCACTGAGCGGCTCACCGAGCGGCTTGCCAAGCGGCTTGCTGGACGGTTCCGTCCCGGTGAGTTTGGTTTGTACGCTTCGGGCAGCGGACGACTTTACCCGCCTCCTCGCCAGTTTCCTGGCCCTCACGCGGCCCACCTTTTCAGCAGTGGCCGTTAAGCATGGGGTGGAGCATCACATCCCCACTGTCGGGCCGCCGGTCTATGCCCGGGCACGCCGGCTCGAGCCCACGAAGCTCGCGGTGGCGAAAGCGGAGTTCGCCACGCTGGAGCGGCTGGGGATCGTGCGGCGCTCCAACAGCACGTGGGCTTCCCCGCTGCACATCGTGCCGAAGCCCGGCGGGGGATGGCGGCCGTGCGGGGACTACCGCCGGCTCAACGATGCCACCACCCCCGACCGCTACCCAGTCCCACACATTCAGGACTTTTCCACCCGGTTGGCCAACACGACCGTGTTTTCTAAGGTGGACCTCATCCGGGGCTACCATCAGGTCCCCGTCCAACCGGACGATGTCCCGAAGACGGCCGTCGACACCCCTTTCGGCCTCTTCGAATTTCTAAGGATGCCCTTCGGGTTGAAGAATGCGGCTCAGGCGTTCCAGCGGCTCAGGCGTTCCAGCGGCTTATGGATAGCGTCTTGCGCGACTTACCTTTCCTGTTCGTCTACCTGGACGACATCCTAGTCGCGAGCGCGTCCCGGTAGGAGCACCTGCTCCACCTCCGCACGCTTTTCGAACGCCTGGGCCAGCATGGCCGAATCATCAACCCTGCCAAGTGCCGTTTCGGTGTCACCACCATCGACTTCTTGGGGCACTGCATCACCGAGCACGGGGCCGTCCCTTTACCGGCCAAGGTGGAGGCGGTCAGGGATTTCCCGTGACCCCGCACGATCAAGGGGCTCCAGGAGTTCCTGGGCATGGTAAACTTTTACCACCGCTTCGTGCCCCACGTCGCCCAGCTCCTCCGCCCCTTGCACGAGGCCCTCCGGGGCAAGCCGGGCAAAGGTGACATCGCATGGTCGGAACCGATGGCCGCGGCGTTCGCGGGCGCAAAACTGGCTCTGGCTGACGCCACCATGCTGGCGCACCCGGCGCCCGACGCACCGATCGCCGTCACCACCGACGTGTCGGATTACGCGGTGGGCGCGGTGCATGAGCAATGGGTGCGTGGCGCTTGGTAACCGCTGGCGTTTTTCAGCCGGCAGCTTCGCCCGCACGAACGCCGGTACAGCACCTTCGACCGCAAGTTGCTCGGACTCCACCTGGCGGTCCGACACTTCCGCCATCTGCTGGAGGGCCGCCCGTTCACGGCCTTCGTTGACCACAAGCCCCTTGTGTTCGCGATGGCCAAGGTTGCCGAGCCATGGTCGGCACGGCAGCAGCGCCACCTCTCTGCCGTGTCCGAGTACACGACGGACATCTGTCACATGGCGGGTAAGGACAACCCCGTGGCGGATTGCCTTTCCCGGTCCGTCGTGCACGCGGTCCACCTCGGGGTCGACTATGCCCGGATGGCGGAGGCCCAGACCGCCGACCCCGGCATCCAGCCCTTGCGGACCGCCGTCACGGGCCTCCGCGTCACCGAGGTGCCGTTCGACGCCGCGGGCACGGCCCTCCTATGCGACGTCTCCCTCGGCCGGCCTCGCCCCATCGTGCACGCTGGCTGGCAGCGCCCCGTTTTCGACGCCATCCACGGCCTGTCCCACCCTGGCGCGAGGGCATCCCAGAAACTCGTCGGGGCAAATTTGGTCTGGCATGGCCTCCGGAAGGACGTCCGCGACTGGGCCAGGACGTGCCTCGCGTGCCAGTGCGCAAAAGTCCACCGCCACACCCAGGCACCGTTGGCCCCGTTTACGGTGCCCGAGCGGCGGTTCGACCACGTGCACGTCGACTTGGTGGGACCTCTGCTTCCCTCGCGAGGGTTCACCCACCTCCTCACCATGGTCGACTGCACCACACGGTGGCCGGAGGCCAACCCATTGGCGGCGACGTCTGCGGCTGAGGTGGCGCAAGCCTTTATCGCCACTTGGGTTGCCCGGTTCGGTGCCCCCTCGGACATCTCGTCCGACCGCGGCCCCCAGTTCACCTCGGAGCTCTGGGCCGCGGTAGCGCAAGGACTCGGGGTGAAGCTACACCACACCACGGCCTACCAGGCCAATGGCCTGTGTGAGCGCTTTCATCGCTCCATGAAGGCCGCGCTCCGGGCCAGCCTCTGCGACGGCGGCTGGGTCGACAGACTCCCCTGGGTCCTGCTGGGCCTCAGGATGGCGCCCAAGGACGACCTGCGCACGTCCTCGGCGGAGCTGGTCTTCGGGCAACCACTGCGGGTACCGGGTGAACATATCCCCGACTCCACGGCTCCTTGGTCCGCGGCACAACAGCGCTCCGCCCTTCAGGAGACCTCCCGGAGGTTCTCCCCAGTGCCAACGGCACACCACGGTTGCCCGCCTTCCCACGTCGCCCCGGAGCTTCGCATGGCAAAGTACGTGTTCATCCGGCACGACGCCCACCGGGCACCGCTGCGGCCCCCGTACGACGGGCCCTTCCGCGTGTTGGAGGCCGGGGACAAGTTTTTCACGGTCGACATCGGCGGTGCCCCGGATCGCATTTCCGTGGGCCGCCTCAAGCCGGCCCACCTCGATCCGGACCACCCCCCCGCCAGCGGCTCTACCTCCGTGTCGAGGCTGCCCCCCGGCGGTCGGACCCCCGGCACCCCCGCCAGCAGCTCTGCCTCCGCGTCGAGGCCGCCCCCCGGCGGTCGGACCCCCGGCGCCCCCCAGCCCTGCCGTCCCGCCACCCCCCAGACCGGCACCCATCACCAGGGGGCGTTTCGGCCGGGTCATCCGGCTTCCCCGCAAACTCACCCTTCAGGTGCGCGGGAATTCTGGGGGGGCGCGTGTGGCGGACACAAGCAAGGTACACGAATTCAGCGCACCAGCAGGTGGCGCGAACGTCCAGGCGGGGGAACTGGAATGCATGCCCCGCCTATCGACCGACCGGCCACGCCCGGGGACAAGGCGTGGCCTCGGCACATATATGCGGGCTCTAAGCTCGGGCCCGTTCAGTGCTGCAGTTCGAGCTTTCATAATAAAGACTTGGTTTTATCAAACGCGTTGTGGCCTACCTCTTTGGCAAGCAAGTTGTGTGCGCAGCCCACCCACACCCCTCCCCCCAAGCACACACCCCTCCAAACACACACACACACACACCACACACCCCCCCCCCACTTACACACACGCATCCCTCCACCCCCACACACACAAACATCCCCCCTACACACACACACACACACACACACACACACACACCCCACATACACACACACACACACACACACACAAGCACACACACACACACACATACACACACACACACACACACATATATACACACACATCCACACACCCACACACAAACACCCCCACACACGCACACACATATGCACACAAACGCACATCCCCTTCCCCCCCCCCCCCCCACCCCCTAAGACACATCCCCACCCACACATCACCCCACCCCCACCCCCAACACACACACACACACACATACACATACACACACACACACACACACACACACACACACACACACACACACACTCCCATACCCCTCCCCACACACAAACACCCCCACACCCCTCCCCCCATACCCACACCCCTCCACACAAACACACATCCCCCCACCCCATCCATTAAAAATATATTTTCGTTTAATTAACGATATCTGCCACCCGTGGAAGAACGTCATGCCGTGGCATGACATCATCTGTGGTCCGTGCCGTATGTCAACGTAAGAACGAAGTATCCCGTCGATCGAACTTGGTCAAATTTTTCATGATTGTCACCAAATTTGTTGTGGTATTTTGTTAACTCATCCGAGGCAATACGACAATCGAAATCCGATTTGAAATCGGAGCAAAATTGACGCCGCAAGATCTGCCTGCACACATGGATATTTTGCCTGAGGAAGAATTCACTTTGGAAATGCGATCCATTTAAAATGTTAGATTTTGAATAATTTCGTCATTTTCAATCGGATTTCCACTAAATAAAGTTCACCATTGCTTGCAGATACCTCTCTTTCTCCTTAAAATTGAAGACAGGATGAACTTCAGAGCGAGAAATAAGCCAATACGGCGGAGAGTTTTACAATGTTATTTTCCAATGTAAATGACAATATCGTGTAGTTTTACGAAAATTCATCTGAATTTGTCCAGATTTGTTGCATTGGAATGTTAACACCCTCTAGCGACTGCCAAATCCGAAGACAATTTAATTTCGAGCTACCCTTAGCTCGTGAGGTGGTTATGTCACATGGCCTGGTCCAAAAGAAAATGGCGGTTCTTCTTCTTCACGCAATAACAACTTCTAGCTTCCAGACCGTACATCCAATCATCTTGAAATTTTGCAGGCTTGTTCCGCTTGATGAGAGCTACATTGCATTCAAAATTCAAGTCGATCCCTCCAGTGGTTCAAGAGTTACAAGCTTTTTAAAATTTAACTTCCATTATTTATTGCGGCCAAACCATGTGACTTATCAAAACGTCTCAAGTAACATTGAAACATCCCCCCATGAGGAACATTTCTGTAAAGTTTCCACTCGATATCTCCACAAATTATGGAGGTGATACCATTTCTAGTTTGAGCTTTAAAACGTCATAACTCTGAAACCATGTGTCGGATGACGTCGTGCTCGCTGACTTTTTTGTTCGTCATGGGTATGCGAATATGCCTGCCAAGTTTGGGCTTGATCCGTTCAGCCGTTGCGGAGAAAAAGGGGTTTTTGTGTTTTTTCACGAAAAACAAGATGGCGGCCGAACCATGTGACGTATGACTTCGAAATTTTTTGCATTCTGAGTTTTTTTTAACTAAGCATTTGGGAAAAAAATCCCATTTTCGGGAGAGAAAATTTTTTGTTTGACGAATTCTAACCTCTTAACGTTAGCATTTTTTATATACTCGATACACATGTATTTTGTTCCCATTGAAGAGTTCTTTAGAATGAGCCATCCCTCAAATTTTTCCATTGAGCCGTTTCGGAGATACAGAGGGGCAAATTTGAATGTGTTTTACAAGATGGCGCCCATACCTCGTGACCTATGACGTCATAATTAGCATTAAAAAATTCTAGGAGCCAAGACGATCATTTGATGAAAATTTCCTGTCAATCCGACCAGCGGTTGCTGAGAACATTAATTATGAAGTTTTCGGAGGTGCAAAATAGGGCGGAAGAATAATAAGAAAAACTCTAGCAGTAATAATAGGTTACTCTCCATTTCATGGAGAGTAAATCTAATTAAATGTTCTTTAAAAATTTTAAGAATAGGAACTAGGACTGCGTTTACTTTTTCATGGCTGATAATATAACATGGGTCTGCAAAATAAATTGGGATGTGAATACTTGTACACGTACCATATTTGTGGTTGAGTGTTGGTTTTGTATTGTTTTGTTTTTTCATTCAACATGGCACAATATTCTTACTGAAGTGAGTACCATTGAAAATAAATTGCATCCATTTATCAAAGAATCAGAATCAGAAGAGTATAGTGAAAACAAACTTCTGAGTTATACTTCTGGGCAGAGAAACATGATGGTCATAGTAAATATTTTTGTTATTCTCCTCCAAGATATGTCAGAATATTGCCAAATTATGATAAATTATAATTACAGAATATAAAATAGCAACATGTGTACACTGTATCATGTGTGTTCTATCATCTCACTGGTGCTTGAACAAAATCAGTTTGGACATCTGCTTCCTGACTTTCTCTCCAGTGATGGCTTCCGTCTCCTTTTTCCCAAGATGAAAGAGTTTGATTCGACAATAACAAGAAGCTGCTATCTTCACGAGGTTGTGAATATGATTACCTTCCACTGCAGTTTCAAACTTGTGTGAGTGCAGTTCAGGAAATAAGTCCGTATGAACAGTATTGCTCATAACAGCCATGGATACTGCAGCTGAAATTCCGGATCCTCGAGGAAGATTCCCATTTGTCGTCTTCAGTCGTCGTTGAAAACGTTCCTCTGTTTCCAAGCATGTGGCAATGATGCTTGATGCTTTCTGGAGGCCCCTGACCCCGTGGTCTTTCATCCTCAAGAAATTATGGCAACTACCATCTGAAGTAGTAAGTGCTATCGCACAAGACATGCAGTCGATTCTCTTCTTCATCTTGCGACTACCTAGCCAGTGATGTAGCCAACAGCCGCCTCTTTGTATTGTGAAACTGTTTCGAAGTTTGGCGTGTCAGCGTAGTCATGGTCATCTTGTGATAGTTGTCTGTCGATGATGTCATATTTGCGTGCAATGTTGATTGTCGATTGTGTAATGTTCTGAACTGGAAGAATGTCAGTGTGATGATCTAAGAGGGAACAGTTTCCAGTACCATTTTTTACATGATGTCGCATTAGGAGGCGCTTGGAGGTCGACTGAAATTGACGAGGCGTAGGATTGTTGTTAAATCCTCCACATGAACGTACTGCTGCGAAGAAAAGTTCCAGATGGTCTTGACTGAATTTGTACGTCAGTAGATACTTCATGGGGGCATCCGCACTGTCTACAAGTTCTGAGAACAATTTTCTCATGCTTTCCATACTCGCCACAAAGCCGATGAAGGCAGTCCTCCTCGGCCCTTGATACATTGGAGTCCCAGCGCCAGCTTTCAAACCAAGAAGGAATTTACTTGTGCGTTGAAGGATACCCTGCCACCTGTCCTTGTTCGTCTTCCTCATGGGTGCCTTGAAAGCATTAGCAAGAGGGTTGCGACTGTTAAGAACATCAAATGCACTATCTACAAGCCTGAGAAATTCAACAGTTGTTTCACAACCTCTGAACCGAGGCAGTTTCAGCTCGCTATTACAATATTCAAGGGCATCTTCAACGCCGGCACTGAAAACTTGGGCAGCAAGATTAACTCTCATCTTCTGCTTCTTCCACTGCATGTGGGCGTTTCTGAGCTTATTTCCAAGTCTCAGTCCTTCTGCGTCCTGAAGCTTGTTGAGTTCCTCGATGTACTGCCATCTTACAGTCTTTCCATCGTGGGTCTTGAACAGTCCTCCATCTGCAAATGAGTTACGAATGAGCTTCAGCATATGGCATACATCAAGAATTACATTAATTATCTGTGTACTATCAGCTGAATGGGGAAAGGACGGGTCCATGCCATTGACGTTCACATTTGCTCCCAAATGGCGCATCATTGTGAAGTGACAGGAAGGTCCATCACAGGTGAGTGAGACTGCACGAACACCTACATCATGCAGCTTGTGAAGACACTGCTGGATCAAATTTTCCCACTCTTCTCCACTCATTCCATTGATGAGGAAGTAGCCAAGGGTGATCTTCCATGATTCGTCCACTGATACTGCCATTAACACTAATGCATCTTTGGCTACTGGTGTTGTGTCATCAGACTTGCCAGTCCCAATGTCGACATATCCATGGAATTGTCCATTTGCATATTCGACATGCTTTCGTACGGCCATTTCATCCAACATCACAGCGCGCACAGTCTCTTTTCCTTTAGCTTGATTGTCCTTAGCCCGTGCGTCAAGAGCAGCAAATGTTGGTTTGGTGAAGCCTGGTTGGCCATCTACACCACTATACCATGCTCTAATTTGACGAGGATGTGGCAAAGCCAGTTCGAATGTCTCTCCAACATATTAACATGTTAATCGTTTTTCTCTTCTTTGCCCGTGCTCATCCCGGTTCGTACATCCATACGCTGTACAGGACGGCATCTTTCCTCACAGCAACTTGCTGTCTAAAGTCAATTTGAATCGAATGTTTTGTTGAAATTTCGATGAAATTATTTTATAAAATATAGCAGGCATTGTCTTTTGATAAAGACAATGAACGGGCGCAGATTTTCTGGGGGAACCAATATGGCGACGAATCTACTTCCGGTGACCTCACAGAATGGACCGATTAGCGTTGATTTTTTGTCGAGCCTCCAATCCAGTTAGTATAGAGATCAGTGGCACTGCACTGCACCACTGCACTGCACCACTGCACTGCACTGCACCACTGCACTGCACTGCACCACTGCACTGCACATGTGGTCAAAGTAACGAATTTTTGTTCCAACTAAATCGATTATTAGCCCCTTTCTTTAACCTAGTTGCGTCCATGGTTGTAACGAACTTGTCCCATTAAAGTGTTACTATTGCCAACCCATGGTTGTTTGTCCGTTCTCCTTTTAAATACTGAGCGTGAAGCAAGGAAGCAGCACGTCGGTACCATTTTTAAAAGGTCTTGGTGTCATGGTGTGACTTGGTCAGAGTTCGAGAGAGTGGACGCCCTAATCATGACACCACCAAGTGTGGTGAAGCGGGATTCGAACCGGCAATCGGACAATCCAAGCACGCACGCTATAACCCACAAACCACCACTCTAAACTACAACAACTGCACGACAACTAGAGGGATAAACCTGGGAAGACCAGAGTTGCGGGATTCCGGAGTTTATTATTTATTAATCCTCCCTCACCTGTTGTTCAAGGCTGGCATTGTTATTACCTCGCGCGTGCGCCAAGTGAAAAGCAAGCGGGGTTAAGCAATCGGGCGCGTACTTATGTGTCTGCATTTTGTTAAGAGCGTGCGTACACTTACGTCAAAAACCGTTCAATGGAGGAAATTTAAACTTCATCATTTACCAGATGTTACATGAGCATTTGATACAGCGCATATTGAGGGAACATCGAAAACCGTTCAACGGAGGAAGTTGAAACTTTACTACATGTTACATGACCATTTGATATAGCGCATATTGAGCCTACATCAAAAACCGTTCAACGGAGGAAATTAAAATTTTACCACATGTTACATGAGCATTTGATACAGCGCATATTGAGGGAACATTGAAAACCGTTCAACGGAGGAAATTTAAATTTTTTTACCACATGTTACATGAGCATTTGATACAGCGCATATTCAGCGTACATCAAAAACCGATCAATGGAGGAAATTTAAACTTTACCACATGTTGCATGAGCATTTGATACAACGCATATTGCGGGAACATCGAAAACCGTTCAACGGAGGAAGTTGAAACTTTACTACGTGTTACATGACCATTTGATATCGCGCATATTGAGCGTACATGGAAAACCGTTTAAAACCCACCTTTAGAGGCCATTTTTCCCCGCAAGCGGGGGTTAGCCTTTTTCGGGAACCGTGGTTGTTGTTGTTTTTTGGTCCCCTTTTTGAAGCAATGTTTTACGGCCGGATGCCCTTCCTGACGCCAACCCTTTTTGCCGCCTTTTACGACAAACAGGGAATTACCAGTGAACTGGTACTCAATTTGCCAACCTCGGAAGGATGACAGGCTGAGTCAACCCCCCTGGCGTTAATTCAGCGATCGACCGGGATTCGAACCCAGGATCCTAGGATCCTAAGCCGGCACCCGAGCCGCTAGCCCAACACCAGTGGAAAACCGTTTAACGAAGGAAATTCAAACTTTTCCACCCTTTTCAGCCTTTTCAGCATTTCCACCCTTTCCAGCCTTCATTGCTGCTCTACGTTCATTACCCATGTCTCGCTCCCATAAATCATAACACCTCTCACACATGCAGCATACACCTTTCCCTTCAGCTTCAACGACACTCCCCTCCTCATCAGCACGCCACTCAGTTCCCGAAACTTCTTCCATACACATCTCACTCTAGCAACCGTTGCCGAGTCTGATCCACCTTCTCCATTCAGCATGTCTCCTAGGCAACAAAATGTTTTCACACCTTCCAGCTTCACGCCGTCTCCAAGATCCAACTCAACATTTCCTCCGCCTGCAGCTCCCTCTGTGCACACCTTACACTTGAATGTAGCTGCCACACTGGTTAGTGGTTAATGACCCTCTCAGACCACTACATTTTTGATGAACCCACTCAGCGCACATTGTACATTGAATTGAGTTCACTCCGACACCCTTCCTGCACACAGCACATGGCCACTTCCCAGTTCTTTCCACCTCACCACATGCTTTACCACTTGCCATCACCTTTGTTTTTCCGATATTCACCTTCAGACCTTTCGTCTCCATACATTGCTTCCACTTGTTCATCTTCTCCTTCAGTCCATCCATACTTTCTGCAATCAACACCAGATCATCTGCATACAACAACTCCCACGGTAAACCCTCCTTTACGTTCCGAGCCAGCACCTCCATCACAGCTACAAATAGTAGTGGACTTAGTATCGACCCCTGATGCACTCCCACCTTCACCTCAAACTCACCACTGTTCCCATCCTTCATCCTTACAGCTATGCGCGCTCTCTCGTACATTGCCATCACTACTCTCATCAACCATTCCTCCACTCCTAACTTCCTCAATGCCCATGTCACTACTTCACGTGGAACCCTATCGAATGCTTTCTCCAGATCAACAAACCCAAGAAACAACTTCTTCCTCTACTCCATGTACTTCTCCTGCAACTGCCTCACAAGAAAAAGCGCGTCTGTCGTTCCTCTTCCTGGCATAAATCCAAACTGCATTTCGTCAATTCTCACTTTCTTCCTTATCCTCCTCTCCAACACCCTTTCCAATACCTTCATTCCATGCTCCAATAACTTTATCGCTCGATACGAGCCACAGTCCAGAGGGTCACCTTTCCCCTTGTATAAAGGGACGAGGGTACGCAGTTCCTAATCCACTGGAATGCAGCCTTCTTTCACCACCAGATTGCAGATCTCTGTCATTCTCTTCACACCCCAATTTCCCGCTGCCTTCAACATATCTCCCACAACTCCCGACGGCCCTTCCGCTTTTCTACTCTTCATTGCTTTAATCGCTTCCTCAACTTCCTTCTCGGTTATCTTCTCTGCCGGTCCTAAAACTTGGTTACCCTCTATGTTGCCATCCCATTCATTCTCTGCATTCAACAGTATTTCCATATATCTCTTCCATCTTCCTTTAATTCCATCTGGGTCCACAACGATTTGTCCCACTTTATCCTTCAAGCAACTCACCCCCATCACATCACACCTCTCTTTCGCTATCTGCTTTGCAATCCTGAATACCGCTCTCTGACCCTCTTCCAAATCCAAGCGTTCTCCGAACATTTTCCGACCTGCCTCCTGCGCCTTTGCTACCTCTTTCTTTGCAGCCTTCTTGGCTGCCTTATAACTTTCATGCTCTTTCTTTTCTGCCCCCGTACCCTTCGCCTTCTGCCACTCCTTGAACTTCTTCCTCTTCTCGTCAATCTTCTTTCCAACTTCATCATCCCACCACCATGTTTCCGAGTGCCTCGGTGGTCCTTTTGTCCATCCACATACCTCACCAACGGCTCCCAACAGACTTTCTTTCATTGACATCCGACCACTTTCAAGCTCAACCACATCACCCTCTACCATACTCAGCCTCTCTTTTAATGCCTCTCTCACTGTCACCTCTTTCAACCTCCACACCTTCATTCTCGGTTGGTACTTCACCGCCGAGCGCTCCTCGCACCTTTCAACCTTATGTCGCAGACAACCAAGTGGTGCTGTGAAACAGCCTCCTCCCCCGGGTGCTGTGAAAGTGGTGCTGTGAAACAGCCTCCTCTCTTTTAATGCCTCTCTCACTGTCACCTCTTTCAACCTCCACACCTTCATTCTCGGTTGGTACTTCACCGCCGAGCGCTCCTCGCACCTTTCAACCTTATGTCGCAGACAACCAAGTGGTGCTGTGAAACAGCCTCCTCCCCCGGGATCACCTTTGTGTCCCGGAAGTGCCCCCTATCTCGCCTACGCACCATCAGGTAGTCAACGGTTGTCGTCGACCCACCTGACGTGTATGTAACAAGCTTATTATCCTCTTTCTGGAACTGAGTATTACAAATCAACAAATCAGCTCCATCAGCGCATGTTGAGGGAATATCGAAAACCATTCAACAGAGGAAATTGAAACTTTACCACATGTTGCATGAGCATTTGTATACAGCGCATATTGAGGGAACATCGAAAACTGTTCAACGGAGGAAATTGAAACTTTACTACATGTTACATGAGCATTTGATATGGCGCATATTGAGGGTACATCGAAAACCGTTTAAAGAAGGAAATTCAAACTTTACCATTTACCAGATGTTACATGACCATTTGATATAATGCATATTGAGCCTACATCAAAAACCGTTCAATGGAGGAAATTGAAACTTTACCACATGTTACATGACCATTTGATATTGCGCACATTGAGGGTACATCGAAAACCGTTAAACCGAGGAAATTGAAACTTTACCACATGTTACATGACCATTTTATATAGCGCATATTCAGCGTACATGGAAAACCGTTCAATAGAGGAAATTGAAACGACCACATGTTGCATGAGCATTTGTATACAGCGCATATTGAGGGGACATCGAAAACCGTTCAACGGAAGAAATTTAAACTTTACTACATGTTACATGAGCATTTGATGTGGTGCATATTGAGGGTACATCAAAAACCGTTCAACAGAGGAAATTGAAACTTTACTACACGTTACATGACCATTTGATATAGCGCATATTGAGCGTACATCAAAAACCGTTTGAAGAAGGAAATTCAAACTTTACCATTTACCAGATGTTACATGACCATTTGATATGGCGCATATTGAGCCTACATCAAAAACTGTTTAACAGAGGAAATTGATACTTTACCACATGTTACATGACTATTTGATATCGCGCATATTGAGCCTACATCGAAAACCTTTCAACCGAGTTAATTGAAACTTTTCCACATGTTACTTGACCATTTGATATAGCGCATATTGCGTGTACATAAAAAAAAACGTTTAAAGGAGGAAATTGAAATTTTACCACGTTACATGACCATTTGATCTAGTGCATATTGAGGGTACATCGAAAACCGTTCAATGGAGGAAATTGAAACCTTACCACATGTTACATGACCATTTGATATAACGCATATTGAGCCTACATTGAAAACCGTTTGACGAAGTTAATTGAAACTTTACCACATGTTACATGACCATTTGATATTGCGCATATTGAGCGTACATTGAAAGCCATTCAACTGATGATATTGAAACTTTACCACATGTTACATGACCATTTGATATTGCGCATATTGAGCGTACATTGAAAGCCATTCAACTGATGATATTGAAACTTTACCACATGTTACATGACCATTTGATATTGCGCATATTGAGCGTACATTGAAAGCCATTCAACTGATGATATTGAAACTTTGCCACATGTTACATGACCATTTGATATGGCGCATATTGAGCCTACATCAAAAACTGTTTAACAGAGGAAATTGATACTTTACCACATGTTACATGACTATTTGATATCGCGCATATTGAGCCTACATCGAAAACCTTTCAACGGAGTTAATTGAAACTTTTCCACATGTTACTTGACCATTTGATATAGCGCATATTGCGTGTACATCAAAAAAAACGTTTAAAGGAGGAAATTAAAATTTTACCACGTTACATGACCATTTGATCTAGTGCATATTGAGGGTACATCGAAAACCGTTCAATGGAGGAAATTGAAACCTTACCACATGTTACATGACCATTTGATATTGCGCATATTGAGCGTACATTGAAAGCCATTCAACTGATGATATTGAAACTTTACCACATGTTACATGACCATTTGATATTGCGCATATTGAGCGTACATTGAAAGCCATTCAACTGATGATATTGAAACTTTACCACATGTTACATGACCATTTGATATTGCGCATATTGAGCGTACATTGAAAGCCATTCAACTGATGATATTGAAACTTTACCACATGTTACATGACCATTTGATATTGCGCATATTGAGTGTACATTGAAAGCCATTCAACTGATGATATTGAAACTTTACCACATGTTACATGACCATTTGATATTGCGCATATTGAGTGTACATTGAAAGCCATTCAATTGATGATATTGAAACTTTACCACATGTTACATGACCATTTGATATTGCGCATATTGAGTGTACATTGAAAGCCATTCAACTGATGATATTGAAACTTTACCACATGTTACATGACCATTTGATATTGCGCATATTGAGCGTACATTGAAAGCCATTCAACTGATGATATTGAAACTTTACCACATGTTACATGACCATTTGATATTGCGCATATTGAGTGTACATTGAAAGCCATTCAACTGATGATATTGAAACTTTGCCACATGTTACATGACCATTTGATATAGCGCATATTGCGTGTACATCAAAAAAAAAAGTTCAACGGAGAAAATTGAAATTTTACCACATGTTACATGACCATTTGATATAGTGATTATTGAGTGTGCATCGAAAACTGTGTGAATTAGAATCATTGTAATCGCCTCAGCCTTTATTGTGCTCGGGTGGTGAAAAAGTGAAGAAGAAGTACAATTTCACTCAATCTCCCAATTTATACTTTAGGGATTCATTCTGGCGTCTTTACCAGCCGCGGGGATTCTTCTTCCTCTTTTTAACTTCAATAAAACCGAAGCTCCACAAGTCGTCCAATGGGATGTTTTTGTTATTTTATTGTTGCCAAACCTCAGGAATTTTTCAAGATATCAGATTGAAACTTATACATCTTATTTATATGTGAAGGTAGTATATGTATATAAAATGTGGTCAAAAGACAAGGTCAATGCCATCCAAAACATGTAAAATACCTATTTGGCGGCAATTAGAAAATGTATCAACCAAATTTGTTATTCACAACATTCCATGATGTAAAATACTTGATTGGTGACATTTTCAGAATTGCCAAATTGTTGTTGCCATGGTAGCTATATTAATTAGCATTTCCTAAGTGTCGGGCTCTGCACGACGTCTTTGTTGTTTGTGTTTTTTGCGTTTTTAAAGGGGCTGTATATGATATTGCGGATAAACATCCGTTGACGAATCACGTTGAGTTCTCGCGGCCGCGGTTTTCCAAACGCGCACATGGATTCCGGGATAGTTGTGCAAAGTGTTTGTGCATCCACGATCCACGTACACGGTCAAGGTGGTCCGGGGTGGTCCTAGGTGATCCAGGGTGGTCCGAGGTGCTCCGGTGTGGTCCGGGGTGGTCCGGTGTGATCCAGGGTGGTCCGAGGTGGTCCTGGGTGGTCCTGGGTGGTCCGAGGTGATCCGGGGTGGTCCGCGTCCTGAGAGCGCCGCGAAGCGAACGTTTGGTTTCTATGTGTGTATAAAGTGCGGTGCGTTGTTATGCGGTGCTCTTTAATGTGGTGTGGTCCCATGTGGTGTGGTCCCATGTGGTGTGGTCCCATGTGGTGTGAAGCGTTGCAGTGTGATGCGGTGTGGTGGTGTGAAGCGTTGCAGTGTGGTGGTGTGTGATGCGGTGTGGTGGTGTGTGATGCGGTGTGGTGGTGTGAAGCGTTGCAGTGTGATGCGGTGTGGTGGTGTGAAGCGTTGCAGTGTGATGCGGTGTGGTGGTGTGTGATGCGGTGTACTGGTGTGTGATGCGGTGTGGTTGTGTGAAGCGTTGCAGTGTGATGCGGTGTGGTGGTGTGTGATGCGGTGTAGTGGTGTGTGATGCGGTGTGGTGGTGTGTGATGCGGTGTGGTGGTGTGTGATGCGGTGTGGTGGTGTGAAGCGTTGCAGTGTGATGCGGTGTGGTGGTGTGTGATGCGGTGTGGTGGTGTGCGGGAGGAAAAGGCTGTGTGGTTGACGGACTCTTCACTTTGAATAAAATGTGGATGAACGGATCGGTTTGTCAGCACAGACGATATTATAACACGTATTAAATTGTCCTACAGTGCAGTGTAATATAATAGCGGTTGAGGGGATTAAGAATGCAGTGTGTGGTTGTGTGATGGATTTAAGAGTGTGGTTGTGTTGAGGCTTTGGAGTGTGGTTGTGTGGTGGATTTAAGAGTGTGGTTGTGTTGAGGATTTGGAGTGTGTTTGTGTGGTGGATTTAAGAGTTCAGAGTGTGGTGGATTTTAGAATGTGGTTTTGTGGTGGATGTGGTGGAGTTGGATGTTGTGTGGTGGAGTGTAGAGTGGGGTTGATTTAAGAATGTGGTTGTGTGACGGATTAAAAGCGCGAAGTGTGGTTGTGTGGTGGATTTAAGAGTGTGGTTGTGTGGTGGATTTAAGAATGTGGTTGTGTGACAGATTAAAACCGTGAAGTGTGGTTGTGTGGTGGATTTATGTGTGGTTTGTGGTGGATTAAGAATGTGGTTGTGTGGTGGATTTAAGAGTGCAGAGTGGGGTTGATTTAAGAATGTGGTTGTGTGACAGATTAAAAGCACGATGTATGGTGGTTTAAGAATGTGGTTGTGTGATGGATTTAAGAGTGCAGAGTGGGGTTGATTTAAGAATGTGGTTGTGTGATGGATTTAAGAGTGCAGAGTGGGGTTGATTTAAGAATGTGGTTGTGTGATGGATTTAAGAGTGCAGAGTGGGGTTGATTTAAGAATGTGGTTGTGTGACAGATTAAAAGCACGATGTATGGTGGTTTAAGAATGTGGTTGTGTGATGGATTTAAGAGTGCAGAGCGTGGTTGTGTGGTGGATTTAAGAATGTGGTTGTGTGGTGGATTTAAGAGTGTGGTTGTGTGGTGGATTTAAGAGTGCAGAGTGTGGTTGTGTGGTAGATTAAGAATGTGGATGTGTTGTGGATTTAAGAGTGCAAAGTGTGGTGGATTTAAGAGTGTGGTTGTGTGGTGGATTAAGAGCGCACAGTGTGGTTGTGTGGTGGATTTAAGAATGTGGTTATGTGGTGGATTAAGAGCGCACAGTGTGGTTGTGTGGTGGATTTAAGAATGCAGAGGGTGGTGGATTTAAGAATGTGGTTGTGTGACGGATTAAGAGTGCACAGTGTGGGTATGTGGTTGATGTAAGAATGTGGTTGTGTGGTGGATTTAAGAATGTGGTTGTGTGACGGATTTAGAGTGCACAGTGTGGTTGTGTGGTTGATGTAAGAATGTGGTTGTGTGGTGGATTTAATAATGTGGTTGTGTGACGGATTTAGAGTGCACAGTGTGGTTGTGTGGTTGATGTAAGAATGTGGTTGTGTGGTGGATTTAAGAATGTGGTTGTGTGACGGATTAAGAGTGCACAGTGTGGTTGTGTGGTTAATGTAAGAATGTGGTTGTGTGGTGGATTTAAGAATGTGGTTGTGTGACGGATTTAGAGTGCACAGTGTGGTTGTGTAGTGGATTAAGAATGTGGTTGTGTGACGGATTAAGTGTACAGTGTGGTTGTGTGGTGGATTTAAGAATGTGGTTGTGTGACGGATTAAGAGTGCACAGTGTGGTTGTGTGGTTGATGTAAGAATGTGGTTGTGTGGTGGATTTAAGAATGTGGTTGTGTGACGGATTAAGTGTACAGTGTGGTTGTGTGGTGGATTTAAGAATGTGGTTGTGTGACAGATAAAGAGTGCACAGTGTGGTTGTGTGGTGGATTTAAGAATGTGGTTGTGTGACGGATTTAGAGTGCACAGTGTGGTTGTGTAGTGGATTAAGAATGTGGTTGTGTGACGGATTAAGTGTACAGTGTGGTTGTGTGGTGGATTTAAGAATGTGATTGTGTGACGGATAAAGAGTGCACAGTGTGGTTGTGTGGTGGATTTAAGAGTGCAGAGTGCAGAATGTGGTTGTGAGAGCAGATGTTCATTGTTGTTGTTATTGTTGTTGTTGTGCTTGATCCGAACACGCGGCTTCGCTGCAGCAGTGCGCGCGTTCGCGGCCTCTCCGGCCTGAACTGGTTGCAACCGGTTCGGGAGTTTGGCGCTCAAGAGAATCATCGCTCGGTCTGTCCACGCAACTCGAACGCGTCCGACGCTGCAGACACGGTCCACAAGGCTCCGATACGTGGCCCCACGACCCTTTATTATTCCCAACGTTGTGGTAGAAGGTCGGAGTTCTGTCGCCTTACGGGATTGTGTTTACCATTGGCGTTCGCTGCCCGGGCTGCTGCTGGATGAAGCGGAGCCCTTGGTGTGGCGCATCATAGGTCGCCTCAAACCTCAAGGCACGTGGAGGACGCGGCAAAGAACGAGGGGACGACGACGAGGTGGCGGTGGTGGTGGTTGCAGCGGTTGCGGTAGTGAAAGTTCGGTCTGGCTCGCTGTTCGGGTTTATTCGACGGACCGCTTGAGGTGAGTGAGGCCTTCACGTGAGTGAGCTAACAACTACCACAACAACCAGCGTGTGATGCGTGCCCTTACCCTGAGTGGTCGCGCCTTTGAAGACCCTCTTATTGGGGTCGCGCCTCAAACGACCCTCTTAATAGGGTCGGGCCTCTAACGACCCTCTTATTAGGGTCACGCCTTTGAAGACCCTCTTATTAGGGTCGGGCCTCTAACGACCCTCTTAATAGGGTCGGGCCTCTAACGACCCTCTTAATAGGGTCGGGCCTCTAACGACCCTCTTAATAGGGTCGGGCTTCTAACGACCCTCTTAATAGGGTCGGGCCTCTAACGACCCTCTTATTATATTAATATTAGGGTCGCACCTCAACAACCCTCTTATTAGGGTCACACCTCAACAACCCTCTTATTAGGGTCGCACCTCCAACAACCCTCTTATTAGGGTCGCACCTCCAACAACCCTCTTATTAGGGTCGCACCTCTAACAACCCTCTTAGTAGGGTCGCACCTCCAACAACCCTCTTATTAGGGTCGCACCTCCAACAACCCTCTTATTAGGGTCGCACCTCTAACAACCCTCTTATTTAGGGTCACACCTCTAACAACCCTCTTATTTAGGGTCACACCTCTAACAACCCTCTTATTTAGGGTCACACCTCTAACAACCCTCTTATTTAGGGTCACACCTCCAACAACCCTCTTATTTAGGGTCACACCTCTAACAACCCTCTTATTTAGGGTCACACCTCTAACAACCCTCTTATTTAGGGTCACACCTCCAACAACCCTCTTATTAGAGTCGCACCTCTAACAACCCTCTTATTAGGGTCGCACCTCTAACAACCCTCTTATTAGGGTCGCACCTCAAACGACCCTCTTATTAGAGTCGCACTTCTAACGACCCTCTTATTACATTAGGGTCGCACCTCTAACGACCCTATTAGGGTCGCACCTCTAACGACCCTCTTATTAGGGTCGCACCTGTAACGACCCTCTTATTAGAGTCGCACCTCTAACGACCCTCTTATTAGAGTCGCACTTATAACGACCCTCTTATTAGGGTCGTCATATCCAACCCCTGTCGGCCCGGCACACAACACGCGGGAAGTGAAAAAGACAAACCTCAGATTAACCACGAAGAAACCGCCACGTTCAAAAGTTTGAATGATATTTGAACATTTGATGTTGTAAATACTAAATGAACCCCGATAGGAAGTGGTTGTATCGTCTTGGATGAGAAATATAAGGATTTTCATTGTGAAGGTTTCGGAGTTTAGGACAAGAAAATCATTTTGGAGCAAATTTGAGGCGGATGGGGAAGACGTGCTGTGCATGCATGGATTGGCTCATGGGGATGAGCATGCATGGATTGGCTCATGAGTATGAGGGGTGCATAGATTGGCTCACGGGGATGAGGCGTGCATGGATTGGCTCACGGGGGTGAGGGGTGCATAGATTGGCTCACGGGGATGAGGCGTGCATGGATTGGCTCACGGGGATGAGGCGTGCATGGATTGGCTCACGGGGATGAGCGTGCATGGATTGGCTCACGGGGATGAGGCGTGCATGGATTGGCTCACGGGGATGAGCGTGCATGGATTGGCTCATGAGGATGAGCTTGCATGGATTGGCTTATGGGGATGAGCTTGCATGGATTGGCTCATGAGTATGAGCTTGCATGGATTGGCTCATGGGGATGAGCATGCATGGATTGGCTCATGGGGATGAGCTTGCATGGATTGGCTCATGGGGATGAGCGTGCATGGATTGGCTCATGGGGATGAGCATGCATGGATTGGCTTATGGGGATGAGCTTGCATGGATTGGCTCATGAGTATGAGGGGTGCATAGATTGGCTCACTGGGATGAGCGTGCATGGATTGGCTCACGGGGATGAGCGTGCATGGATTGGCTCATGGGGATGAGCATGCATGGATTGGCTTATGGGGATGAGCTTGCATGGATTGGCTCATGAGTATGAGGGGTGCATAGATTGGCTCACTGGGATGAGCGTGCATGGATTGGCTCACGGGGATGAGCGTGCATGGATTGGCTCATGAGGATGAGTGGTGCATCGATTGGCTCATGGGGATGAGGCGTGCATGGATTGGCTCACGGGGATGAGCGTGCATGGATTGGCTCACAGGGATGAGCATGCATGGATTGGCTTATGGGGATGAGCTTGCATGGATTGGCTCATGAGTATGAGGGGTGCATATATTGGCTCACGGGGATGAGGCGTGCATGGATTGGCTCGGGGATGAGCGTGCATGGATTGGCTCACGGGGATGAGCGTGCATGGATTGGCTCACGGGGATGAGCGTACATGGATTGGCTCACGGGGATGAGCGTGCATGGATTGGCTCACGGGGATGAGCGTGCATGGATTGGCTCACGGGGATGAGCGTGCATGGATTGGTTCACGGGGATGAGGAGTGCATGGATTGGTTCACGGGGATTAGGCGTGCATGGATTGGCTCACGAGGATGAGGCGTGTATGGATTGGTTCACGGGGATGAGCGTGCATGCTGTCTTGAGGAAGTTGAGCGTGTGCGTGCATCCATGCATGGAGATGCGTGTTATTCGTGCGTGCTGGCTTGGACGTGCGTGCATGCTAGCTTGGACATGCGTGCATGAGGATGCATGCGTGCTGGCTTGGACGTGCGTGCATGAGGATGCGTGCGTGCTGGCTTGGACGTGCGTGCATGAGGATGCGTGCGTGCTGCCTTGGACGTGCGTGCATGAGGATGCGTGCGTGCTGGCTTGGACGTGCGTGCATGAGGATGCGTGCGTGCTGGCTTGGACGTGCGTGCATGAGGATGCATACGTGCTGGCTTGGACGTGCGTGCATGAGGATGCGTGCGTGCTGGCTTGGACATGCGTGCATGAGGATGCGTGCGTGCTGGCTTGGACATGCGTGCATGAGGATGTGTGCGTGTTGGCTTGGACTTGCGTGCTGGCTTGGACGTGCGTGCATGAGGATGCCTGCGTACATGAGGATGCGTGCATGCTGGCTTGGACATGCGTGCGTGCTGGCTTGGACGTGCGTGCGTGCTGGCTTGGACGTGCGTGCGTGTTGGCTTGGACATGCGTGCGTGCTGGCTTGGACGTGCGTGCGTGCTGGCTTGGACGTGCATACATGAGGATGCGTGCATACTGACTTGGACGTGCGTGCATGAGGATGCGTGCGTGCTGGCTTGGACATGCGTGCATGAGGATGCGTGCGTGCTGGCGTGGACATGCGTGCATGAGGATGCGTGCGTGCTGGCTTGGACGTGCGTGCATGAGGATGCATACGTGCTGGCTTGGACGTGCGTGCATGAGGATGCGTGCGTGCTGGCTTGGACATGCGTGCGTGCTGGCTTGGACGTGCGTGCGTGCTGGCTTGGACATGCGTGCGTGCTGGCTTGGACATGCGTGCGTGCTGGCTTGGACGTGCGTGCGTGCTGGCTTGGACGTGCGTGCTGGCTTGGACGTGCGTGCATGAGGATGCATGCATGCTGGCTTGGACGTGCGTGCATGAGGATGCGTGCGTGCTGGCTTGCATGCCTGGAGTCATACATGGTGGGTGGCTTGCATGCCTGGAGTCGTACATGGTGGGCGGCTTGCATGCCTGGAATCATACATGGTGGGTGGCTTGCATGCCTGGAGTCGTACATGGTGGGCGGCTTGCATGCCTGGAATCATACATGGTGGGTGGCTTGCATGCCTGGAATCATACATGGTGGGTGGCTTGCATGCCTGGAGTCGTACATGGTGGGCGGCTTGCATGCCTGGAGTCGTACATGGTGGGTGGCTTGCATGCCTGGAGTTGTACATGGTGGGCGGCTTGCATGCCTGGAGTCGTACATGGTGGGTGGCTTGCATGCCTGGAGTCGTACATGGTGGGTGGCTTGCATGCCTGGAGTCGTACATGGTGGGTGGCTTGCATGCCTGGAGTCGTGCATGGTGGGTGGCTTGCATGCCTGGAGTCGTACATGGTGGGTGGCTTGCATGCCTGGAGTCGTACATGGTGGGTGGCTTGCATGCCTGGAGTCGTACATGGTGGATGGCTTGCATGCCTGGAGTCGTACATGGTGGGCGGCCTGCATGCCTGGAGTTGTACATGGTGGGCGGCTTGCATGCCTGGAGTTGTACATGGTGGGCGGCTTGCATGCCTGCAGTTATACATGGTGGGTGGCTTGCATGCCTGGAGTCGTACATGGTGGGTGGCTTGCATGCCTGGAGTCGTACATGGTGGGCGGCTTGCATGCCTGGAGTTGTACATGGTGGGTGGCTTGCATGCCTGGAGTCGTACATGATGGGTGGCTTGCATGCCTGGAGTCGTACATGATGGGTGGCTTGCATGCCTGGAGTTGTACATGGTGGGTGGCTTGCATGCCTGGAGTTATACATGGTGGGTGGCTTGCATGCCTGGTGTTATACATGGTGGGTGGCTTGCATGCCTGGAGTCGTACATGATGGGTGGCTTGCATGCCTGGAGTTGTACATGGTGGGCGGCTTGCATGCCTGGAGTTGTACATGGTGGGTGGCTTGCATGCCTGGAGTTGTACATGGTGGGTGGCTTGCATGCCTGGAGTTGTACATGGTGGGTGGCTTGCATGCCTGGAGTTGTACATGGTGGGCGGCTTGCATGCCTGGAGTCGTACATGGTGGATGGCTTGCATGCCTGGAGTTGTACATGGGGGGTGGCTTGCATGCCTGGAGTTGTACATGGTGGGTGGCTTGCATGCCTGGAGTCGTACATGGTGGATGGCTTGCATGCCTGGAGTTGTACATGGGGGGTGGCTTGCATGCCTGGAGTTGTACATGGTGGGTGGCTTGCATGCCTGGAATTGTACATGGTGGGTGGCTTGCATGCCTGGAGTTGTACATGATGGGTGGCTTGCATGCCTGGAGTTGTACATGATGGGTGGCTTGCATGCCTGGAGTTGTACATGGTGGGTGGCTTGCATGCCTGGAGTTGTACATGGTGGGTGGCTTGCATGCCTGGAGTTGTACATGGTGGGTGGCTTGCATGCCTGGAGTTGTACATGGTGGGTGGCTTGCATGCCTGGAGTTGTACATGGTGGGTGGCTTGCATGCCTGGAGTTGTACATGGTGGGTGGCTTGCATGCCTGGAGTTGTACATGGTGGGTGGCTTGCATGCCTGGAGTTGTACATGGTGGGTGGCTTGCATGCCTGGAGTTTTACATGGTGGGCGGCTTGCATGCCTGGAGTTGTACATGGTGGGTGGCTTGCATGCCTGGAGTTGTACATGGTGGGCGGCTTGCATGCCTGGAGTCATATGTGCCCTTTTCTCTTTTCTTGCTCATGCTCCCTCGCCACGTGGTACAGCTTTCTCTTTCTGTTATTGTCTCGTCATCCCCGGGATCATCCCTCGTCAATATTCCTTCAGGTCACACAAGATCTGCCAGCAACCCTCTTATGGTTAAACTGCCAAAGTCTAGGCTCTCTGCTCACCTTCACTCTTTCATTCCCCTTTTCTCCCGCCTCTGGAACAAACTCCCCCACTCCCTTCAATCCCACTCCTCCCTCCAGGTCTTTAAAACAGCTGTTCACCACCATCTCTTATCTTCCCCGATCGAAAACCTTGATCTTTTCTACCCCCGGTAATTCACCCCAGAGTCCTTGCAGTGTTCATATGTTTTATTCCTCTCCCACCTCCCCCCAAGTCCTCCCGATGTCCCTGCTCTCAAATGTTGTGTTTGTGTCCTTCCCCCTCTTCCCCCTCTCTTTTGTGTCCTTCCCCCTCTCTCCCCATCTTGTCTGCCGCTCCCCTTGTTTTTTGTGTTTTGTGTGTCGGTTTGTCTTTTTGTGTGATTAATGTTAGCTCTTTCACGAGCCTCGATCTTGTATAAAAAAAAAACCAAAAAAAACCCACTAAGTGAAAAGTGGGGTTAAGCAATTTGTTCACTTGTGTCTGTCTGTCTGCCCATCTACATCCGTCAGCTATTGATTGATGGACAGCTTGATTGAAATTTATATTTTGAACACGAATCGGAAAACAAACCTGCAGTTTAAGAGTACCAGACTGAATTTGTCCAATCGCACATGCGTGGAGTGAGATGTTTTTTTTTTATTTCCTATGTGTGCCTGTCTGGCTGATAAACTCATAGTCGACAATAATACACTACTCACAATAAGTTAGGGATATTGTGGGAGTGAGTTTATTTTTTTTATAGGGGTTAGGGTTAGGGTATTGAAATCAAGAATGCTGTGTTTTTTCACACATTAATAACCATTATATTAGGACCAACAACTTTTTTCAACATAATTAATACACAAAATCAACCACACCGAAGAACCTGCCAATATCCCTAACTTATTGTGAGTAGTGTACATGCTTTCCCGTTTCCCAATCGTCCATCTCCGACACCCCAGTTTCATTATTATTCCGACGAGTCCAAAAGATCAATTTTCTCGTGCTGCCGTCAAGTGAAGGGGGACGCAAGATGAAGCAATCCCGTTAAGTCGGCTTCGTGAAGACTTTTGTATTACAGAAGAACCGTGATAAAGACACAAACTGGATGTTTTTACAGTTTTATTTACATAGATGATACACACTGCAAAGTTCAGGGCTGAGGTTTTTTTTTTTGGTTTTTTTTCTTCACCATTGAGAAATTGGGGCAAAACGATATTTCGCATGATGTTTCAAAAAGTTGAGGATGGATTATGGCAAAACTTGGTGGATGAGTTGGCTAAGTGACAAGAACAAACCAATTAGATTTTGGTTCAGGTCCGGATCCAGATCCGGTCTATCAGTGGGATACAAAACGTAAACTGTTCAGTCTGGCTATCTAACTATCTAAGTGTGCTATCTAACTAGTGTCGTTGTCGTTTATTAAAGTGTTGATCCAGAGAATGTGATTTAAAAAAAAAAAATTCGACTGCTTACCAAAAATGTAAAATGTACCAAAATGTAGCCACAATTAAAAGTCATTTTTAGGGTCAGAAATGGCTAAGGATGGACCCTCTAGGGATCTCCGACATCTGGGGCCAGCCCCAGTACCCAATAACTCCAGCCTGTAGTGGTAGCACCCGAGACCAGCAATATTTAATTTAGACCTGCAAATAAACATACTGTCGCGTGACTACCCTGTGTGGTGAACATCTTAGGGTAGCACGGATGACCAAACGAGCTGTTACTCCGAGGCGTTCAGTTCAAATGGCGGAGAATACGCGTGGGGAAACAAGAGGAAGGGGGAGAAACCAGAGCGCTTACCTTCACGGATCCCACTGGCAGTCCTCAAAGCTGCAATAAATCAACTCAAACCGAGACGTGTTTAAAATATACAAGAAAATGCCGGCTTCATTAAGAAATACCGGTAACTACAGGGTCCGGCTGGGAGATGTGACGATTTTCAGAAAACTCGTACACAGTTATTTTTAGTCGAATTTCAATTTTTATTTTTTTTAAAGACAACATATATAATGCCATGTAATACACTGTAACAAAGACATTTAAAAAATGTAATTCATGTTTGAATTGGGTATAACAATGCAAGTGGGGGGTCTAGCGCATGCGTGATGGCTGTTGGTTACTCGTTAGGCGCCATTTCAGTAGCCATGGAGCTGTGGACGATTGAACATCGCGTCTTTGTTGTTGAGACGTTTATTCAAACGGGTAGTTCGGTGGTGCTTACACAGCGCAGATTTCGTACTCACTTCAATGTTGGTCGACGTGGCGCCGTTCCGTCTCAAAACACAATATTGAAGTGGGTAAAAAACTTCAGGACAACTGGATCTGTGAGGCCGGGAGCAGCTCGGGGAGGTGATCGAACCGTTAGGACCCCGGAAAACATTGAAAGGGTTCGACAAGCTGTGGAGGCCAGCCCTCGTCGGTCAGCGGTACGGCACGCTCGCGCTCTACGGATGTCAGACAGATCAGTTCGTCGAATTTTGCACTTGGACCTTCATTATCACGCGTACAAAATCATGGTGGTTCAAGAACTGCAGCAGAATGATTTCGTACGGCAGTTTACGTTCGCAGAAAGAATGCTGGAACTGCTGAGGGATGCTGCTGTGCTGAGAAATGCTGGAACTTTTCCGCGCGTCTGCAAGAATGCTTGGACAAGAACGGCCGCCATTTAGATGATGTCATTTTTCAAACATGAATTACATTTTTTAAATGTCTTTCTTACAGTGTGTTACATGGCATTAGATATGTAGTCTTTAAAAAACAAGTACAAAAAGTTTTAATTAAAACAAAAGCCGCGTCAATGTTACACAATGCCTAGATGCAGCTGTGCCTATAACGTCGATGTTATAGGCACAGGACATTCCTATTGATTCGATTACTTGATGTTATTTTTGTGCAAAGTGAAAATATATCTCGGCAATTTCCCGTGTGTTGCGACGATTTTTTAATATATCTCGGCATTTTCCTGTCTGTTATTTCAGGCGGTGTATGACTGACCATGCCGCGATTTAAAAAATATATATATCGGCAATTTCCCATATGTGGCGACACGTGAACGAAGCTATGCTCCTCTCTCCACATTATTGTGACGACGTATAAATTAAATATTTCATCGTGACGATTGTCATCAAATGGACGAATTTTTAATATATCTCGGCATTTTCCCGTCTGTTATTTCGAGCGGTGTATGACTGACTATGCCGCGATTTAAACAAAATATATATATATCTCGGCATTTTCCTGTCTGTTATTTCGGGCGGTGTATGACTGACCATGCCGCGATTTAAAAAAAAAAAATCTCAATGGACTTGAAGTTACAGGCCTTTGAGAATTCATTTCGTTCTATAAAGGGCAACTTTCATCGGATTTTCTTCCCGTTGTTTTTCAACCGAGTCTAAAACTATGTTAGCGACTGTGAAAAATGAAATGATATATCGAATTTGATTTGAAATAAAACTGTGTGAGAGAGGAAGACACCACGGGCCTACAAAACAGGCCTCAAAGCTATGCGAGTTAATAAAATGGTGGATATTTGTTTATATAAAGCCTCTCCCACAATGGGTGGAGCTATGGTTCCCAGAATGGGTGGAGCTTTGAGGTTTTGTCTTCTCTGCAAGAACAAGAACAAGAAGAACAACAACAACAACAGCAGAGGGCACTCTATTAGCAGCATCTGTGACGCGGCTAAAAAATTTTTGGAATTCGACTAAAAATAACTGTGTACGAGTTTTCTGAAAATCGTCACACCTCCCTGACGGACCCTGTAAAATAAAACGAGGTCAAATAATAATAAATTCCTAAATTGGAGCTCTCCCAAACAGACCCGAACACAGACAAAGGATAAAATAACTGCAAATAAATAGCGTTTGTGTGCACTTAACTCTGATTGCTGGTGTGGTCTCGTCAGTAATCGTGGAGGTTGTCCGGGGCGTTTGGCGGGAACCGCACGTTCGTTGACGGGAACCCAGGCCTCGCTGTGTGTCGCGCTCCTCCAGGCCTCGTCGTGCTGCGGCGAGCCAGCAGCGCTCATCCACCTGTCGCTCTTGCTTGGAAAGCAGCGGCTCTTCCTCCTCACGACCACCAGCAAGATCTCCAAACGCGGCCGTTCACGATCGCTCCCTTGAGCCCGAGAGCAAAATGCCACCGCTCGTACGAGGTCCAGGCGAGAAAAAGCGCAAGAGGGAATTCGGTCAGAGCGAGGAGCCAAGGAGAAGAGAACAAAATGTCCTCAAGACCGAATAGCCAAGAAGAAGAGAGAGAAATGTCCGCTAGCGCGTTCTTTTATCACCCAGGCTCTGACGTCATCTGGGGTGCTTCACCAATTAGCGAGTCGCTCCCTACCAGTCCTTCCCTGCTCCTATCAGCAAGTCCCATCTTACCCCGGCCTTGTGCCAATCAAAACCCCGACCAATCTGCCCTTCTGGGCATGGCCCTCGGCCCGCCCGTCCTGTGCGCTTCCAAAGTCAATGTCATCAGCCGTAGCGCTCAATGTCCTGGCTTCCGGTAGGTTTTTAATTAGGGTGTTTAAATGCGCGCGATTGACTAGTGTCTATGCTATGGTGTGGTGCCAAAAGGGACAAAGGAAATAAATTAGAGGTAACGTCATACAAGGGATAAATTACCCATAACCCCTGAGCTAATTAACATACCCCACTCCTCGTAATGGGGACGAAGATCCACCTTACACGACATCCGGGCTAATACAAATTCCCTACTTATTACATGGTGGTTCTTCTTCTTCATCGTGACATAAGGAGCATGCTAATTTATGCACGCTACCTGGTCTATGGTATCCCTACCCCCTACAAACATAGCAATACTAAATACATCACTAAATACATTTAGATGTTCGTCGGTGCTCCCACCTCTAGACATGGTGCCGAGCATGCTCGTTATGTTCATTGTGACAGATTGGTGTTTGTTTTAACAACCATTCGGTGCTGATGACGCCGGTGACGTGCTGATGTCTCTCAATGAGTGTGCAAGTTTTCATGCAGATCAACTTTAATGCTGATCATTCGTACAGCTGGTGATTCCACATTTCAAAAAGTGCCAAAAAACCTAAATTCCATTTCATAAAATATATTCCATATCATGTTATTAATGGGAAAAGTGTGCACTGGCATTGGAAAAAACAACATATTTTCCATTTTCTGGTGTAATAACCGCACCTTTTATTGGCAAAAAAGGTTAAAAGTTAGGGTTGTGGTTAATGCACAGATATAGCAAAAAAAGTATGAAAAAAAATGGTATACTAAGTCTAGGCTCATGTAAGGGCTAACACATAGGTCATATAATAAAGGGAGTGGGAGACGAGAGGGGTTGGGGGGGGGGGGGGGGAGAGGGAATCACAACAGTAGGGAACAGGGACATCGGGAGATCTGTGGAAGGGAGAGGTCGTCGTCTGGGTGCACAGGATAAAAAAAAAGATAGACACTACTAGGACTTTCAGGAAATAAAACGGAATTTGAAGGAGGTGGATTTGGGGTGGATTAACAGGGGTATAAAAGATCAAGGTTTTGGAGTAACACTGCGATTAAATTTTCGCACTGACGAACATGAAAACATGTTCGCAATAACACCCGATCCAGCCAGATTGCCTTCCCTGTCCCTCACCTTCCCCTTCCTCAGTTTCTGGAAACCCTTCATGTTCGCGCCATGTGTGTAGGTATGTACTATGTAGTGTTATGTTTCTCATTTTGTAGGTGAATTGTGCGGTTGTAATAAACGTAACCCTTGCAATCATGACTGGAAAGCATCCGTGGAGTAGCAAGGTTGGTAGTGCGAGCAAAATACAGAGGAAGGTCATCCCTATTAAAGTAAAAATGGATGTTTTAGGACAGTATGAAAGAGGTGATCGTACAGGTGACATGAGGACCAGGGAGTGGTTGCTCCATTCAAGGTGTACTATCTTCGAAGAACATTTGTAAATCTGATGGTGATTTCATGATTTGCAGGTGAAATCAGCTGATAATTATCAGATGACTGTAAAAGAATTCTGGAATGCCTTTACAATAAGGGATGCTGTATGTAATGTTGAGTGTTGGATGACACGGCTGACTATGCATTTCCAGTCCTACGCTAAGCTTCACCGGGAGCATTAAAAAAAATTTTTTTTGAGGGTGAAAAACTGGGGCGTGGTTAATACACCAGAAAATATGGTAATTTATTTTATGTGTGCGATTCTCTCTCTGCAGACCTTATTACCACAGCAAAATTATGAAAAGTAGTTTAAAAAAACACCGCAAGTCGATGCCAATACTCATGCATACTTGCGGAAAATTGAACCCTTCCCACCTTAAACTCCTTCGGTTTTCAAAAGTCTTCCACTTTCCATGTTTGGATAACAGTATTTTCCTTAATTTAACTTTCTTGTTAAATTATATACTGTACCGCATCGCCAAAAATATAAAAAAATTGAAACTTTGCATTTTGTCTTCCGGTGTCGTACTGCAGTGAATGAATATGAATGAATGATCGTTTTAAGGCCATTTTTCCCCGCTAGAGCGGGGGTTAGCCTTGCGGGCCCCATGACAATCATGGTTCCCTGTTTGAGGCAATGTTTTTATGGCCGGATGCCCTTCCTGACGCCAACCCTTGGTCACGCTCTTCGATGTGCATAGATAGAGTGTGCCTATTCTGAATCGGGGTACACACCGTGATCATTCATCCCAGCAAGCTGGTACTCAATTTGCCGACCTCGGAAGGATGACAGGCTGTCAACCCCCCTGGCGTTAATTCAGCGATCGATCGGGATTCGAACCCAGGATCCTAGGATCCCAAGCCGGCACCCTAACCGCTAAGCCACTGCAGTGCGGGAAAAAAAATGAACTCAGCCCATCTTAAACTCGTTCGGTTTTCACAAGTTTTTAAACACTTTTAATGAGGATGCAACAGAACAAAAGGACCAGTATAAAGGAACAAAATCATCTTTCTGAAGAAAAACAAGGGTGATAGATTGTGGTGAAGAAGAAGAACCCCGTTTTCATTTTCATCGTTGTGTTGCATCGGGGATTCCTATTGGGGATGCCAGCGACGACGCTTGCAACCGCTGCCAGGCCTCTCCACACACAACAAATACATTATGGAAGAATGCGCGGTCCTGTCTTCACCAAGGCAACATCAAATCATGATAGACGTGAGAGAACTGTGGGTCACTCCTGGGAGATTGATCACGGTACGGTACAGGAACTCTAAGCAGAAAAGCCTTCTTATTGATGGTAAATATTACTTATTTGATCTTATTTTACTTAATTGTTCTTATTTTTCTATTGAAAAAAATTTTTTTTTTTTTTTTGATAATGATTTTTGGACTTAAATTTTTTGCGGTCAAAGAGGATGATATCTGAGCCCTGGAAACCTGAACAGCTTTGGGCATGGAATGCCGAGGAGGCATGGGAATAGAGATTCCTGTAGACTCAGGTACCTAGGAAGAGCACTTGAGGTGATGAGTGCCAAGGATCACAAGATAAACGGCACCAAAGGAGGGCTCCGATAATATATTTGTTAAGAAGTGTGGTGAAACACTCCAGGTAGCCCCAGGGGCTCGTGTGCACCAGTCGGAAATAGCCGGGCAAGGACGCCTGAAAATGGGTGTCACACCTGCCAACCATGAACTGTGTTGTGTGAAGCACTTAGGAAGAAGGAAGAAGTGTGAAGCTGAACGATGGGGGCCACGACCCACGGTCAACTCGCTAGCGCGCTGATCAGGGGATCAAGTGCCATTAGAACAGTTTTGAGAATGACAGATGAAGGAATTTGGTACCTGGTAGATTAGATAGGTGCTATCCGCACCGTAGATGAGTGTACTACCGGCAAGGATAGTTGTACGATTAATAAGTATAGGAATTGAAGGATTGTAAAGATAATGGAGATCACAAATTTTACACTTAGAAAATTTCAGGTTGAATATTTTCCCTGCTAACGACCTGCACAGGTGCGTCACACCTTTTTGTATACACACACCTCGTCCAGACGAGTCAAGCCAGCCGTCCTTCCTGCTGCCAACCAATAACTTGTGAATACTCCCATCGGCTGGTGCCATTGTGACACGTACGATTGAGGCCTTGAATTATTTATTGAAAGGATCTTGCTGTTTTGATCATTGGGCTTTTCACATTCAGTTCGGTAACTTGTATTGTGTACTTTCTGCCCTGGTTTATGTACTCTTTTTGGCGCACCTTATTTTTACCTACGCTACCGAAGGTGGACGGAGGTTGTGTGTGATGCCTTTTATTCCGGTGGTTTCGGGATTGATCGCTTCTCCGTGTGCAAAACATTTCCATGGGGTACATGTGAATTGCGTTCCTTTGTGTGTGCGACAATAGTGAAAATTATCACGTCCCCCAAGCTGCCATTTGAAGCGATACAGCCCACACACTTTATTTTAAAGTCTACATGGTTAGACGCACTTTATTTTAAAGTCTACATGGTTAGACGCACTTTAATTTAAAGTCTACATGGTTAGACGCACTTTAATTTAAAGTCTACATGGTTAGACGCACTTTAATTTAAAGTCTACATGGTTAGACGCACTTTAATTTAAAGTCTACATGGTTAGACGCACTTTAATTTAAAGTCTACATGGTTAGACGCACTTTAATTTAAAGTCTACATGGTTAGACGCACTTTAATTTAAAGTCTACATGGTTAGCCGCACTTTAATTTAAAGTCTACATGTTTAGACGCACTTTAATTTAAAGTCTACATGGTTAGACGCACGTTAATTTAAAGTCTACATGGTTAGACGCACGTTAATTTAAAGTCTACATGGTTAGACGCACTTTAATTTAAAGTCTACATGGTTAGACGCACTTTAATTTAAAGTCTACATGGTTAGACGCACTTTAATTTAAAGTCTACATGGTTAGACGCACTTTAATTTAAAGTCTACATGGTTAGACGCACTTTAATTTAAAGTCTACATGGTTAGACGTACTTTAATTTAAAGTCTACATGGTTAGACGCACTTTAATTTAAAGTCTACGTGGTTAGACGCACTTTAATTTAAAGTCTACGTGGTTAGACGCACTTTAATTTAAAGTCTACATGGTTAGACGCACTTTAATTTAAAGTCTACATGGTTAGACGCACTTTAATTTAAAGTCTACATGGTTAGACGCACTTTCATTTAAAGTCTGTATGGTTAGACGCACTTTCATTTAAAGTCTACATGGTTAGACGCACTTTAATTTAAAGTCTACATGGTTAGACGCACTTTAATTTAAAGTCTACATGGTTAGACGCACTTTAATTTAAAGTCTACGTGGTTAGACGCACTTTAATTTAAAGTCTACGTGGTTAGACGCAGTGTAATTTAAAGTCTACGTGGTTAGACGCACTTTAATTTAAAGTCTACGTGGTTAGACGCACTTTAATTTAAAGTCTACATGGTTAGACGCACTTTAATTTAAAGTCTACATGGTTAGACGCACTTTAATTTAAAGTCTACATGGTTAGACGCACTTTAATTTAAAGTCTCCATGGTTAGACGCACTTTAATTTAAAGTCTACATGGTTAGACGCACTGTAATTTAAAGTCTACATGGTTAGACGCACTTTAATTTAAAGTCTACATGGTTAGACGCACTTTAATTTAAAGTCTACATGGTTAGACGCACTTTAATTTAAAGTCTACATGGTTAGACGCACTTTAATTTAAAGTCTACATGGTTAGATGCGCTTTAATTTAAAGTCTACATGGTTAGACGCACTTTAATTTAAAGTCTACATGGTTAGACGCACTTTAATTTAAAGTCTGCATGGTTAGACGCACTTTAATTTAAAGTCTGCATGGTTAGACGCACTTTAATTTAAAGTCTACATGGTTAGACGCACTTTAATTTAAAGTCTACATGGTTAGACGCACTTTAATTTAAAGTCTACATGGTTAGACGCACTTTAATTTAAAGTCTACATGGTTAGACGCACTTTAATTTAAAGTCTACATGGTTAGACGCACTTTAATTTAAAGTCTACATGGTTAGACGCACTTTAATTTAAAGTCTACATGGTTAGACGCACTTTAATTTAAAGTCTACATGGTTAGACGCACTTTAATTTAAAGTCTACATGGTTAGACGCACTTTAATTTAAAGTCTACATGTTTAGACGCACTTTAATTTAAAGTCTACATGGTTAGACGCACTTTAATTTAAAGTCTACATGGTTAGACGCACTTTAATTTAAAGTCTACATGGTTAGACGCACTTTAATTTAAAGTCTACATGGTTAGACGCACTTTAATTTAAAGTCTACATGGTTAGACGCACTTTAATTTAAAGTCTACATGGTTAGACGCACTTTAATTTAAAGTCTACATGGTTAGACGCACTTTAATTTAAAGTCTACATGGTTAGACGCACTTTCATTTAATGTCAACATGTTTGGACGCACTTTAATTTAAAGTCTACATGGTTAGATGCACTTTAATTTAAAGTCTACATGGTTAGACGCACTTTAATTTAAAGTCTGCATGGTTAGACGCACTTTAATTTAAAGTCTGCATGGTTAGACGCACTTTAATTTAAAGTCTACATGGTTAGACGCACTTTAATTTAAAGTCTACATGGTTAGACGCACTTTAATTTAAAGTCTACATGGTTAGACGCACTTTAATTTAAAGTCTACATGGTTAGACACACTTTAATTTAAAGTCTACATGGTTAGACGCACTTTAATTTAAAGTTTACATGGTTAGACACACTTTAATTTAAAGTCTACATGGTTAGACGCACTTTAATTTAAAGTCTACATGGTTAGACACACTTTAATTTAAAGTCTACATGGTTAGACGCAGTTTAATTTAAAGTCTACATGGTTAGACGGAACTTTAATTTAAAGTCTACATGGTTAGACGCACTTTAATTTAAAGCCTGTATGCTCATGCCATCTTGTGAGGACGGGGTTTTCCAATTGTGCATGTGTGTGCATTTCAACCATAACCTGTTTTTTGCTATTTGAGATTTTGTCATCAATTTTTCAACAAAGCTTTATTATGAGAATATGGAGAACAATAATTAATAAATGTAACGTGTGTATAATTATATTATTTATGCCTCAGCGGCAAAGTTACCAGAGGCATTATCTTTTCGGGCTGTCCGTCCGTCCGTGATAGGTTTTCCTCACCGCAATAACTTAAGCACGGCTGAAGGGATCTAAGTCAAACTTGGTACAAGTATGTATAATGATGTAAAAATTAACGGGTTAGATTATGGGGTCAAGAGGTTAAAGGTCAGAGGTCCTGTTAGATAAATAAATTCTGTTACCATGCTAATGTTTGAACCAGTGATGGGATTTTGATTAAACTTACCATAAGTATAGGTCAGAGGTCATGTCGTGTGAAAAATGTGAAAATTGAGAACAGCTGAAGGAACAGCTGAACTAAATCAAAGTTGGTACAAGTTTGTCTAAACAACCGCCAGTGCGTCCATCTATGATAGATTATGTGTTATTAAAAGGTTTAGGGTCAGAGGTCACATTAAAACTCCTGTAATGTGATACAATTGGCTATCGGATTTGACTAAACTTAGTACAACATGCACCATAATGCATATGTACAGATTAGATATTGAGGCCAAATGTTCTTGAGGTTTTAAGTCAAAGTTAGAGTAAGCAATGACTTAATGTGAGAGGAGGCATATTGGGCGACGTCAACTTATGTCTAGTTTACTGTTGGGTTCGTCAAGTTTAGTTTGAGTACATAGCGGATGCGGACTGTTTGCATTTTGAGATGCTTTCTACTTGACATATGCTTTAATGAGGTACCTTGACTTAAACTGGACACTTTAATTTGTTAATTACAAATGTATCAGATTTTGACGTCAACCTGGCAATAACTGAGCTTGAACATCTTGTTGTGCTATTCTTGCAGACTTCTTATTGGACTGGTAAGCCCAGCATAAAGGTCCATGCCTGCCGCAATGACAATGCTGGCAGATCATGCTGCACGCCAGCTTTTAGATTTCAACCAGAAGTTGGATATCAACCTTCTGGACAATGTGGTCGGCTGCTTGTATCAAGGAGAAGGGCCACAGGTACCCAATGTGATTTGTTGTTTTGGAGGGATGTTTTAATTTTTTTATTCTTTTGGTGACGCGGAGGTTCTTGGAGTGCAAACTCTGTGACAATGTGTGAAATGGTACCCACTTGCCATGTTTTACTGTACTTTATTGATAGCTTGAATAATTAACTTCCTCTGACTTGGTTTGGTTGTGAAGAACAATTGCTGTTGAAATTTAAATACAATGCTCATTCATGCCCCAGGGGTGGGCACTTAGGGTCACAGGAGACAAAGTGGGAAAACTCTTTTTAACTCAAAATTTGGTCGTTCTTAGTGGAACTTTTTGCCATTTTCCAGTTGCTTTAAACCTAATCAGGCCAGAGGGAAGAGGGGGTGGATTCTGCCCCCTGCCTCCGCTTTTTTCACCTTATTGTCACAGAATTTTTTTTTCCATGCTGAGCTTTCATGACTTTTTCTGTTCAAGTCTTGCGCACATTTTTATACTAATTTTATAAAAATCAAATCTACGGTTGCCGCGCAGTGCGCCATTTTTCAGCCCGTGCTGGCGGGTTTCCCATTCGCTTTACACAGCACACATCTTTCCACAGGTAATTTTATGTGCTGCATTCAATATATATATATATATATTACAGTGAAACCTTGACTTACGAGTGCACCAACTTACGAGTTTTCCGAGATACGAGCCGTCGCTCGGGCGGTTTTTTGCTTTGAGATGCGAGCCGAGATCTGAGTTACGAGCTTACGCCACCCGCCACTAGGTGGCCCAACGAGCGTTCCGGTCACGTGGTTATCTTGCCGTGCAAGCATCTCTGCCGTATATCGCTGCTGCTTTGTTTTCGCATGTTGGTTATTTTGGAAAATTTCTTAGTTTTAACCATGGGTCCTAAGAAATTGAGTGCCAAGGGCAGTACTGAGAAGAAGAAGAGGATGATGTGCTTGGATATAAAACACGCAATCGTCGAAAAACATGAGCGAGGTGTGCGTGTTGTCGACTTGGCGAGGCAGTACGATCGTAGCAGTACGATCGAAACATTTTGAAAGGGAGGAAGAAACAAACCTCGTTGGACAGGTTTTTATTGAAACGCCCTGCAAGTGAAAGCGAGGAAAGTGTGGCGAAAAAGGCAAAAGTCATCTCCTCCACCTCCGCCAGCATCTTCGTCTGATCTTCAAGGTAAATACACTTAATAAAACCAGTTTATTTCTTTACATTGTGGCGGACACGGAAGCTCACTGGCGTGGTGACATCATTCCGCGCACCAAGTGGGCGGCGGCCACGCCGAGGGGTAGGCGTGGCCTCAGGATATACACCGGGCGCGCAGCCCGGAGCGCGCCAGTGTTACAGTGAGCTCTTGAATAAAGACTCTTACAAATTACCGCGTTGTCCGCTTCCTCCTTGTTTACAAGCAGCGCGCGTAATGCCGCTTATTATGTACAGTATATACGAGGTCGTGCTTGTTTATACATTATTTGTTATTTATAAAGTACATTTTTCTTATTTAAAAACATGTAACAAAAAAAATTGGTGTGGTTTTTTGGGGGCTGGAACGGATTAATAGCATTTCAATGCATTTTAATGGGGAAATTTAATTTGAGAAACGAGCAAATTGAGTTACGAGCTCGGTCACAGAACGAATTAAACTCGTAAGTCAAGGTTTCACTGTATATATATATATATGTCAGTTTGTCACAATTACACTTTGTCTCGGTCATTATTTAATGCTCCTCTACATGCCCCAGTGTTAGTTTTCATGGTCATCAAGTCAGGGTCACATTAGGTCAAGATCATCAAAAACTTCCCTCCATTAAAATTGTGGCACGTATCTCGCCATTTGTAACATGACAAATGGAACACTAGTTCATATAACCAAATTTGGCACTCAATATTATCTTGTGAGTGTGTATGTATGTGTGTGAGAAGGGCCAAAAGAACCCAGTCTGATTAGGGTTAAGTGTGGGGGATTTGTGATGACGTGCCATCGACTTCACTCTAGTTTATTTTATTTGTTGTGGGATTGAAGCTGAAAAATGTCAAAATATGTTGCTAATGGCAATCCATAAAAGGATCCTCGTTTTGTAAGGTGGTGTCATGCAAAAAAATCCTACTCTCTGGTTGTTTCTTTGGGATTCCATGCGAATGTGTTTTAAAGATTTTAATTTTATTTTTTTTTACGATTTGTATATAATACAACAACAACAACAACAACATGCATTTTAAGGCCATTTTCCCTGCTAGAGCGGGGTTAGCCTTGCGGTCCCCATGACAATCTTCTCCATTTTGCCCTATTTTCTGCATCTCCTTGTTAACCCCCTTGCCCGCATTTCTTCTTCCACCATCTTTAGCCAAGTCTTTCTCGGTCTTCCCCGTCCTCTACTTCCTTCTACATCAATTTCCATCACTCTTCTCAACCAGTCACTTTCATCCTTCCTCAACACATGACCAAACCATCTCAGCCTGTTCCTCTTCACAGCAACAATCACAGGCAATATTCCCATCATCTTTCGCAATTCATCATTTGTCTTCCTCTCTCTCAACGATACTCCGCACATCCATCGAACCATTCGCATTTCCACCCTTTCCAGCCTTCGTTGCTGCTCTACGTTCATTACCCATGTCTCGCTCCCACAAATCACAACACCTCCCACACATGCAGCATACACCTTTCCCTTCAGCTTCAGCGACACTCTCCTCATCAGCACGCCACTCAGCCCCCGAAACCTCTTCCATGCACATCCCACTCGAGCAACCGCTGCCGGGTCCGATCCACCCCCTCCACCCAGCATGTCCCCGAGGCAGCAAAATGTTCCCACACCTTCCAGCCTCACGCCGTCCCCAAGATCCAACTCAACATTTCCTCCATCTGCAGCTCCCTCTGTGCACACCTTACATTTGAATGTAGCGGCCACACTGGTAAATGACCCTCTCAGACCACCACATTTTTGATGAACCCACTCAGCGCACATTGTACATTGAATGGAGTTCACTCCGACACCCCCCCTGCACACAGCATACGGCCACTTCCCAGCCCCCTCCACCCCACCACACGTGGAGTTTGTATATAATAGGATACAATAATTAAGTACAGTGCTCACATGTTGAGGTGCAATACTGGTTGTCACTTTACTGTTATTTTAATGATGTTGCTGTTAATTGTTAATGCCTCCTCTAAATCCATTTCAAAATAAATGGAGTGCAAGGACACTGGTGATGTCATTTATATGCATATTTCGATGATGTGTGGGATTGTAGGCAACGTGTCGCTCGAGTATGACCTGTGTGAAGTAGTTTGGTCGTATTGAATGCATATTAATCTGGGAGTCGGTTGTGGAGTTTGGACCGCATTTGGACCGTATCTAGCGTATGTGACAATACCACTGATGCAGCAACCACTTAGTTGGGGTCAGGAATCAGTAATGCAATCGGCAATCAATCATGTTGAGTCTCCTCGGACAATGATAATGGCATGCCAGACTCCACGATCCTCTATACACGACTTGATGTCTGCAGTGGTCGCAAGTCCTGTGTTCCACCTCAGCTGCTTGACGTATGTCAAGTGACGCCCCCCTCTCGAGGCCTGTCCATGTCCCAGAGCACCAGCTTACTAACTACTTGGTCCTTATGCCGTACGCAGTGTCCTGACATTCGTAGCCTACGAGTCCTGATCTTTTGAGACACACATGGTAGTCCTCTATTCAGCAATTAGTTTAGTGTTCTGGCGATATCTCGCCTAATCTTCATTGAAAGACACTGTCTATCAAGTAATGCTAGCACGGGGGACACCTAGCTTAACATCCTACTGATGGACGACGCTCTTAGTGATATAATTCCCAGTCTACGAAACACCAATCTAATGGTTTACAGTCGTCTTGGGGAACAAACCCAGATAAGAAAACCTCAGACGAAGGTGAGCTACCTCTGCATCATGCTGTCTATGAGGGATTCATCTAGAGAGATAATGATATAGGTTGTCTTTGTATAACCGTTGTAGAGAGTCTTGTTGATGCTCACACAATTGCATTTTGTTTCTACAATTTGAGGCTGTACTGATTCGACTGATTTGAGCTTTGTAATGCAGTAGAGGGAATCTCTAGACGTAGAGCGTCTGCAGCCTCTTATTTTGCTATACTGTATTTCCTTTTAAATTATTAGTTGGATACATTTGGTTTGTTTGGCCTTTATGTGGCATAATGATTGCGAAACCATTGTATGATGCTTATTAGTCCCCTATCGGTTTCACTTGAGTGGACTATAGGCTTGCTTTCCATCTGTCCGTCCCACCTGTGGTTTTGTAGACTTTTCCCATACCATTTTACGTATTGAACTGAAACTTGGTACATGGCATTATTATGATAAGTTACAGTACAAGTTTGAGTTTTGTGGTGTTTCGCCATTTTTTTCAGAGTTATGGCCTTTTTGAACATAGAAAATATTGCATCATTGGGACCGGTAGGGGACATGTATTGCAAAGGAATTCTTCCTCTTGTGTGTTGTTGTTGTTGTTGTTGTTATTCTGTATAGCAACGCATGGCCCAGGAAGTTCTGACACAGCTCAAGGAGCATCCTGATGCTTGGACTCGTGTGGACACCATCCTCGAGTTCTCTCAGAACATGAACACAAAGGTATGTTGTAGGTGTTTAACTGCATTTCGGTGAATATATTTTTGAAGTGTGGTGGGGGGGAGAGCTGGTGTTGTTTAAGTGGAGCTGAATTGAGAAAACTTGGGAAGAAGAGAGAGGAGGGTGTTGGAGGAGTGGAGAGAAAAGGGAAAAGTGGTTGTGCCAGGGTGAGGGCCAGCAACAACCAACTTGCCATTCTGCTACATCAGTGGGTTGGAGTTATACGGGTAGTCCTATTAAGCTTAGTAACTGTTTCAGTGTATGAATCTTATGCATGTTACTCTTTTTGTACATTGTATTCCAAACATTGGTGAACTTTGTTGTGCAAGAATTGCTGCTCTGATGAAGGCCTAGTATAGCTTGGATCTTTATATGAGATCTTTCTGGGTGTTGAGGAAGTCCCCAACTTTTAGTGATGGTTTAACTCCCCACTCGTTTACCTGATTCGTCTTTATGTAACCCGCAAGAACGATATTGTAGTTTGGGTTGCTGTATTTTTTTATGTTTTTGGGTTGTCCATCCGGCTGTCTGTCTGTCTGTGCGTCCGTGATAGATTTTCGTTACCGCAATAATTTGAGAACAGCTGAAGGGATTTAAATCAAACTTAGATCAAGTATACAAGTGTATACTATGATGTATAGATTAACTAATTCGATTTTGGGGTCAAGAGGTCAAAGGTCATAGGCATGTTAGGTGAAAATCCTGGTACTGCAATAATTTGTGAACCAGTGATGGGATTTTCACCAAAGATGGTGCAAGTACTGTATGTATTATGATGCAAAGATGAACTGCTTTGATTTTGAGGTGAAGAGGTCAAAGGTCAGAGTAAGTAATAGATTTTTGTTACCACGATATATTTTGTAAAGGCTGGAGGTAACCAAGTCAAACTTACTACAAGTATGTATAATGATGTAAAGACAAGCGGATTTGATTATGGAGTCAAGAGGTCAAAGTTCAGAGGTCCCGTTAGGTAAAAATTCTGTTACTGCACTAACTTGTGAATCACTGATGGGATTTTGACCAAACTTGGTGTAAGTACATCCTAGTATTATGATGCAAAGGCAAACTGATTAGATTTCAGTACCAGAGTCAGAGGTCATGTCGGGTAAAATTGTGCTATAAGAGAACAGCAGATGGAATTTAAATCAAACTTGGTACAAATATGTATAATGATGTAATAATATGGGTGGAAACCAATTGGTTGACATCACGATGTCAGAGTGCCAGTCTAGTTAATGTTGCAACATTGATTTTTCCTTTTTTTTTTTTTACATTTCCAGTATTATGCATTGCAAATACTCGAGAATGCAATCAAGACTCGTTGGAAGATTTTGCCAAGAAATCAATGTGAAGGTACAAAATGTTGTCTTCCTCTGTAAATAATCGTTATTATCCATTTTCCCAAGACTGTCTCATATTTCAGCATTTTTAATGCAACTCGACTCTGGGAGTCTCTGGGTGTTGTGCACTTTTAATTTCCACAAGATCAAAGCTCATGAAAGAGCAAGGTGACAGAGTGGCGAGAGCATGAGGGCAACTCTTGCACACAATAAGTAAGGGTTTGAAGGAACAGGAAGTGAGAGGAGGGAAGGAAACAACAACCTGCAAGTCAGAGGTTTGGGTTAGATAGGGTTAATTGGGGTAATAATTATTTTTGGGTAGGGATGACGGATGACACGAGATGGTAGTGCACCTGGAAGGGTGCGTGTGATCGTACAGCCTCTGGAAGGTGGTTCTATATTCAAAAGAAGCGATAAACCAAAGAGCCTTGATGTTGGAAGTTTCACCAGGAGTGGGTTACTGAAAGGATACAAGTTAGGTGGGAGAAACACCAGCCACCAAGTTGTCTGCAGAGAGAAGGAAACAGTCCGTTTCGTTATGGGAGATGCCATTGATGTTGAGAGTTTTGTATTTAGCATCGTGTACGACTGAAGTGCAGAGCTGTACTCCATTGACCGGCAGACACGTACCTTGCAAGTGTAAATTCAGACTTGTCCACGAAAGCCTTGGCATGACAAATGATTCCACTATTTTTTTCAACTGAGATGTTGACCAAACTTGGTATAAGTATATATTATGATGAAAAGATGTACTGATTAGATTTCAGCATGAAGAGGTCAAAAGTCAAAGGTCAAAGGACAATTTCTGTAATGGGTTTTTGTTACCGCGATAACTTAAGAACGGCTGAAGGGAACGAAATTAAACTTGGTTACAAGTATTATAATGATGTAAAGATGAACGGATTGATAATGAGGTCAAAGGTCAGAGCTCCCGTTAAGTGAAAATTCTGTTACTGCGCTAACTTGTGAACGAGTGATGTGAATTTTACCAAACTTGGTATAAGTACATGTGATGCAAAGATGAACTGATTCGATTTCAACGTCAAAGGTCAGAGGTCATGTCAGGTAAAATGTGATACTTCAGAGCAGCTGAAGGGATTTAAATCAAACTTGGTACAGGTATGTATAATGATGTAATAATGTGGATGGAGGCATACCAGTCGACGTCGTGAAGTCAAAGAGTGCCGTTCTGATGTTTTTGGCAATAAGTGTGCACTGTTGCAAGTAGCATGAATGCTAAAGACATTACAAGACAATGGACAAATCGACATATAAGACAAGACCATGGCTGACTTCCGGAGGGGTTTGCGTCCGGGGTCCTCCGAATATTTCATTCGATATTACCCTTTGTGTTTTGGTTAACTAAAATACTGACTTTTTGCTTGGCATGTCTACAGGTATTAAGAAATACGTTGTTTACCTCATCATAAAGACTTCACAGGATCCTCAGACAATGGAGGTAAGGAGGTTGCATGCTGAGCTTTGGCATTTTTTTCTATCTCAGTGTTTTTAAGTTGAACAGTGATTGAGGCATGTCTAATTACTGTATCTGTCTTTTTGTGTGGTCTTGGACATTACAGTCAACCCTCGTTAATCCAGACAACTTTGTTCCCAGCACCCAATGTCGGATTAGTGAGATTGTCGGATAAACTATTTTGCGGATTAGAGGAATAAAATGAATGGAAGAAATCTGTTCCTGAATGTTTTGGTCAGATAGCGAGATCTCCAAATTAAACGGGGTCGGATTAACGAGGGTTGACTGTATTATCGAGGCTTGCCTTTGAGTCGACATATTACTGTCACACATATTCAGGAGATTAATCAAGGCATGTTGATTGAATATATGTATTTCTTGGGGCAAAGTGTATTCTGTAATTCTGACTCTTTCTGTTGTGCAGAAAGAGAAAGTTTATCTTGGAAAGCTCAACATGATTTTGGTTCAGGTAAGTGTCTTTGCAAAGGACCAACAACAAACAAAACAACAGGCATTTTAAAGGCCATTCTCCCTGCAAGAGCGGGGGTTAGCCTTGCGGTCCCCATGACAATCTTCTCCATTTTGCCCTATTTTCTGCATCTCCCCTTGTTAACCCCCTTGCCCGCAATTCTTCTTCGACCATCTTTAGCCAAGTCTTTCTCGGTCTGCCCCGTCCTCTACTTCCTTCCACATTCATTTCCATCACTCTTCTCAACCAGTCACTTTCATCCTTCCTCAACACATGACCAAACCATCTCAAACTGTTTCTCTTCACAGCATCCATCACAGGCTCTATTCCCATCATCTTTCGCAATTCATCATTTGGCTTCCTCTCTCTCAACGATACTCCACACATCCACCGAACCATTCGCATTTCCACCCTTTCCAGCCTTCGTTGATGCTCTACGTTCATTACCCATGTCTCGCTCCCATAAATCATAACGCTTCTCACACATGCAGCATACACCTTTCCCTTCAGCTTCAACGACACTCCCCTCCTCGTCAGCACGCCACTCAGTTCCCGAAACTTCTTCCATGCACATCTCACTCGAGCAACCGTTGCCGAGTCTGATCCACCTTCTCCATTCAGCATGTCTCCTAGGTAACAAAATGTTTTCACACCTTCCAGCTTCATGCCGTCTCGAAGATCCAACTCAACATTTCCTCCATCTGCAGCTCCCTCTGTGCACACCTTACACTTGAATGTAGCTGCCACACTGGTTAATGACCCTCTCAAACCACTACATTTTTGATGAACCCACTCAGCGCACATTGTACATTGAATGGAGTTCACTCCGACACCCTTCCTGCACACAGCACATGGCCACTTCCCAGTTCTTTCCACCTCACCACATGCTTTACCACTTGCCATCACCTTTGTTTTTCCGATATTCACCTTAAGACCTTTCGTCTCCATACATTTATTCCACTTGTTCAGCTTCTTCTTCAGTCCATCCATACTTTCTGCAATCAACACCAGATCATCTGCACACAACAACTCCCACGGTAAACCCTCCTTTACGTTCCGAGCCAGCACCTCCATCATAGCTACAAATAGTAGTGGACTTAGTACCGACCCCTGATGCACTCCCACCTTCACCTCAAACTCACCACTGTTTCCGTCCTTTGTCCTTACAGCTGTGCGTGCTCTTTTGTACATTGCCATCACTACTCTGATCAACCATTCCTCCACTCCTAACTTCCTCAATGCCCATGTCACTACTTCACGTGGAACCCTATCGAATGCTTTCTCCAGATCAACAAACCCAAGAAACAACTTCTTCCTCTTCTCCATGTACTTCTCCTGCAACTGCCTCACAATAAAAAGCGCGTCTGTCATTCCTCTTCCTGGCATAAATCCAAACTGCATTTCGTCAATCTTCACTTTCTTCCTTCTCCTCCTCTCCAACACCCTTTCCAATACCTTCATTCCATGCTCCAATAACTTTATCGCCCGATACGAGCCACAGTCCAGAGGGTCACCTTTCCCCTTGTATAGAGGGACGAGGGTACTCAGTTCCCAATCCACTGGAATGCGGCCTTCTTTCACCACCAGATTGCAGATCTCTGTCATTCTCTTCACACCCCAATTTACCGCTGCCTTCAACATATCTCCCACAAGTCACGTCGGCCCTCCCGCTTTTCTACTCTTCATTGCTTTAATCGCTTCCTCAACTTCCTTCTCGGTTATCTTCTCTGCCGGTCCTAAAACGGGGTTACTCTCTATGTTGCCATCCCATTCATTCTCTGCATTCAACAGTATTTCCATATATCTCTTCCATCTTCCTTTAATTCCATCTGGGTCCACAACGATTTGTCCCACTTCATCCTTCAAGCAACTCACCCCCATCACATCACACCTCTCTTTCGCTATCTGCTTTGCAATCCTGAATACCGCTCTCTGACCCTCTTCCAAATCCAAGCGTTCTCCGAACATTTTCCTACATGCCTCCTGCGCCTTTGCTACCTCTTTCTTTGCAGACTTCTTGGCTGCCTTATAACTTTCATGCTCTTCCTTTTCTGCCCACGTACCCTTCGCCTTCTGCCACTCCTTGAACTTCTTCCTCTTCTCGTCAATCTTCTTTCCAACTTCATCATCCCACCACCATGTTTCCGAGTGCCTCGGTGGTCCTTTTGACCATCCACATAACTCACCAACGGCTCCCAACAGACTATCTTTCATTGACATCCAACCACTTTCAAGCTCAACCACATCATCCTCGACCATACTCAGCCTCTCTTTTAATGCCTCCCTCACTGTCACCTCTTTCAACCTCCACACCTTCATTCTCGGTTGGTACTTTACCCGCCGAGCTCTCTTCGCACCTTTCAACCTTATGTCGCAGACAACCAAGTGGTGCTGTGAAACAGCCTCCTCCCCCGGGATCACCTTTGTGTCCCGGAGGTGCCCCCTATCTCGCCTACGCACCATCACGTAGTCAACGGTTGTCGTCGACCCACCTGACGTGTATGTAACAAGCTTATTATAATAATAATAATAATTCATTTATTTTGTATAGCGCTTTTCAAGAAGCCCTCTTTCTGGAACTGAGTATTACAAATCAACAAATCAGCTCCAGCAGCAAACTCCAAAATCCTTTCACCTTCTCCATTTCTCACACCATATCCGTAACCCCCATGAACTCCCTCAAAACCGTCCATACTCCTTCCCACATGTCCATTTAGGTCTCCTCCTACCACAACAACTTCCTCATCTTTCACGTTTTCCATCAGCTTCTCTATTGCACACCAGAACTTGTCCTTCTCTTCATCGCTCCGACCAACCTGCGGAGCATATACCGAGATGACGTTCACCAAGAGCTTTCCAATCATCATTCTCACCATCATCAACCTATCACTCACTCTAGTCATACTCACCACACTGTCTACAAACTCCTCAGAAAACAGGACACCAACACCATTCACGCCTTCTGGACACCCTTGCCACACAAACTTGTATTTCTGTCCCTGCCTACCCTTCACCATTCTCACACCACTTCCCTTCCATCTTGTCTCCTGCACACAACATATGTCCACTCTTCTTCTGACCAATACTTCCACCACTTCTCCTGATCTCCCTGTCATTGTCCCTACATTCCATGTCCCAAACCTCAGAAACCGATCTCCACGTCGGGCATCAGACTTTTTGTCGTCATAAATGGAATGATTTCCACCCTTGCTTCGATCGGGTTCCCCACCTTGAGTTTTGACGAGAGGGAGTGGGGTCCCCCACGGGGTACTTCGGGCTGTACCCTGCCCATATCTAGTTGTCATTGTCATGGTTCTCTTTTTGAGGCAATGTTTTTATGGCCGGATGCCCTTTCTGACGCCAACCCTTTTAGTCGCCTCTTACGACACGCAGGGATACTAGTGTAGCAGCATAGCAAACCTGTTGTGCATTTTGTGATACAAGCACCAAATTTGGCACAAATGTACATTAATATGTTGCGAACATTTTCAGATATTGGGCCACTTGAAATTCCGTAATTTTTTTTTTCAAATTTTTTCAAATTTCGTAATTTCAAATTTTTCGGGTGACACCGTCACAATTTCGGTCTTCGAGGCCGGCCGATATAGTGGGGCGGCTTAGCCCAAATATTCAAAAGAATTGTGCATTTTGTGATACAAGCACCAAATTTGGCACAAATGTACATTAATATGTTGCGAACATTGTGTGGTCAGCAATGAAGACGAGAGTCTGAATTACATGTATGCAAAAGACCTTGTGAACCAGTGAAGCAAATACACGGGTAAGCATGAATTAAATCTAGGGCATGATATAATTTCCATGATGTTTACCTCTACACTCAATGGTGGAAGGAGGTAATGTTTTGATCCCAGCTTGTCTGTATGTCTGTTTGTCTGTTAGTCCACAAAATTCCAGACAAAGCTTGTAGTAGTGGTAGTTGTAGTGGTAGTGGTGATAACAGAAATTGTTATATAGAACTGAACTTATATTATTATTATATGCAGAAAATAACTTCATTTCTATATGCCCTGCAGTGGACAGGTTAATTGGTTTATGCACTGAAGGGGTCACCCTGGTGTGCACTGCTGTGTTCTGCCTCACTGAGTTGTTCAGGTATGATGTACTCAGCACAAGCTTCCGGTCGGCCCGGAGGTGGGGGTGCGGGGCCTGTCACGGAACGTCAAAACAAATGGCCTGCCGGGGCCGCCCAAAAGTCGGGCGTGAGGGGCGCGTCCACTAATGGAACGCCTCTCGCTTCCCAGATCGAGGGCCACGTGGTCAGGAGAACCTCGTCCCTTCCGGTCACACTTTGCCTATCGGCCGGCCTCGAAGACCGAAATTGTGACGGTGTCACCCGAAAAATTTGAAATTACGAAATTTGAAAAAATTTGAAAAAAAAAATTACGGAATTTCAAGTGGCCCAATATCTGAAAATGTTCGCAACATATTCATGTACATTTGTGCCAAATTTGGTGCTTGTATCACAAAATGCACAATTCTTTTGAATATTTGGGCTAAGCCGCCCCACTATACGGTGTACCTATTCTAAACCGGGGTACACACCGGGGCAAAGGACCCTGGTGTTGATTCCTGATGTTTGTTTGTGAATTGTTCTCTTCTAACGAGGAGCATTTTTTACCTTCACCTCATCGCTGTTGATGCCCTTGTAGCCATGTTTACTTTTATTATCCTTTTTGCAAACCTTTTTGCAAGGTGACATTTACTTCATTTTATTTTCATTTTACAAGATGCTGCAATGATGACACATTTCCAACCCTCAAAAAAACTAAACTTGTCACTGTTCCGTGGGCCACCATATAATGTTCTTAGCAACATGTGAATTTATCACAGGTTTTCTTAGTACTTGTATTGATGCAAATTGTTGTGAAAAATGGGATGGCCAATGCAGTTGGGCGGTTTGCTGAGCCGGCTCGCTGAACATGGCCAGCTTGCTGTGAGCCACCAGGGCTGGCTTGCTGACCGCTGCCATGGCCGGCTTGCTAAATGCCGCCATGCCCGGCTTGTTAAATGCCACCATGCCCGGCTTGTTAAATGCCGCCATGCCGGCTTGTTTCCTGACCACTGCCATGGCCGGCTTGTTATATGCCGCTGGGGCTTGCTTGCTGACCACTGCCATGCTCGACTTGTTCAATGCCGCCATGGCTGGCTTGCTAAATGCTGCCAGGGCCTGCTTGCCGACCGCTGCCATGTCCGGCTTGTTAAATGCCGCCAGGGCTTGCTTGTTAAATATCACCAGGGCTTGCTTGCTGACCACTGCCATGCCCGGCTTGTTAAATGCCGCCAGGGTTGCTTGCTGACCGCTGCCATGCCCGGCTTGTTAAATGCCACCAGAGCTTGCTTGCTGACCCCAGCCATGCCCAGCTTGTTAAATACCACCAGGGCTTGCTTGCTAACCGCCACCATGGCTGGCTTGCTAAATGCCGCCTGGGCCTGCTTTGCCGACCGTTGCCATGCCCGGCTTGTTAAATGCTGCCGTGGCTGGCTTGCGAAATGTCACCAAGGCTTGCTTGCTGACCACTACCATGCCGGGCTTGTTAAATGCCGCCATGGCTGGCTTGCTAAATGCCGCCAGGGCTTGCTTGCTAACCACTGCCATGGCCTGCTTGCTGACCACTGCCATGGCCGGCTTTCTAAACGCTGCCGCGTGTTACATTTGCCCATACTGATCGTTAGAGATAATTACACTCAGAGATGCTCTTTGGGGGTTGTGTGGTGGGAGGTGTTCCTGGATAACAAATTTTCCATGACAAAGAATTCACGGAATAATCTTTGTTATAACATGGTTACTAGAGCATCCTGAATGTCAAGTTTTATTTTTATACATGTAAACTATTGAATTTTTACATTATCCAAATAAGTAGGCTTTGTAAGCTCACAGAACTTTTGCTCCTCTCTTTATCCAGATCCTAAAACAGGAGTGGCCCAAAAACTGGCCCACATTCATCAGTGACATTGTTGGTGCAAGCCGTACCAGCGAGTCTCTCTGCCAGAACAATATGGTTATCCTGAAGCTGCTGAGTGAGGAGGTTTTTGATTTCTCCAGCGGTCAGCTCACTCAAGTCAAAGCCAAACATTTAAAAGACAGGTTAGCTCCACATGCTGTGAAACATTCCAGCATCCTTGTGCATCCTTGTGCATCCCAGACATCGATTCACGAGTGAATTTTATCAGCTCGCTTTTCTTTTCCTACCGAATAGAATCTTGTTGACCCTTTTCATTGCCAATTGCAGACAAGTCGGCTCACAATTTTATGTTGGGATGAAAAATAAACATAATTGATGCATAATGTTTCGATATGTGGAATGATTTTCAAAGAATATGCATTTCAAATGAGTTCTGTGATGTTGCCGAATATACAAGGTGTGTCAATGTCTAAAGGGTGTACTCGAAGGTGGAGGGTGGCTTGTGTCACTTCCTGGCAATCGTGCAGAGTGATATCTGCACTTTGTGTTGTGCCTAGGCCTGTACGGACCAATTCAATCAAACGTGGATATTTTTTGAATGTTTTATTTATTTACTTATTTTTAACAAAAATGACCTGACGTCACTTGATAACTTTGAACAGTACAATTTCCAGTTGGGGCTGAGTAATTTAGTTGTTGTTCATGTTGCAGCATGTGCACGGAGTTTTCACAGATTTTCCAGCTTTGCCAGTTCGTCATGGTGAGTTGTGGTTTATTTTGCAACCGCACCGGTACATATCATTATAGCGCTTTCAACTTGCTTTCTTTTTTTCTCATTATCTGAAGTGATGTTCTACCGTCTGGAATTTTAAAACTTTTTCACGTGCTCGGGGGAGTTGGAGAGGTTCGTCCCCAGCAACGTAGGAGTGTAATATTATTTTGTGTATTTTTTTTTTCACTCAGCAGTAGTTTTTCTCCTCTGTTTTCACTATTCCATTGGTGGGAAAGCAAATGTCTGCACACGGTAATCGCTACACAATTTTTAATAAAACTAGAACAGCATTCGGTAGAGAGCACACCTCCACCAGGCTGAACAGTTTACTTTTTGTATCCCACTGATAGGCCGGATCCGAATCCGGACCTGACCCAAGATCTAATCGGCTTGTTTTTGCCACACACCCAAACTTTCACTTTCGCTAGCGGAGGTGAAAAATGACAAGCAATTATTGTGAACACAAACATTTTATAGCCACATGTATGAGAAAGCTCTGTTTTGCACATCAGGAAATGTTCCAGCCTTGGTACATTTTCCAACAGAGATGTGTATTCCCACAGAATTGTCCATCACAAGAGACCCCCTGCATATTTGACATGACGATGTTTCACCTATCTCTTTGGAATGGTGCAGGTCTACAATACGAAACATTTTCCAGTTTTAATGATTATACCTGTGATTATAATTTATTCAAGGCAGCATAGAAATACTGTTGTGGCGTGATAATTGTGGAAACCCTCTGGCTCATCAAGGAATTTGGGGTTGGGGATCAATGTGGTACTGGTCACTCTATTGCATCAGCGGAGAAGCAGGGTTGAGGGAACAATGATCGAAACAAAAATACATCCGGTAGTCACATGACTTGTTGCTCTAAGTTGCCTTGCTGCTCATCCTCAGGCAGAATATTCCTACTTTATACGCACCATACTTTCAGCTTCCATCTCCATAGAAATTAAACTGCCGGTCTGCCTTGATTTCCTCAACCATCTGTTCCAAATCCCTTATAAGACAACACACGCCGGCTAACTGTGTCCCTGACTGTCGTATCTCATTGCAATGTGTTGTGTACACAAACGTAAATGCTTTTTTTGAGGGGAGGTGGGAGGGTTAGGGTTAAGGGTTGTGTTTTTTAAAAAATATTTAAGGTCTTTCCTTTTAACTTTTTAGGAGTCTTCACAGAATGCCCCTTTGGTGGCCGCCACTCTGGAAACTCTGCTCAGGTTCCTGAACTGGATTCCACTGGGATACATCTTTGAGACGAAGCTTATAAGCACCTTGATATACAAAGTAACTTTGACCTTTCCTTTTTCTTGCTTCACATGTTTTACACCATCATCTGATTTCTAACAACATTAAAGATGTTCTTGTATCATTTTGAAACCAAAGATAAAATCAATTTTCCTCACATTCGTTGAGCTGCTGGTGTTCTCATCTGAATCGCTGGCTCATGATGTAGGAAGCCCAGGTTCAAATGGCATGCACCAAACGTGTTTGTCCATTGCCTACTGAAGTACTTGTAATTGAGTTACAAGTACATTACAACAACAACAACAACAACAACAGGCATTTTAAGGCCATTTTCCCTGCTCGAGCGGGGGTTAGCCTTGCGGTCCCCATGACAATCTTCTCCATTTTGCCCTATTTTCTGCATCTCCCCTTGTTAACCCCCTTGCCCGCATTTCTTCTTCCACCAACTTTAGCCAAGTCTTTCTCGGTCTTCCCCGTCCTCTACGTCCTCTACTCCTTCATTTCCATCACTCTTCTCAACCAGTCACTTTCATCCTTCCTCAACACATGACCAAACCATCTCAACCTGTTCCTCTTCACAGCATCAGCATCAATCACAGGCTCTATTCCCATCATCTTTCGTAATTCATCATTCATTCATTCATTCTCTCAACGATACTACACACATCCACCGAACCATTCACGAACCATCCACCGAACCATTACAAGTACATTGATGTCCACGATTGTTTTGTGTCATGCATGTCCATGGTCCACAGAACCTGAGATCAAAAACATGACCACATGACCACAACAAACTGACCACTGTTGTAGAAAAACATGCATGTTCAAATAATAAGTGTCGATATTACAATACATTGCTATGCAGTTGGGAATGAAACAGGAAAACTAACGGGATCATTGCTCCTTCAACCAAAATGTATTATATAATTGTCATGACTTTGCTTTTGAAACCTTTAAACAAGGTGAATAAAAAAAATGTAAAAAACCTTTAGAGGCCATTTTTTCCCTGCAAGCGGGGGTTGGCTCAGGTGAATTGGCTCAGGTGAACATTAAAGGTGAATGTAAAGCAAAATTGAATCCTCAGCTCCGGCTGTGACTGGGCTCAGCTCTCATCGCTGTTTTAAAGAAATTGTCTGTTTTGAAAAATGATTTATGCTGCTTCTTCTTCTTTCGCATTCAGCACAAGGCTGCTGGGTCGTATCCTTGGCTGGGTTGTGGCTATGCCGCTGATGCAATGCCCTCTGGTTTGGGCAGGAAATTTTAATTTGGTCAGGATTCCGGCGATAGCTCACCTTCTCTTTGCGAAAGACACTGTGGGACTCTTCAACGTCCACCAACGAATGCTGGCAGACAAGATGCCTAGTTTAACATCCATCTGAGGGAGGGCACATACACATTGATGAATCACCCTGCCTGCGAAACACCAGGGTGACAGTTAATAGCTGGGTCGGGATTCAAATCCAGCTGAGGCGAATTTTCTTGTCATCCCACCTGACCACAATTTATTTTGATTTGGGATTTTGGGAACATTCGTTTTGGCAAACTCTATGCTGTCCATTCCTCTCTGACATTTATTTAAATTGGACATTATCACGGATTGTGCTTGTAATTCTACTAGCGGAGCCTACTTGTCGTTTCGCTGATGGACCAATGAGTCGTCGTGTTTGCCAAAATTAATTTTCCTGTGCGAAAAGTGCTTTAACCTCAGCGTTGCCCAGGTAAAAATGGTAATTGTAATACCCATTGCCACCACTACCTGGTGGCACTACGCTGTACACATTTACATAGAGAATTTATGAATTTAAGATAAATGGATTACATTATGGGGTCAAGAGGTCAAATGTCGGTCATGCCAGGTAAAAATTACCTCAGATGGACGTATGTGCCCTCCCTCAGATGGAGACTTGAGAACAGCTGAAGGGATTTAAATCAAACTTGGTACAAATATGTATAATGATGTAATAATGTGGGTGGAGGCATATCCGTCGACGTCGCAACGTCAGAGTGCTGTTCTAGTTTTTATTGCAATGGACAATAATTGTTTGTACGCTTGATTTTCATTCATTTTTCGGCAGTTCTTGAATGTCCCGATGTTCCGGAACCTCACTCTGAAGTGCTTGACTGAGATCGCTGGCCTGACAGTCATTCAATATGAGGAGCAGTTCATTACGTTGTTCAGCCTCACCATGCTGCAGCTCAAAACGGTGAGTGACAAACTCATCTGGTGCATATGGCTTGAGGAGGAAGGAGAAAGTTTTGTAAAGCAGCCAGGTTTGTTGCTCCTTTTCTATCCTACATTTTGCATCCAGCTACTTATTCCTGCACCAGAGTCTGTCATCATGATTAAGCAAAGTACTGATGGAAATTACATATAACTGTGTGTCTATTAATAATGAAGAAACCGATGCTTCTAACTGCCATGATATACCTCTGTCAAGGTGTTGGTAACACTTTAACACTGATGCTCCATATTCAATGCAGAAGTGCTTGCTTTTCACGTGCTCGTGCGACATGTTTAAACATGCTTAAAAAAAGAGATCCTTTGCTTATAAATAAAACATGTCATTTTGACCTGTCTCTTATTAAAGGTTATCCGTTTGACTTTATGACTATAGCAATTCTAAAAAATTGTTATGCAGGGTGTCCAGGAAGTCCTTGTGCAAATTTGAACTTTTATAACTTTTGATGGTCACGTGAGGAAATAAACTGTACATGGCATATGAAAGCATAATTCATAAAGTTTTGTTATTAATGTTATTATTGATGTTGTTGTTACTATCCCCACGCTTTTCAAATAAATGGGGTGGATGTTGTAATCGGGACTGTAGATCACGCTATCTCATCTGAAAGGGTTGTCCAGAAATTCACCAAACTAGGTAGGTATGTTCAGCACTTGGCAAAAAGGTGCGAGAGCAGGATCATTTTTAGCCCCAGCTCCTTGGGCCCTGTGGTGGGGTCAAAAGGTGAGATACCATAAAATGCAATTATGGGAACATTTCAAAATATTTTTAATGAAATTTTGTATATGTAATCAACATTGGGGTAGGCATAAAATATGTAACAATTTTGTGGATTTGACCGCTGTGTTTGGGTCACACATGTCAAACGGAAAAAACGTTTTAAACTCAAAATTAGGTATTGCATCATTCCTGGTGGAACTTTTTGCCATCTTTTAAGTTTTCTCAAAGTGGGATGTGTGGTGATTTGTGATGGCGTGGCATCAACTTGGCTTTGGTTGCTGGTGTTAAATCCACAATCCCCCTCGGTTTCTTCATGAGTTGACATTTTCTGATGAGGCAACTTCTACATAAGTGGTAAAGTCAACCAACACAATTAACGCATTTGGTTTCCGAACTACGACGATTAAATATTTCACGTAACCGTCTCACCTTTTACTAGTAGGACTAGGCCCCATGCCCATATGCTTCGAATGTGCGACGGTTCTTGAATGAGGTCTTCCCAGACAAGTGGATCGGTATACGTGGACCAATTGCTTGGACACCTCGTTTGCCTGAATTGTTCCCATTGGACTGCATTCAATGGGGCAATATAAAACTGTTGTTTACTCATCAAAACCACATTCTTTGGATAAACTTTGGACTACGATCACAAGTGCAATTCATGAAATTACTCAGCAGCTACTGGTTCATGGTTTCAACAAGTTGGCAAATCGGATTGAACGGTGTATTCCGAAAGAGAAAGATGGCGGTTATGTTAAAGGTAAATTTTGAATTGTATCGAGTAAAAACTTAATGAATTATTTATATCATGTGTACATCAAAAGTTCTCAAAGTATCACAAGGACTTCATGGACACCCTGTGCACTCGACGTAAATTAAATCAATAGACATTTAAGCAAACCTTGATAAAATAATTAATTAATTAAAACAAACATTCATTTGGCTTAAATTTTATCAAAAACCTTTTGAAGGAGGAAAGATTTACCCGTGCAAAGAGTGCTTTAACCTCAGTGTTGCCCAGGTAAAAAAAAGGAAATTGTAATACCCTCTGCCACAAATTTGTATTTGTACTCTTGAGTAAAGTACAGAAGCGTTTTTAGCTGGAGTGCCCAGCGTTGCTCAAGCAAAAAAGAAACATTAACATATTTGAAATGAGGGCAAATATAATGGAAAAGCAATTGCATCCAAATCAGAATCCTTCACAAATGCCAAATCATCATTTTACCTTTTCGTTCAATATATGCTGGTGAATGTGCCGTTCATCACGTTTCTGAGTTAAGTATGATGACGTTCAGGAAGAAGAAGAAGCCTCACCACCAACTTCGACCGCTTCTGGAATTGTTTTATTATTTGTGTTCAAATGTCTACTGATTGTTTTGTATTCATTTAAGCGAATGTATAGTTGTATATAACTGTCATTAATCAAAAAGGCTTAGGCACTATAGAGCGAATATATATATATATATATATATATATATATATATATCAGTCACTTTGCGATTTCATACCATCAGTGGTGAACCGCCATTAAGGTATCCCATCCAGCTATGCTGTACCTTAATGGGAGCGATAAGTGCCATCTGCCACATGGCACATTACCTCTGGTATCCACTCATTATATGGAATCCCCTGGATGCAGCCGGGAGCAAACCAATCCAAATATATGTGCAGTTCTCCAGCTTTCAATGAGCGCAAGTAATGATGTCACTGCCATGTACATACGCTCTGCCTGTCAAGCTCTCAAGAGAACCCTCTGACAGCAGAATTTTGATCTTAGTTCAGATACTGTCATAAGTGTATGTAAAACTCACAGTTACCGACCTGGTTTCGCCCTTTTGGGGCTCATCAGGGCAACGCAGTGAGTACTGCATACACTTATGACTCTGAAAACCTTTCGGTTATATACCAGTCACTTTGCGATTTCATACCATCAGTGGTGAACCGCCATTAAGGTATCCCATCCAGCTATGCTGTACCTTAATGGGAGCGATAAGTGCCATCTGCCACATGGCACATTACCTCTGGTATCCACTCATTATATGGAATCCCCTGGATGCAGCCGGGAGCAAACCAATCCAAATATATGTGCAGTTCTCCAGCTTTCAATGAGCGCAAGTAATGACGTCACTGCCATCTGAACTAAGATCAAAATTCTGCTCTGTCAGAGGGTTCTCTTGAGAGCTTGACAGGCAGAGCGTATATATATATATATATCCAAATATATGTGCAGTTCTCCAGCGTTTAAATATATATATTTAAACCCTTTGAGTACAGGATATATATTTTTTTTTGATAAAAATACCCCCGGTACGGGATTAATTTGGCATTACGGGAATGCAACCACGTACTGACGATCTATTTATAGGTATCGTTGATGATGTATAGTAACGTCATCCGTACACAAAACTTTTTCGCGGGTTGCGGCGAAACAGACAGACAGACCAACGGCTCTTATGTAGTAGAAGATATTTTAAAAGACCTTATTTTAGAGAATCATTTCAGCATTTTACAATTTCATAAATCAAAAGTAATTTATGTTACAATGCACGGTTTCTGAAGATCATACTGTACTCGGACATGTCGCTCTATATAAAGGAATCGTCATCATTACTGCACCTTACTCATTATAGAGTGTTGGTGAATTAGGATCTTGGGCAAGGGTTAGAGTTAGGGTCATGCCGGGTGGTTTGCCATTGCCTTCACGGTTTTGACTCGGAGCAATCTTACTACAATTCACCAAATGTCCGTCCATCCATCTGTCTGTCTGTCCGTCCGTTTGAAGGTACCGCAAAAACGGCTGAACCGATCGCAACGATATTTTGGGTGGGTAATCCTGGGATCTCCTGGAGTAAAATAGGGTATATTGTTTTTCCAATTTCAGCTTTGGCCTCCAGCATTTTCAGGGTTGGACTCCCGCATCACGTTATTTTCCCGGCTGCACCGATCGCTGCATGGCTGCACCGATCGGACTCGGTGACCTCGGCCAAAGACCTTTTATAAGGACGTGTTGAATCCCTGCTTGAGAGAATGCCAAGCCCCTCCCCGCCATCACTGTCGTCTCTCCAACTCACAATTCCATGAGATATGCGGAAAGGAACCGCCTTTAGAGGCCATTTTTCCCCGCAGAGCAGGGGTTGGCCTCTTTTGGGCTCCATGGTCCCTTTTTGAAGCAATGTTTTATGGCCGGATGCCCTTCCTGCCACCAACCCTGTTAGTCGCCTCTTGCAACACGCAGGGAATTACCAGTGAGCTGGTACCCAATTTGCCGACCTCGGAAGGATGGCAGGCTGAGTCAACCCCCCTGGCATTAATTCAGCGATCGACCAGGATTCAAACCCAGCATCATATGATCCCAAGCCGACACCCTAACCGCTAAGCCAACACCAGGCTCCATATGCGGAAAGGACGACCCAAAACCAATTATCTTCTTTTTGATTCGTATACAAACATCATTAAAAGTAAATAATGACCTCGGCCAAAGTTCAAACGACTTGAGTTTAATCTCTACATGAGAGAATTCCACATAGCTATTTGGGCGGTACACTATACACTAACTTATGCCAGGAAGAGGAACGACAGACGTGCTTTTTATTGTGAGGCAGTTGCAGGAGAAGTAAATGGAGAAGAGGAAAAAGTTGTTTCTTGGGTTTGTTGATCTGGAGAAAGCATTCGATAGGGTTCCACGTGAAGTAGTGACATGGGCATTGAGGAAGTTAGGAGTGGAGGAATGGTTGATCAGAGTAGTGATGGCAATGTACAAAAGAGCGCGCACAGCTGTAAGGACGAAGGACGGGAACAGTGGTGAGTTTGAGGTGAAGGTGGGAGTGCATCAGGGGTTGGTACTAAGTCCACTACTATTTGTAGCTGTGATTGAGGTGCTGGCTCAGAATGTAAAGGAGGGTTCACTGTGGGAGATGTTGTATGCAGATGATTTGGTGTTGATTGCGGAGAGTATGGATGGACTGAAGGAGAAGATGAACAAGTGGAAGGAATGTATGGAGACAAAAGTTCTGAAGGTGAATATCAGAAAAACGAAGGTGATGGCAAGTGGTAAAGCATGTGGTGAGGTGGAAAGAACTGGGAAGTGGCCGTGTGCTGTGTGCAGGAAGGGTGTCGGAGTGAATTCCATTCAATGTACAATGTGCGCTGAGTGGGTTCATCAAAAATGTAGCGGTTTGAGAGGGTCATTAACCAGTGTGGCAGCTACATTCAAGTGTAAGGTGTGCACAGAGGGAGCTGCAGATGGAGGAAATGTTTAGTTGGATCTTGGAGATGGCGTGTAGCTGGAAGGTGTGAAAACATTTTGTTACCTAGGAGACATGCTGAATGGAGAAGATGGATCAGTCTCGGCAACTGTTGCTAGAGTGAGATGTGCATGGAAGAAGTTTCGGGAACTGAGTGGCGTGCTGACGAGGAGGTGTGTCGTTGAAGCTGAAGGGAAAGGTTTATGCTGCATGTGTGAGAAGTGTTGTGATTTATGGGAGCCAGACATGGGTAATGAACGTAGAGCAGCAACGAAGGCTGGAAAGGGTGGAAATGCAAATGGTTCGGTGGATGTGTGGAGTATAGTTGAGAGAGAGTAAGACAAATGATGAATTGCAAAAGATGATGGGAATAGAGCCTGTGATGGATGCTGTGAAGAGAAACAGTTTGAGATGGTTTGGTCATGTGTTGAGGAAGGATGAAAGTGACTGGTTGAGAAGAGTGATGGAAATGAATGTAGAAGGAAGTAGAGGACGGGGAAGACCAAGAAAGACCGCTAAAGGTGGTGGAAGAAGAAATGCGGGCAAGGGGGTTAACAAGGGGAGATGCAGAAAATAGGGCAAAATGGGGAAGATTGTCATGGGGACCGCAAGGCTAACCCCCGCTCTAGCAGGGAAAATGGCCTTAAAATGCCTGTTGTTGTGTTGTATATGCTAACAGATCGCTGTCTCCTTCGATCTTGCCAAGGCCATAACACCTATCGGCTCAAAATCCTTTTAACTGTTGACTTGGTAGTTTTTACAATGAAGGAAACATTAACAATGTTGTTGAAATTTTATTTTGTGAATAATTTGTGATTGGAGTTATGTTGTTTGGATTGAAAAAAGAGATATCGAGTTCAAGTAAATGACGACATGCCGTGATGGTTTCTACTTTCTGAACGTGAACTTCGAGGATGACCATATGCAGATTCGCCACGGACCCACGATCGATGTTTCTATACGTGAACGTACTCGTTTGTTTGCGAACGGGTACGTTTTTCATGGAAGTCCTTCACCAACTTGCTGTCCGTCCATGTCTGACGTGCGATTGAGGGTACTACAGGAATGTGAAATTTATTGGTTTCATGCTTTAGCATTCACCGTATCTGCATTGCCTGTTTGCTTCTGGCCTCCCACCCGTGCTTAGCACGGGTATCTCACTAGTTATTTTTAATTTGTCTCAGGGTGTCGGTGATAGCTCTCCCTGATATGCATCTCTCGTGCCAAAATTACCCCAGATTGGAAATAAGAACTTTGATTTGCTTTCACTTAGCTGTTGATTCTCTGTAAACAGTTTTGTGCAAAAGTCTGGTAGTTTAGATGGACAGTCTGGATTATGTTTCAAAGATGTTGGATTGGTAGGCTCTACAGGTGAGAAGTTGCTGAATAGAACATGCAGTTCATTCACGTTTGGCTCTTCATTCTATAGAAGCAGCTAAAGCGTGTGCACACTCGATTAAGGCCTAAAAGACGAACTTGTCTTCATTTCCAATAAGGAAATCTTGCGTCTTCCGTGAGATTCCTCTCGTAATCGCTCAACACAAAGTAGTTGAGACACATTCTGCTGTGAAGGTGCGTTTGTTCGTTTTCTCCCGTGAAGCCATTGTTTATAACTCGTGGGTCTCTTCACTGGGACCATCATCCCTGCAACGTATTTATTGAATATATAAATGACACCATTTCTGCTAAACGATTGCAGCATTCTGCCACCTATGCACCAATCTTATTGTTTAATTGTAGAGTACTCGCATTGTATCGAATGAAGTAACATCCTGTGGTAAAAAGTACCAAGCATGGTTTAATAGCCCAACCTTTTAAAAAGAACGAAAAACAGATTATTATTATTTTTTTTATTTTTTAGTAATTGTTTTTTTAACAATAAAACTTAATTTATTTGTTTGCACTTGGTCGATAATAATAATTGTTTTTGATGATCTCTGACATAATACCCACTGTAAAACAATTGATAATAAACAACTGTGTTATCATACCTGTTACCTCATGAATTTTGATTTGTTTCTACTGTACTTCCTTATAGATGTTGCCCCTGAGTACAAACATCCGCATTGCATATGCATCGGGCAAGGACGATGAGCAGAACTTTATTCAGAATCTGAGTTTATTCCTCTGTACTCTGCTGAAGGAGCATGGTGGCACCATTGAGAAGCGCCCTGATTTCCGCGAGACGCTCATGGAGGTTAGTACTTGTGTCAGTGAGAGATATTCTGGGATTTTTTTTTTAATGTGTACAACATCGAGGCTCATGTAAGAACAAACATTAATCACAAAAAGACAAACCGACACATAAAACATATGATAAAGGGAGCGGGCGACAAGATGGGGAGAGAGAGGGAAGCAAACAAGTACAACATTTGAGAGCAGGGACATCGGGAGATCTGTGGGAGGGAGAGGGCTTGGGGGAGGAGGCATGGGAAGAGGGGGGTGGGGGGTGGGAGAGGTATAAAACACATGGACACTGCTAGGACTTCCAGGAAAGAAGTCGATATTTCAAAAAAAGTGGATCTGGGGTGAATTAACGGGGGTAGAAAATATCAAGGTTTTGGATGGGCAAAGATAGGAGATAGTGGTGAACAGCTGTTTTAAAGACCTGGAGGGAGGAGTGGGATTGAAGAGAGTGAGGGAGTTTGTTCCAGAGGCGAGAGAAAAGAGGAATGAAAGAGTGGAGGTGCACAGAGAGTCTTGATTTTGGCAGTTTACCCATAAGAGGGTTGCAGGCAGATCTTGTGCGACGTGTAGGAATATTTTGGGGACAGAGCACAGACAGAGATGATATATATACAGACTTGGCATTTAATATTGAATATTTTTTTTTCCTTGACTTGGGTTCACTTTCTTCACTCAGTATATCAATCTGGTGAGTTTCTTTTACACTTTGGTGATTTATTTGTTAAAAGAACCATGTCACTGATTGTCTGTCGCAGCAAGAGGTCAACAACAGGATTATATCACAGGTGGCATGGCAAAATTTACGGACAGGTGCATTCGAAGATTGGCTTCACAGTCGGGTATACAAGGGTTGTTGCGTTCTGTATTAGTGGAAAACAACTGCTGCACGTCTCCAAAAGTTATTGCCGCTTCCTCTGGAGATGGTCCATCAACTCGACAATGCTGTTTGTCATGGAGTGGTGGCTTTACGAAATTACGGCATGAAACAACGTGCTATTGCTCGGCAGTATGGCATCACTCAAGGTCAGGTGTCAAAGATCCTGAAACGAAATGCTCAGAGTGGTGTCCCTACTCCAATACCGAGGCCAGGAGGTTCCCGCAGAACCACAAGGAGGGATGATCGCCAGCTGCACCAGTTAGTGGCCGTACCAAGTCAGCTAATCGGCTTAGGGCTGAGTGGCAGCAACTGACAAATGTGCCTGTATCCAGAAGGCTAGTCAACCAACGACTGGTTCAAGCAGGCTATCGTGCCAGGCGTCCCCTGAGAAAGCCACGCCTGACCAGACAACACCGCCAGCGCCGATTGCAGTGGGCCAGAGAGCACCGTCAATGGCAGCCAGGACACTGGAATCACGTGATCTTCAGTGACGAGTCTAGATTTCTGGTCTATCGTCAAGATGGCCACGTCCGAGTGCGCAGACAAGTGCATGAAGCCTACAACAAAGATTTTATAGTGCCAAGAGTCCAAGTTGGAGGTGGTGGGGTGACCGTTTGGGCTGCTTTTCATGCAGGGGGCAAAACTGACCTGGTTGTTCTGAATGGAAACCTGAACCAGTTCAAGTACAGGGCCATTCTGGAAGAAACATTGCTTCCATTTGCTCGTGCAGCCTTTCGAGGAAACTTTGTCTTCCAAGATGACAATGCACGGCCTCATCCTGCTCGCATGTTCCAACACTTTCTTGCTGACCGTGGTATAGAGCATATGGAGTGGCCTGCCATGTCCCCGGATATGAATCCGATAGAGAACTTGTGGGCAGAATTAACGCGTCAAATCGACCACTTGGACCAGCAACCGACCTCTGTGCGTGAATTGCAGCAGACTATTGTCACTGCATGGCAAGCGATTCCTGTCCAAACCTTGGCAAATCTCGTGAACAGCATGCCTCGACGTGTACGTGCTCTCCTGAATGCTCGTGGGGGTTACACGAAGTACTGAACTGTAATTTTACTGTCCGTAATCCCAGTCGTAATTTAACTTTTGTTTTTGTTAAAAAAAAAATTTGGCTAATGTGCAAAATAAAGAGATACTTCTGGAAAACGTACAGAAGTTTAACACAGTACTGTCCATGAATTGAGTTCAATATCAGTTTACATCACTTTCAAGGATCAATTTATTTGTTTCGAAATGTCTAATGTGGTTTTTGTTTCTTTTAAAGGTCACATTAACAAAATCTAGAATAATTTCAACATAATTCCAATGAACTTTTGGTTCTACGACATTTTGAAAACTAAGTTCACCTCCACAAAAAAAATATTCCATATTAAATGCCAAGTCTGTATATATATATATATATATATATATATATATATATATATATATATATATATATATATATATATATATATATATATATATATATATATATATATAATCTTCACAAGATTGAGGACCATGGTAGAGGAAGACGATACTGATCACGTTTCCATCATGATTGGTGATTTGTGGTGCAATAATGGCTGAGAGTTCTGGCACTTAACACGTCATGGAAAGATGAGAGAAACAAATTTGTCTGAGTTATTGTTACAAAGATTTTTCATTGTCTTTGTATGTTGATCTTCATTCATCACACATCAGTTTTATTAATTGATGTGTTTGCTGATCCATAGTCGGATAGCGCAAGTTTAAATATCATGGCCATTGTTTGTTCACAGAGGTGTATTGCATTTTTGTCATTGATGTGCATTATTTTTGTCCTTTAATAAATGTATGTTAAAGTTAGATTACCCTTATCGAACTGTCGTGTGTGTGTATTTGTTTGTTTGTTTGTGTATATATATATATATATATATATATATATATATATATATATATATATATATATATATATACATATATATACATATACACATCATTTTTTTTATTGCGTACGTCTAGAACAGCGTTTGTCTGTCCGAATGTCTCCACAAACGTACGCCAATCAGAGCTGAGGATCTGGTCACATGACATGGGGACAGCATTTCATAACCATTACAGTTGCATATTTTAGTAAAAGTAAATATAATAACCTTTTGTGGAACGTTTTGGGGTCCCAGCAAGTGTCGTAACATAGGTAGGATGTGTCAGAAATTCCTCAATACAATTATGATTTTGAAATGTGATCGACACTTAACTTGCTTCCAAATCTGGAAGTGAACAGATGATGACGGTCGCTGGTTTGATAATATCTCGATTCAATCGTGATTTAACATTTATATTTTGATATATCAATATTATGGTATTAATTTGTAATTGGAATGATGAATGATGCTGTTTGGAATGAAAATGTAGAGAAGGTGTTGTCAATATCTGACGTTTGACTGAAGGTGGCACAGGAATGTGAAATTTATGGGTTCATCATTTGGCATTCGCCGCTTTTAAAAATTTTGTTTTGCCCAAGTCATTCACGAACCGGATGTCCATGCCTGAAGTCAAAATAATTTAATACTTACATTATTTGCTAACTGGTATCCCCACCCAGGTCATACTATCCTCTTCAACTAAAACATCAAACAAGCCCGGCTACACCGCTGTTACACTATCATCGGTCTTGTTTTTTTTTGGATTTCTTTGTTTACTGTGGTACTCCATTTTTTTCTGGTTTTGTTTGAGACTTTGCTATTCGAATGTCCTCCAGAAAATGTATATTGTGCATTCAGGCTTTGCACTACATGGTTCTCATTTCGGAAGTGGACGAGACCGAGATTTTTAAGATATGTTTGGAATACTGGAACCACTTGGCATCGGAGCTGTATCGTGAAAACCCCATGCCTTCCGCTCCTTCACCGCTGCTTCTCGGGAACCACCACACGGAAGTGCCTCCTCGCCGACAGATCTATCTACCTGTACTCTCTAAGGTTCGCGCATCTGCACTTTGTCATCATCATCACCTCTGCTGTCATTTTTCTTTTCATCCAGCTGCATCTGTTACCGACACGTTACACACATTACACACAATTTAAAACTGTTTTTTATGTTTGGGAAGCAGAAAAGTAATAAATACAGCTCATTTAGAATGGAAATCTGTTGTCAATTTTGTGGGAGACATGGACATAACCAAAACCTTTTCTGGTACATCGTGGATTATCCACCGGTTGAGTAAACCATGTGCTCCAGAAGTCTCGTTAGCCCATCCTCCGCGTAGCGGAACATGGGTTTTCACAATCGTGCTCGTGCCTTTGTTGTAATGGCCCATTCCCCTCACCAGACAATCCAGAGACAATCCTGCATGGGTTTACTGGTACAGGTGTAGCACATCTGATCGATATATATGTTATCTGCTCTTCAGTCTGTTCTTGAGAAATTACCTTGATGGCTCTAATAAATATGCAAACCTGTTGCTTGAGCAGGCCAAGGAAGATGTTTTACTTCAATCGTATCTTATTGGAACCTGGATTTAATATTTGTAGTGTAGCAGTGTGTATTGGAGTGTTATCTTAGAAAATGCCACCTCCTTCAGGAGATAATTTTTGTGTCATGGGATGTAAATGGTCACTAACGATTGTTTCATAGTCATTGGCAGTTACTCAGCCAGGTACTGTAATAATTGGGCCTAAAGATTTCCATGAGATTGTTGCTCAAATCATTGCAGAACCTCCTCCGTGCTTGCCTGTTGGTAGAAGACAGTTAGTAGGCGTCCTTGGGCTGTCTCCAATCGTACCATCTACCACTTGTGGACATAGGGTGAACGGGACTCATCTGACCATATTACATTTCTCCACTGCTCCAAAGTCCAGTCCTGGTGTTCCATGCACCACCTTTTGCGGGCCAACACATTTATTCTCATCATCAAGGGTTTGCATATGGCAGCTCTGCCATGAAACTCAATTTTGTGCAACTCACGATGAGTTGTTTTGATAGACATTGATCGGGTTTGGTGTGTTTTCGGTTCTGTAATCACTTTGGACCTGTTTTCCTGGGATTTTTACTTTTAATTCTTGACAACACGCATCTGTCCCAATTATCCAGCTTGCACTTCAGACCACTGTTGGGCTAGCTTGTAGTTTTTTTTATTTTTTATTTTACTTTTTTCCCAAGCTGCCATTCCTTCGGAGACTGTTCCTCTCAATACCTTATGAGGTTTTGAGGTTTTGGTCACAACCCCCAGCCCTACGAGCTCCAACAATGTCCCCTTTCAAAGTCACAAAGGAATTTATTTAAGAGCGAAATTACAAATTTGATTAAAGACAAACATTGTAGTAGGATTGCGTCAGGATGGTTGTGGGAGTGAAGAGGGTAGAAAGAAGGAGAATGGATGAACTGAGGGAGGAGATTGTTTTGCAGATGAGCTTGACAGGGAGATCGGTGAAATCCCGGCTGAGATGGGCTGGAGACTTGGTGTGGATGGAGAAAGAGAGAATGGCAAAGAGCGGATAAGTTGAGGGATCAAGGTAGGAGGAAAACAGGGTAGACCACGGTTTTGAAGGGAGGATTGTGTGAAGAGAGATATCGGTGACGTGGGGGTGGTTGGCGAGTGGAGAGAGTTGAGGACAGGTGGAAGTGGAGAAGTATCATGGTCAAGGGAGGACTGAAGCTTGGTGCCATCAGACTTCACTCCTTGTAAAGGGAAGAGGACAAGAAGATGTACTCCATCGTGTCCATCATAGTCACCCACTTTGAATACAACAACTTTGGACATATATCGGGGCAAATCCTTCACAAAACACTCCCATCCAACATTCATTAATTAGATTGTAATACAAGTCTATTATTGGGCAAAGTTCCAGCAACATTGGGGCGAATTAACTGTGATTCACACCGACCGGACCTCAATATATGGCTGGCTCCCTATTCAACTGAGGTAGTTGATGATGGACGTTGTGTGACCGTACCAGGTTCGTCTGACAATGGTGAGCCGTATGGCAAAGCCAGAGGAGGTGTTGGTGGTGGAAAATGAACAAGGCGAGGTCGTCCGCGAGTTCATGAAGGACACAGATTCCATCAACCTTTACAAGAACATGAGGGAGACCTTGGGTATGGAGGTGACATGTTTGCTTTCCTGTCAGGTGTGCAGTGATGCGTGCTCATAAAAGAGTTCTTCCAGCCAAAGCTGTTTTATTTTTCAACGGCATGTTACTTTTCCAGTTGCAATAATTGATTATATAGTTGAAAGCGATCTGCAAATAATCAATCCAATATCAGGGATTGATTTCTCAAACTTAATTGTTAAAAAAAATATTCCTCCAAGTTATTCTTGACTTTCCCCCGCTCACCCAGTGTATCTTACCCATTTGGACTATGCGGATACGGAGCGTATCATGACGGAGAAGCTACATGCACAAGTCAACGGACTTGAGTGGTCATGGAAGAACTTGAACACACTTTGTTGGGCCATTGGATCAATCAGTGGTGCCATGCATGAGGAAGATGAGAAGCGGTTTCTGGTTACAGTCATCAAGGTAAGGTCGTCAACACTTTAAACCAATTAGCACTGCGTGTATCGTCAGCAGTTTATTTGAGCAAATTGGAGACGACGTTACTCTGGTTTAGTTTTGTGTTTCGTTTTATCTTTGTGTTATTGTCTCCATTATGCTGACATGTATTCTGCACTTTGAGTCAAGTGCCATCCCAGACCTCGCTGAATGCTTGATATCTCCAATATTTCTTTCACTAACTATTGTCAGCGTTTCTTAGATGCTGCAAGCAAACTACCTCTTAAACCACAATTAAACCCAGCAATAAATTAACACTCACTTAAACGGATATTTAAATATATTTTGTCCAAACGTGCACAAAACATTTTCAGCAATGCTCCAAGTAGAACAGAAATTTTAACAAAAAGTTCTGTTTCGAAGAGATACCTTGTAACACCGTGCATCGGTGGAAGCGCTTTTGGAAGTGCCGTCACAGCGCCAGTAGATTGTTACTAATCCGCCGCATTGGAACACAGCTCGCCGTAGCAATGGATCTTTATGCTGGACAAGAACCATATTCTTTCAAACCCGAATACATTGAAGAACAGCTAAAGAATGTTGAAACTGCGTCTACTTTGGAGGAACCAAGTGACAATGATAGTGACAGCATTGAGGAGAATGTGTGCAGGGAAGGCTTGGAGTGGTAAGAATGCCAACATTGTGAAGACATGCTTGCAGCACATGAATGTGCACGTTGCCAGGACTGGGATTGGCTATATGATGAATTGAATAAAAACGACTGTTCTTGTGTAACTCTAGTTTCTGGGGCCGAGAATATGGCGAACCCGGACGTTTTAGTTATCCTTTTCATTCATTTTTTACTGATTTTATTTTTTATTCATTTTTTACTTATTCATTTTCTTTTTTCTTTTTTTCTTTTTTTTTGCCGTCCTCCAAACAGTGATGACTCCATTTACATCTCCATGTCTGACAACATGGACCAACTTCTATCCACTCATCCCAACTCTCTCTTCCTCATATGTGGCGACTTCAATTGTCATCATGCCAGCTGGCTGGGTGTGGGTTCCTCTCACACCAGCCACGGCACCTCAGCAAAGGACTTCTGCAACTCACTGGGACTGACACAATCTGTCAATTTCCCAACCTGGATCTCAGTCAATGGAGTATCTTCTCTTCTCGACTTGGTTATGACTAACGTCCCTGCAAATGTCTGCTGCTCTTATTCTGCTCCAATCGGTTCTTCTGATCATTTCCTTGTTAAAGTGGGCATCTCTCTGGCCATTCTCAGAGAGCCTCCTCAGCACCGACGAGTCTGGCATTTCACTCAGGCCGACTGGCATGGTCTTCAAGCAGCCATCAATCATCTGGACTGGTCTCCCATCTCTACTGCCTCTGACATCAACTCTTCCTGGGAATTCTTCCAAAGTAAACTGCTCTCTCTCATGCACAGATTTATCCCATCTCGTCTTCAGTTGTCGTACCCCTCTTCCCATCCATGGTACACTGAAGTTTGTGGTGAGGCAGTTGCCATGAAGCAACTTGCCTTCACCTCGTGGAAGGCTAGTCCAACTGAAGGCAATCTCAGCTCCTTTCACAAAGCTCGGAGCAAGTGTGTGTCTACCCTCACGAGAGCCAGGAAACAATATATCTCCACTCTCAAGACTGAAATCTCAAACCTGTCCCCCTCCTCCAAGTCCTGGTGGTGTCTGGTCAGATCTGTTTCTGGTGTTTGTTCCCCTTCCATCCCCTCCCACACCTCAAACGGCTACACAGCTGAAACCGCACGCGAAAAAGCCGAATGCCTCAACTCTGTGTTTGCCTCAAAATCTTGTGTCCCGAACCCACCTCTCTCTCTGTACCCACCTTTCCCAGTCGAACCCAGCTGCTCCTGGACTCTGTGTCTTTCTCTCTTGACAAGGTGGAGAAGTTTTTGTCAAACTTCGACTCTGATTCCGCAACTGGACCAGACGGCATCAGCCCACGGGTCCTAAAATCCTGCTCTGCTGCTCTATCTCACCCTCTCTCTGTTCTATTCTCCCTCTCTTTTCCTCAAGGTCATCTGCCATTTGCTTGGAAATCAGCCAACATTACCACTTTACACAAAAAATGTGCAAAACCGATCCTTGCAACTACAGACCAATCAGCCTGCTCCCAATAATCAGCAAGGTCATTGAATCAATCATCACTTCTGCATCAAATCCTTCCTCTTCTCCAATGGCTTGATCTCTGATCATCAATTTGGATTCAGACCAGGTCATTCTACTCTGGACATGCTGCTTCTGCTGTCTCAACAATGGATGGAGGTCCTTAATGCCAAACAGGAAATCAGAGCTGTATCCCTTGACATATCATGTGCCTTCGATACCATCTGGCACCCCGCTCTGCTCACCATACTCTCCTCCTATGGTATCAATGTAAATCTCCACGCATGGCTTACGGACTTCCTCTCTGGTCGTAGTCAACGTGTGGCCCTGAATGGTTTTCTCTCATCTCCCCTTCCTGTTCAGGCTGGAGTTCCCCAAGGCAGTGTTCTGGGCCCTGTGCTTTTTCTGATCTTCATCAATGATCTTTCCGACTCTCTGGAAAATCCTCTCTATCTCTCTGCGGACGACTCCACTCTCTGCCGCTCTTTACCTCATCCCTCAGCTCGGCAGTCTGCAGCCTCCTCACTCTCTGCAGACCTGGACAAAATCACAGACTGGTCAAACAAGTGGAACATGTCCTTCAATCCTGACAAATCTCACACTCTTACTATGTCTCTCCGAAAAGACCGACTGGATAACCCTCCTATCTACTTTCTGAACAACCCTCTCCAAGAAGTTCTCTCACTCAAGCTTTTGGGTCTCCTTATCTGCCATGATCTTTCCTGGGAAAACCACATTTCCAAGCTGGTCTCCAAAGCCAGTCGCCGACTGGGTATCCTCCATCGTGCGAAGTCTTTCCTTGGCACACCTGAGCTCCTCATCATATACAAGGTGTTCATCCGCAGCTCCCATCCCCCCCCCCCCCTCCCTCTTCCCATGCCTCCCCCCCCCCCCAAGCCCTCTCCCTCCCACAGATCTCCCGAAGTCCCTGCTCCCAAATGTTGTACTTGTGTGCTTCCCCCTCCTGCTCCCTTTGTCAATGTTTTATGTTGTGTCAGTTTGTCTTTTTGTGGTCAATGTTAGCTCTTACACGAGCCTCAATCTTGTATACAAAAAACAACAAAAACAAGTACACATACATTCAAAGTACACCGCCCCATGCCAAATAATTAAATATGCTGCAGCGCGGCATTGCCGGGGCGCCTCCGGCGCCCGGCAATACCGCAGTGCAGCTCATTGAGGCTGCATTGGGAGGGAGAGGTGTACACTAATTGATTGATTAATTGTATAATTAAAATCAATAAAAGATTATCACAAAATATTTTCATAATCAATTGGCTAATCGCATAACTAAACCAGTAGTGCTTCATCCGAAGATGTATCTTTTAGAAATTTAATTAAATAAGTCATTTATAAAAAATTAAATAATTAATTGATTACTCAATAAATAATTAATCGATTAATCAATAAATACTTAATAGATGAAATGATTAATCAATAAATCAAAAATATCCTTGATAGCCACATCACTTGGTCACTCATGTCCAAATATTAGCTTCCCAGCTCAAAAGGTGCCTGAGATATTGGCCAAATGAGAAAGAAAATAAATAAATGATTAATAATGAAAATAAATAAATAATAATCATAAAAAAATTAAATTATTAATCAATTTGGTCAGAGAACACATAAACTACCACTATTTCATCAGAATCTGTAACTTAAAAAAAAAAAAATTTTTTGTCATTAATCGAATAATTAAATAATTAATCGATTAATTGATTAATTAATAAATCAAAAATATCCTTTGCAGCCAAATCACCTGGTCATTGGCATGTCCAAATATCAGCTTCCTAACTCAAAAGGTGCCTGAGTTAATAATGGTCAGAAGATAAATGAAATTTAATTAATTAAATAAGTACTTAATTAAACGCTAATAATTAAATAACTCCTCAATTAATTGATTATTCAAAAAACAAAAAATACCGTATTTGACAAAGGACTTGCTCACTACTGTGCCGAAATTTCAGCTTCCTAGCTCAAAGGATGGCTGAGATATCGTCCGGACAACCAAGAAAGAAAACAAACAAACAAGAAAACAAGTACACATACATTCAAAGTACACCGCCCCCATGCCAAAAAATTAAATATCCTACAGAGCGGCATTGTCGGGGCGCCCGGCAATACCGCAGTGCAGCTCATTGAGGCTGCATTGGGAGGGAGAGGTGTACACTAATTGATTGATTAATTGTATAATTAAAATCAATAAAAGATTTTCACAAAATATTTTCATAATCAATTGGCTAATCGCATAACTAAACCACTAGTGCTTCATCCGAAGATGTATCTTTTAGAAATTTAATTGAATAAGTCATTTATAAAAAAAAAAATAATTAATTGATTACTCCATAAATAATTAATCGATTAATCAATAAATAATTAATAGATGAAATGATTAATCAATAAATCAAAAATATCCTTGATAGCCACATCACTTGGTCACTCATGTCCAAATATTAGCTTCCCAGCTCAAAAGGTGCCTGAGATATTGGCCAAATGAGAAAGAAAATAAATAAATGATTAATAATGAAAATAAATAAATAATAATCATAAAAAAATTAAATTATTAATCAATTTGGTCAGAGAACACATAAACTACCACTATTTCATCAGAATCTGTAACTTAAAAAAAAAAAATTTTTTGGTCATTAATCGAATAATTAAATAATTAATCGATTAATTGATTAATTAATAAATCAAAAATATCCTTTGCAGCCAAATCACCTGGTCATTGGCATGTCCAAATATCAGATTCCTAACTCAAAAGGTGCCTGAGTTAATGGTCAGAAGAGAAAGGAAATTTGATTAATTAAATAAGTACTTAATTAATCGCTAATAATTAAATAACTCCTCAATTTTATTGATTAATCAAAAAAAAAAAATACCGTTTTTGAGAAAGGACTTGCTCACTATTGTGCCAAAATTTCAGCTTCCTAGCTCAAAGGATGGCTGAGATATCGCCCGGACAACCAAGAAAGAAAACAAACAAGTACACATACATTCAAAGTACACCGCCCCATGCCAAATAATTAAATATGCTGCAGCGCGGCATTGCCGGGGCGCCTCCGGCGCCCGGCAATACCGCAGTGCAGCTCATTAAGGCTGCATTGGGAGGGAGAGGTGTACACTAATTGATTGATTAATTGTATAATTAAAATCAATAAAAGATTATCACAAAATATTTTCATAATCAATTGGCTAATCGCATAACTAAACCACTAGTGCTTCATCCGAAGATGTATCTTTTAGAAATTTAATTAAATAAGTCATTTATAAAAAATTAAATAATTAATTGATTACTCAATAAATAATTAATCGATTAATCAATAAATAATTAATAGATGAAATGATTAATCAATAAATCAAAAATATCCTTGATAGCCACATCACTTGGTCACTTATGTCCAAATATTAGCTTCCCAGCTCAAAAGGTGCCTGAGATATTGGCCAAATGAGAAAGAAAATAAATAAATGATTAATAATGAAAATAAATAAATAATAATCATAAAAAAATTAAATTATTAATCAATTTGGTCAGAGAACACATAAACTACCACTATTTCATCAGAATCTGTAACTTAAAAAAAAAATTTTTTTGGGTCATTAATCGAATAATTAAATAATTAATCGATTAATTGATTAATTAATAAATCAAAAATATCCTTTGCAGCCAAATCACCTGGTCATTGGCATGTCCAAATATCAGCTTCCTAACTCAAAAGGTGCCTGAGTTAATAATGGTCAGAAGAGAAATGAAATTTAATTAATTAAATAAGTACTTAATTAAACGCTAATAATTAAATAACTCCTCAATTAATTGATTATTCAAAAAACAAAAAATACCGTATTTGACAAAGGACTTGCTCACGACTGTGCCGAAATTTCAGCTTCCTAGCTCAAAGGATGGCTGAGATATCGTCCGGACAACCAAGAAAGAAAACAAACAAGAAAGAAAACAAACAAGTACACATACATTCAAAGTACACCGCCCCATGCCAAATAATTAAATATGCTGCAGCGCGGCATTGCCGGGGCGCCTCTGGCGCCCGGCAATACCGCAGTGCAGCTCATTGAGGCTGCATTGAGAGGGAGAGGTGTACACTAATTGATTGATTAATTGTATAATTAAAATCAATAAAAGATTATCACAAAATATTTTCATAATCAATTGGCGAATCGCATAACTAAACCACTAGTGCTTCATCCGAAGATGTATCTTTTAGAAATTTAATTAAATAAGTCATTTATAAAAAATTAAATAATTAATTGATTACTCAATAAATAATTAATCGATTAATCAATAAATAATTAATAGATGAAATGATTAATCAATAAATCAAAAATATCCTTGATAGCCACATCACTTGGTCACTCATGTCCAAATATTAGCTTCCCAGCTCAAAAGGTGCCTGAGATATTGGCCAAATGAGAAAGAAAATAAATAAATGATTAATAATGAAAATAAATAAATAATAATCATAAAAAAATTAAATTATTAATCAATTTGGTCAGAGAACACATAAACTACCACTATTTCATCAGAATCTGTAACTTTAAAAAAAAAAATTTTTTTGTCATTAATCGAATAATTAAATAATTAATCGATTAATTGATTAATTAATAAATCAAAAATATCCTTTGCAGCCAAATCACCTGGTCATTGGCATGTCCAAATATCAGCTTCCTAACTCAAAAGGTGCCTGAGTTAATAATGGTCAGAAGATAAATGAAATTTAATTAATTAAATAAGTACTTAATTAAACGCTAATAATTAAATAACTCCTCAATTAATTGATTATTCAAAAAACAAAAAATACCGTATTTGACAAAGGACTTGCTCACTACTGTGCCGAAATTTCAGCTTCCTAGCTCAAAGGATGGCTGAGATATCGTCCGGACAACCAAGAAAGAAAACAAACAAACAAGAAAACAAACAAGTACACATACATTCAAAGTACACCGCCCCATGCCAAATAATTAAATATGCTGCAGCGCGGCATTGCCGGGGCGCCTCTGGCGCCCGGCAATACCGCAGTGCAGCTCATTGAGGCTGCATTGGGAGGGAGAGGTGTACACTAATTGATTGATTAATTGTATAATTAAAATCAATAAAAGATTATCACAAAATATTTTCATAATCAATTGGCTAATCGCATAACTAAACCAGTAGTGCTTCATCCGAAGATGTATCTTTTAGAAATTTAATTAAATAAGTCATTTATAAAAAATTAAATAATTAATTGATTACTCAATAAATAATTAATCGATTAATCAATAAATAATTAATAGATGAAATGATTAATCAATAAACCAAAAATATCCTTGATAGCCACATCACTTGGTCACTCGTGTCCAAATATTAGCTTCCCAGCTCAAAAGGTGCCTGAGATATTGGCCAAATGAGAAAGAAAATAAATAAATGATTAATAATGAAAATAAATAAATAATAATCATAAAAAAATTAAATTATTAATCAATTTGGTCAGAGAACACATAAACTACCACTATTTCATCAGAATCTGTAACTTTAAAAAAAAAAATTTTTTTGTCATTAATCGAATAATTAAATAATTAATCGATTAATTGATTAATTAATAAATCAAAAATATTCTTTGCAGCCAAATCACCTGGTCATTGGCATGTCCAAATATCAGCTTCCTAACTCAAAAGGTGCCTGAGTTAATAATGGTCAGAAGATAAATGAAATTTAATTAATTAAATAAGTACTTAATTAAACGCTAATAATTAAATAACTCCTCAATTAATTGATTATTCAAAAAACAAAAAATACCGTATTTGACAAAGGACTTGCTCACTACTGTGCCGAAATTTCAGCTTCCTAGCTCAAAGGATGGCTGAGATATCGCCCGGACAACCAAGAAAACAAGAAAGAAAGCAAGAAAGCAAGAAACCAGAGTGAAAACTGAGTACTCTCTTTCAGCGTGCGTCACTGCCGAGCCCCCTTTGGTGGCCGGCAATGACGATTTGCAATGCCTGGAGATGGCATAGGAAAGGAGCGGTGTACAACAAACAACCAGAGTGAAAACTGAGTACTCTCTTTCAGCGTGCGTCACTGCCGAGCCCCCTTTGGTGCCCGGCAATGACGATTTGCAATGCCTGGAGATGGCATAGGAAAGGAGCGGTGTACAACAAGTACACATACATTCAAAGTACACCGCCCCATGCCAAATAATTAAATATGCTGCAGCGCGGCATTGCCGGGGCGCCTCTGGCGCCCGGCAATACCGCAGTGCAGCTCATTGAGGCTGCATTGGGAGGGAGAGGTGTACACTAATTGATTGATTAATTGTATAATTAAAATCAATAAAAGATTATCACAAAATATTTTCATAATCAATTGGCTAATCGCATAACTAAACCAGTAGTGCTTCATCCGAAGATGTATCTTTTAGAAATTTAATTAAATAAGTCATTTATAAAAAATTAAATAATTAATTGATTACTCAATAAATAATTAATCGATTAATCAATAAATAATTAATAGATGAAATGATTAATCAATAAACCAAAAATATCCTTGATAGCCACATCACTTGGTCACTCGTGTCCAAATATTAGCTTCCCAGCTCAAAAGGTGCCTGAGATATTGGCCAAATGAGAAAGAAAATAAATAAATGATTAATAATGAAAATAAATAAATAATAATCATAAAAAAATTAAATTATTAATCAATTTGGTCAGAGAACACATAAACTACCACTATTTCATCAGAATCTGTAACTTTAAAAAAAAATTTTTTTTTGTCATTAATCGAATAATTAAATAATTAATCGATTAATTGATTAATTAATAAATCAAAAATATTCTTTGCAGCCAAATCACCTGGTCATTGGCATGTCCAAATATCAGCTTCCTAACTCAAAAGGTGCCTGAGTTAATAATGGTCAGAAGATAAATGAAATTTAATTAATTAAATAAGTACTTAATTAAACGCTAATAATTAAATAACTCCTCAATTAATTGATTATTCAAAAAACAAAAAATACCGTATTTGACAAAGGACTTGCTCACTACTGTGCCGAAATTTCAGCTTCCTAGCTCAAAGGATGGCTGAGATATCGCCCGGACAACCAAGAAAACAAGAAAGAAAGCAAGAAAGCAAGAAACCAGAGTGAAAACTGAGTACTCTCTTTCAGCGTGCGTCACTGCCGAGCCCCCTTTGGTGCCCGGCAATGACGATTTGCAATGCCTGGAGATGGCATAGGAAAGGAGCGGTGTACAACAAGAAACCAGAGTGAAAACTGAGTACTCTCTTTCAGCGTGCGTCACTGCCGAGCCCCCTTTGGTGCCCGGCAATGACGATTTGCAATGCCTGGAGATGGCATAGGAAAGGAGCGGTGTACAACAAACAAGAAACCAGAGTGAAAACTGAGTACTCTCTTTCAGCGTGCGTCACTGCCGAGCCCCCTTTGGTGCCCGGCAATGACGATTTGCAATGCCTGGAGATGGCATAGGAAAGGAGCGGTGTACAACAAGTACACATACATTCAAAGTACACCGCCCCATGCCAAATAATTAAATATGCTGCAGCGCGGCATTGCCGGGGCGCCTCTGGCGCCCGGCAATACCGCAGTGCAGCTCATTGAGGCTGCATTGGGAGGGAGAGGTGTACACTAATTGATTGATTAATTGTATAATTAAAATCAATAAAAGATTATCACAAAATATTTTCATAATCAATTGGCTAATCGCATAACTAAACCAGTAGTGCTTCATCCGAAGATGTATCTTTTAGAAATTTAATTAAATAAGTCATTTATAAAAAATTAAATAATTAATTGATTACTCAATAAATAATTAATCGATTAATCAATAAATAATTAATAGATGAAATGATTAATCAATAAACCAAAAATATCCTTGATAGCCACATCACTTGGTCACTCGTGTCCAAATATTAGCTTCCCAGCTCAAAAGGTGCCTGAGATATTGGCCAAATGAGAAAGAAAATAAATAAATGATTAATAATGAAAATAAATAAATAATAATCATAAAAAAATTAAATTATTAATCAATTTGGTCAGAGAACACATAAACTACCACTATTTCATCAGAATCTGTAACTTTAAAAAAAATTTTTTTTTTGTCATTAATCGAATAATTAAATAATTAATCGATTAATTGATTAATTAATAAATCAAAAATATTCTTTGCAGCCAAATCACCTGGTCATTGGCATGTCCAAATATCAGCTTCCTAACTCAAAAGGTGCCTGAGTTAATAATGGTCAGAAGATAAATGAAATTTAATTAATTAAATAAGTACTTAATTAAACGCTAATAATTAAATAACTCCTCAATTAATTGATTATTCAAAAAACAAAAAATACCGTATTTGACAAAGGACTTGCTCACTACTGTGCCGAAATTTCAGCTTCCTAGCTCAAAGGATGGCTGAGATATCGCCCGGACAACCAAGAAAACAAGAAAGAAAGCAAGAAAGCAAGAAACCAGAGTGAAAACTGAGTACTCTCTTTCAGCGTGCGTCACTGCCGAGCCCCCTTTGGTGCCCGGCAATGACGATTTGCAATGCCTGGAGATGGCATAGGAAAGGAGCGGTGTACAACAAGAAACCAGAGTGAAAACTGAGTACTCTCTTTCAGCGTGCGTCACTGCCGAGCCCCCTTTGGTGCCCGGCAATGACGATTTGCAATGCCTGGAGATGGCATAGGAAAGGAGCGGTGTACAACAAACAAGAAACCAGAGTGAAAACTGAGTACTCTCTTTCAGCGTGCGTCACTGCCGAGCCCCCTTTGGTGCCCGGCAATGACGATTTGCAATGCCTGGAGATGGCATAGGAAAGGAGCGGTGTACAACAAGTACAAATACATTCAAAGTACACCGCCCCATGCCAAATAATTAAATATGCTGCAGCGCGGCATTGCCGGGGCGCCTCAGGCACCCGGCAATACCGCAGTGCAGCTCATTGAGGCTGCATTGGGAGGGAGAGGTGTACACTAATTGATTGATTAATTGTATAATTAAAATCAATAAAAGATTATCACAAAATATTTTCATAATCAATTGGCTAATCGCAAAACTAAACCACTAGTGCTTCATCCGAAGATGTATCTTTTAGAAATTTAATTAAATAAGTCATTTATAAAAAATTAAATAATTAATTGATTACTCAATAAATAATTAATCGATTAATCAATAAATAATTAATAGATGAAATGATTAATCAATAAATCAAAAATATCCTTGATAGCCACATCACTTGGTCACTCATGTCCAAATATTAGCTTCCCAGCTCAAAAGGTGCCTGAGATATTGGCCAAATGAGAAAGAAAATAAATAAATGATTAATAATGAAAATAAATAAATAATAATCATAAAAAAATTAAATTATTAATCAATTTGGTCAGAGAACACATAAACTACCACTATTTCATCAGAATCTGTAACTAAAAAAAAATTTTTTTTTTCTCATTAATCGAATAATTAAATAATTAATCGATTAATTGATTAATTAATAAATCAAAAATATCCTTTGCAGCCAAATCACCTGGTCATTGGCATGTCCAAATATCAGCTTCCTAACTCAAAAGGTGCCTGAGTTAATGGTCAGAAGAGAAAGGAAATTTGATTAATTAAATAAGTACTTAATTAATCGCTAATAATTAAATAACTCCTCAATTTAATGATTAATCAAAAAACAAAAAATACCGTTTTTGACAAAGGACTTGCTCACTATTGTGCCGAAATTTCAGCTTCCTAGCTCAAAGGATGGCTGAGATATCGCCCGGACAAACAAACAAACAAGAAAGAAAGAAAGAAAACAAGTACACATACATTCAAAGTACACCGCCCCATGCCAAATAATTAAATATGCTGCAGCGCGGCATTGCCGGGGCGCCTCCGGCGCCCGGCAATACCGCAGTGCAGCTCATTGAGGCTGCATTGGGAGGGAGAGGTGTACACTAATTGATTGATTAATTGTATAATTAAAATCAATAAAAGATTATCACAAAATATTTTCATAATCAATTGGCTAATCGCATAACTAAACCAGTAGTGCTTCATCCGAAGATGTATCTTTTAGAAATTTAATTAAATAAGTCATTTATAAAAAATTAAATAATTAATTGATTACTCAATAAATAATTAATCGATTAATCAATAAATACTTAATAGATGAAATGATTAATCAATAAATCAAAAATATCCTTGATAGCCACATCACTTGGTCACTCATGTCCAAATATTAGCTTCCCAGCTCAAAAGGTGCCTGAGATATTGGCCAAATGAGAAAGAAAATAAATAAATGATTAATAATGAAAATAAATAAATAATAATCATAAAAAAATTAAATTATTAATCAATTTGGTCAGAGAACACATAAACTACCACTATTTCATCAGAATCTGTAACTTAAAAAAAAAAAATTTTTTTGTCATTAATCGAATAATTAAATAATTAATCGATTAATTGATTAATTAATAAATCAAAAATATCCTTTGCAGCCAAATCACCTGGTCATTGGCATGTCCAAATATCAGCTTCCTAACTCAAAAGGTGCCTGAGTTAATAATGGTCAGAAGATAAATGAAATTTAATTAATTAAATAAGTACTTAATTAAACGCTAATAATTAAATAACTCCTCAATTAATTGATTATTCAAAAAACAAAAAATACCGTATTTGACAAAGGACTTGCTCACTACTGTGCCGAAATTTCAGCTTCCTAGCTCAAAGGATGGCTGAGATATCGTCCGGACAACCAAGAAAGCAAACAAGAAAGAAAACAAACAAGAAAACAAACAAACAAGAAAGAAACCAGAGTGAAAACTGAGTACTCTCTTTCAGCGTGCGTCACTGCCGAGCCCCCTTTGGTGCCCGGCAATGACGATTTGCAATGCCTGGAGATGGCATAGGAAAGGAGCGGTGTACAACAAACAAACAAACAACCATAGTGGAAACTGAGTACTCTCTTTCAGCGTGCGTCACTGCCGAGCCCCCTTCGGTGCCCAGCAATGACGATTTGCAATGCCTGGAGATATGGCATAGGAAAGGAGCGGTGTACAACATTTCTTGTTGTGGAATGGGTCGCGCGAGGCAGCGCCTGATACTTTCCAGAACGGGTATTGGTCCATATGTTTTTTTACGTTGATACTTGAATCATCACTAAAACAAAGGCTTGTAAAAACTTGTGTGTAACTTGTCTGGTGTGTGGCTGTCCCCTTGTGTATACAGAACGTCCAAGAAAACACCCTCCGTTACGTTGTTTACCTTTTTCAAGTCACGTTTAACAGCTCTTGCCTCTCAGCTCTTGTCAGTTTTCGGAGCTTTATGTTGAAAAATGGTTGGATACGCATCTTGTAGCAGTGTTTTATTTTTCATGTGGTATCCTAATAGATCGGCCTGTCTTTGTTGCTCTGTTTGAAAACACTGAGGCTTCAAGTGGTCTTTGAAACTTTATTTTACACCTTCCGAAATCAAATTCGTCAACTGTATGACCGACCAGTTCCTATATTGTGAAGCCACTTCATCTCTTCATTGCTAACTTTCTCTCTCTCTCTTCTCTGGATATTTATCCCCATTTGGGATCTGGAAAAATATTTTACTGCACTTTCCTCTCTCATTGACACAGCCATACGCCTGGCACTCCGACATCGTGCTTTCAGTACCAGCGCTGTGACGTCACATTTTCACAAAATCGCGCTATCACAATAGCCCAATGGTGGCGAACAGTGTGTCTGGATTCGCGAGCTTTATTGTTCAATATTTCTTAAAATACAATGATATTAAAAGCCAAATTTCGCAGAAAATTTAAGTTCTCTTTCTCCAATGCTTTGGGTATAATTGCGCTTTAATGTCAAATATCACGAGGCTCTTTATCGCTGCTTTTGCATCTCCATAATCTCGCAAAAGACATAGTGGATCATTTCCATGGCTTGAGTGACTAACATGTTTGTGCGAATGATTTCAGGACCTTTTGGGACTTTGCGAACAGAAGAGAGGAAAGGACAACAAAGCAATCATTGCTTCCAACATAATGTACATCGTGGGTCAGTACCCACGCTTCCTGCGGGCACACTGGAAATTCCTGAAGACTGTGGTGAACAAGCTCTTCGAGTTTATGCACGGTGAGGATAGATTTTATTTTATTTTCCTTATGAAAATAATTGTTTTATATTATACACTCTCTGGAATAAAAATACCAAACATGTAGAATTGATAATGTAATTGTTGAAGGACTGTTAGTGTTTCATCACCTCCGCCACCTAAGGTGGGTGGTGGTTATGTTTTCACCCCTATCGGTCTTTCTGTCTGTCTGTTTATCTGTGAACAGGATATCTTCAAAAATTATGGACAGATTGGGATGAATCTTGGTGGAGAGGTTTGGTGTGTAACAATGACAAAATGATTACAATTTGGTGAAGATCTGGATCCAGATCCGGATACTAGAATTTTTGAAGCGATTCTCCACCATTGAGAGATTGGGATAAAAACGATGTATAGCAGGATATCTCAAAATGTTATGGACGGATTTGGATGAAACTTGATGTTGATGGGGAGGTTTGGTGTGTGACAAGGACGAATCAATTCGATTTTGGTGAAGAGCCAGATCTGCATCCTTGACTTTTTACGTGATTCTTCACCATTGAGTGATAGTGCTAAAAATGATATGTATAACGATATCGCAAAACGTTATGGACGGATACCCCAGACTCAGAGTGGATGCTGTTAACTATTACACCACCAGTCTGGTTATAATTATACATGTATGAAGTATTTTATAACTATGTTCATTCCAGGTACCTTTTTGGCACGAGGGATTTGCAGAACACATGATTTCAAGTTTCCATGGAATCTATACATTATTACACAATGCTTGCATAATATACACTTTATTTGTCATTTGCAGAAACTCACGATGGTGTCCAAGACATGGCTTGTGACACGTTCATCAAGATTGCACAAAAGTGCCGGAGGCATTTTGTACAGGTGCAAGTGGGTGAAGTAATGCCTTTTATCGACGAGATCCTCACTAACATAAACACTATCATTTGTGACCTGCAGCCTCAGCAGGTGAGTGTCTGTTGTGATAGTCTTCCTGCATGATCTGAGAAAAAGAAAGAATTACACATACAATGAGAAGTGCTTTGACAGTGCGTGCTGAAAAAGTTACATTGAAAAAGAAATAGATTCATTGTTCATTGTGAATAGAGAGCCTTAAAACAGCATTTGGTGATGAAATGAGAAAACGAAATGAGTGGCATGCTTTAAAATATTCATAATCATGCTTTAGAGTTTAGATGCTCACAAAACTTTAGACAGATTCATTGAAGGTGCAGATTGCAATTGGGTAAAAGCTGCCATGCAAGCGATTACAGTTGGTTTTGATGGTGCGATGACGTTTACCCGAATGAAGAAGTTGAAAAATGTCATGCGCTGGGTGGAACTCATATCGATGATAGCTTTTGCACTTTTTGCTACTCGACTGAAGTATAGGCTCTCGTTGGAAGGCAGATCACACCCAATAATTTTACAAGCAGTCTTTGCTATCCTGTTGAGTTGGGATTGGCCATCCCGTGATGAACTGCCATACCAAACAGTGAAAAACGGTGAAAAAAACCCAAAAACAGTACACACTATCACTGCATTGTAGAACTTGATCATCACAGGACATCCGACACCAAAACTTTTCAACCTTCTAAAAAAGAACAACCGTTGCTGAGCCTTTTTCACACAGTGAAGGGTGTTTTTAATACAACATGCATTTTAAGGCCATGTTCCCTGCTAGAGCGGGGGTTAGCCTTGCGGTCCCCATGACAATCTTCTCCATTTTGCCCTATTTTCTGCATCTCTCCTTGTTAACCCCCTTGCCCGCATTTCTTCTTCCACCATCTTAAGCCAAGTCTTTCTCGGTCTTCCCCGTCCTCTACTTCCTTCGACATTAACTTCCATCACTCTTCTCAACCAGTCACTTTCATCCTTCCTCAATACATGACCAAACCATCTCAACCTGTTCCTCTTCACAGCATCAATCACAGGCAATATTCCCATCATCTTTCGCAATTCATCATTTGTCTTCCTCTCTCTCAACGATACTCCGCACATCCATCGAACCATTCGCATTTCCACCCTTTCCAGCCTTCGTTGCTGCTCTACGTTCATTACCCATGTCTCGCTCCCATAAATCATAACACTTCTCACACATGCAGCATACACCTTTCCCTTCAGCTTCAGCGACACTCTCCTCCTCATCAGCACGCCACTCAGTTCCCGAAACTTCTTCCATGCACATCTCACTCGAGCAACCGTTGCCGAGTCTGATCCACCTTCTCCATTCAGCATGTCTCCGAGGTAGCAAAATGTTTTCACACCTTCCAGCTTCACGCCGTCTCCAAGATCCAACTCAACATTTCCTCCATCTGCAGCTCCCTCTGTGCACACCTTACATTTGAATGTAGCTGCCACACTGGTTAATGACCCTCTCAGACCACTACATTTTTGATGAACCCACTCAGCACACATTGTACATTGAATGGAGTTCACTCCGACACCCTTCCTACACACAGCACACGGCCACTTCCCAGTTCTTTCCACCTCACCACATGCTTTACCACTTGCCATCACCTTTGTCTTTCCGATATTCACCTTCAGACCTTTTGTCTCCATACATTCCTTCCACTTGTTCATCTTTTCCTTCAGTCCATCCATACTTTCCGCAATCAACACCAGATCATCTGCATACAACAACTCCCACGGTAAACCCTCCTTTACGGTCTGAGCCAGCACCTCCATCACAGCTACAAATAGTAGTGGACTTAGTACCGACCCCTGATGCACTCCCACCTTCACCTCAAACTCACCACTGTTCCCGTCCTTCGTCCTTACAGCTGTGCGTGCTCTTTTGTACATTGCCATCACTACTCTGATCAACCATTCCTCCACTCCTAACTTCCTCAATGCCCATGTCAATACTTTGCGTGGAACCCTATCGAATGCTTTCTCCAGATCAACAAACCCAAAAAACAACTTCTTCCTCTTATCCATGTACTTCTCCTGCAACTGCCTCACAATGAAAAGCGCACCTGTCGTTCCTCTTCCTGGCATAAATCCAAACTGCATTTCGTCGATCTTCACTTTCTTCCTTATCCTCCTCTCCAACACCCTTTCCAATACCTTCATTCCATGCTCCAATAACTTTATCGCTCGGTACGAGCCACACTCCAGAGGGTCACCTTTCCCCTTGTATAGAGGGACAACGGTACTCAGTTCCCAATCCACTGGAATGCGGCCTTCTTTCACCACCAAATTACAGATCTCTGTCATTCTCATCACACCCCAACTTCCTGCTGCCTTCAACATATCTCCCACAACTCCCGTCGGCCCTCCCGCTTTTCCACTCTTCATTGCTTTTATCGCTTCCTCAACTTCCTTCTCAGTTATCTTCTCTGCCGGTCCTAAAACTGGGTTACTCTCTATGTTGCCATCCCATTCATTCTCTGTATTCAACAGCATTTCCATATATCTTTTCCATCTTCCTTTAATTCCATCTGGGTCGACAACGATTTGTCCCACTTCATCCTTCAAGCAACTCACCCCCATCACATCACACCTCTCTTTCGCTATCTGCTTTGCAATCCTGAATACTGCTTTCTGACCCTCTTCCGAATCCAAGCGTTCTCCGAACATTTTCCTACATGCCTCCTGCGCCTTTGCTACCTCTTTCTTTGCAGCCTTCCTGGCTGCCTTATAACTTTCATGCTCTGCTGTTTCTGCTCCCGTACCCTTCGCCTTCTGCCACTCCTTGAACTTCTTCCTCTTCTCGTCAATCCTCTTTCCAACCTCAACATCCCACCACCATGTTTCCGAGTGCCTCGGTGGTCCTTTTGTCCATCCACATACCTCACCAACGGCTCCCAACAAACTAGCTTTCATTGACATCCAACCACTTTCAAGCTCAACCACATCATCCTCTACCCTACTCAGCCTCTCTTTTAATGCCTCCCTTACTGTCACCTCTTTCAACCTCCACACCTTCATTCTCGGTTGGTACTTCACCCGCCGAGCTCTCCTCGCACCTTTCACCCTTATGTCGCAGACAACCAAGTGGTGCTGTGAAACAATCTCCTCCTTTGTGTCCCAGGTGCCCCCTATCTCGCCGACGCACCATCAGGTAGTCAACGGTTGTCGTCGACCCACCTGACGTGTATGTAACAAGCTTATTGTCCTCTTACTGGAACTGAGTATTACAAATCAACAAATCAGCTCCATCAGCAAACTCCAAAATCCTTTCCCCTTCTCCATTTCTCACACCATATCCGTAACCCCCATGAACTCCCTCAAAACCATCCATACTCCTTCCCACATGTCCATTCAGGTCTCCTCCCACCACAACAACTTCCTCATCTTTCACGTTTTCCATCAGCTTCTCTATCGCACACCAGAACTTGTCCTTCTCTTCATCGCTTCGACCAACCTGCGGAGCATATCCCGAGATGACGTTCACCAAGAGCTTTCCAATCATCATTTTCACCATCATCAACCTATCACTCACTCTAGTTACACTCACCACACTGTCTACAAACTCCTCAGAAAACAGGACACCAACACCATTCACGCCCTCCGGGCACCCTTGCCACACAAACTTGTATTTCTGTCCCTGCCTACCCTTCACCATTCTCACACCACTTCCCTTCCATCTCGTCTCTTGCACACAACATATGTCCACTCTTCTTCTGACCAATACTTCCACCACTTCTCCTGATCTCCCTGTCATTGTCCCCACATTGTCAGTTTTTAATAAGGTGTCCAATTAGATCTTTAATTACCCTCGCCAGAGGGGAGGGTATTGTTTGATGTATTTTGCCTTCCTAATTCTGGAGATTTCCCCCACAAAGTACTCGGGCGCGACTGCCGAAGCCTTCACGTCGATCCTGCTGGTTAATTACTTTCATTTTACTCAACAAAGTTACACTTTGGGCACATTCATTAATGTTTTCTTCACTCAATATAATATTGTTGGAACAGCTTTGAAAAAGTTCTGTTTAATGCTTTGGCAATATGGAGAAGGAGGAAGGACAGCCCTGCTTAAAGCTTAGTTAAAGATATACACTTAGTTATGAGAATTGCTGATGTCTTAAATTTTTCAGATTTCACTTCAGATTGCGATACTTATGTAGTCTTCGGGATCCCATCCTCAAATCCAGATTTTGATTATATGCTTTAATTTGTCTTTGAGAGGTCATTGTGGTTCCAGGGCAAGGCACTGTTGAATGGCCTGGAACAAAATTCCAGCTTTAGAACCCAGCGATATGACAGGGGGCTGACCAAGATGGCGCACTGCCATTTTGGTCAGGTATATATATATATATATATATATATATATATATATATATATATATATATATATATATATATATGTATAGATATATATATATGTATAGATATATATATATGTATAGATATATATATATGTATAGATATATATATATGTATAGATATATATATATGTATAGATATATATATATATATATAGATATATATATATATAGATATATATATATATATATATAGATATATATATATATATAGATATACTGAAACGCAAAAGAAACTTACCACCTTTGAAACCTTTAAATAATCAACAATAACACTGCGTGTAGTAAATGTGTGAACTTATTTGTGGACAATAGTGTCCTCACTGTCAGACAAAACGGTCACGGATGGTCACTTGAACCTTCAATGGTCACTTCATAGCACAGCTGTTGAACAGCCGTTTTGACTGTCAGTGATTAGCCAAGGGGTATGGGATGATTTTAATGAGCTGCACGTGATGTCTTGATATTGGCTTTAAAAAGGCCAGTGCAAAATGGGCATTTCAATCAACATGCCACGATTGTCAAGGGATCAACGGCAGCGTGCCCTGGGCATGCTGCAAGGTGGACTGAGCTACCGTGAGGTGGCACGTCGCCTTGGCTGTTCACACCAGACGATATCAGCCTTGACTCATCGCTTGACTCATCGCTGAAACAGAACCTTGACTCATCACTGAAAGCGACCTCGTTCCACTGCGCCAAGGTCCACCGCTGATGCTGCTGGCACCATCTCTGTCGGTTGCGGCGATGGGCAGCCGTCATCACGGGGCCTCTGTATGGTCTTCTGGCAGTCAGACCATAGTCATGCAGTCGTCTTCGTGCAGTATCATTGGAGATCCGTGGGTTTGCATGCCCCGGAGTTTCTGCCGCAGTGCGGGATGCTGGACGGAATCGATCCCGCAGGTGACTTCGGACCATCTGCCTGTCCTGCTTGCAGTGGTGACTCTTGGCCTCCCTGATCGAGGTCTGTCATCTGCAGAGTTGTGGAGGGTGTCTCTGTCCACCAGGGCCGATATCGTCTGGTGTGAACAGCCAAGGCGACGTGCCACCTCAAGGTAGCTCAGTCCGCCTTGCAGCATGCCCAGGGCACGCTGCCGTTGATCCCTTGACAATCGTGGCATGTTGATTGAAATGCCCATTTTGCACTGGCCTTTTTAAAGCCAATATCAAGACATCACGTGCAGCTCATTAAAATCATCCCGTACCCCTTGGCTAATCACTGACAGTCAAAACGGCTGTTCAACAGCTGTGCTATGAAGTGACCATTGAAGGTTCAAGTGACCATCCGTGACCGTTTTGTCTGACAGTGAGGACACTATTGTCCACAAATAAGTTCACACATTTACTATACGCAGTGTTATTGTTGATATTTAAAGGTTTCAAAGGTGGTAAGTTTCTTTTGCGTTTCAGTATATATATATATGTATATAGATATATATATGTATATAGATATATATATGTATATATATGTATATATATATATATATATGTATATATATATGTATATTGTTGTGGATATGAGGATTGTGTTTTTTATTGTGTTTTTTTATTATTGCTTTATTCTGGACCCTCCTGCCTCCAGTCTGTGTATAAAGGTCAAAGGGCGTTCCCGTAGTTAATTCCATAAAACATACACGAAGGACACCATATATCCCTGTTTAGTAGTTATATCCTTATTATGTGTATTAGTGTAAGGCTGTGTCTTCCATTAATTGACACTCCATTGCACTGCATTAAATAAAGTAGATCCCTCCGACATGGTATCTTCAAAGTGCCAGGTTTGCCAGGTTTGCTGCAATTGCCAACTGCATTTGGGCGGTTTTCTTCGTTCGCCATTGCTGCCCTTTGGCTGGGGCTAGCTCGAATCGCCCCAAAACCACCATTGGCCACGAGGTAAGGTCGGGGAAGAAGGGCGTGTCTCCACCTCGTCATAGAGGGGAGGAGTGAACCAGCCCTTGCCGACCAACCCAGAACGAGGGGTTGGCTTTAGAGGGCGGAGAGAGAACGGTTGGGGGAGGTTCGCAAAAGGGTCATGGGTGAGGCTTATATAACCCGCGGGAGACGCCCCCAGGAGAGTCGAGGAGGGAGGAGATCAGAACACAGACAAGCCTGAAGAGAGTCCTGGAGTTTGTGAGAGAGGGAGAGAGAGAACCCGTCACGCCAGACCCCCCACCAGCAGCGTTGGCTCCACCAAGCAGCTCCGACCCGTTACCCCGCGCACCCGACAGGATCGGTGGCATCGGCGGCCGTTGAGGTCCAGCCCGACGTCCCGTGCGGGATCAAGCTCCAGCCAGCTCCGTGCCTTCCTCCCCCTCCAGCCACCCACCTCCTTCCAGCCAATCCACTCTGCAATTCCCCGTGTGAGTCCGTCTTTGTTTGTTCTGTCCAGGGTATTAATTAAGCCTGTTTAGATAAGCTAGCGATTTTCACTGTGTCTCTGATTTCTTCTGTAAATTATTTTATTATCCTTCCTTCTTCCTTGGTTTCTTTTGGTCCTGTAAATAGAAATAAATTATATTCGTATTCCCTACTTCTGTCTTCCTCGTCTTCACATCCGTGTCGCCTTAGTCTTTTCCCCATTGAATATCTGTGGCGCGATTCGGCCAACGTTCAGGAATCGGGTTAGTCGGGGTAACTGTTCGGGCGCGGCGGCCATCCGCTCGGCAAACAACATCCTCGCCGCGGTCCCGTAACAATTGGTGCCAGGAGCGAGAACGGACCTGAAGCGCTTAGTGCGCTCAAATTACGAGTGGGCCGAAATTTGTTTTATAAAAACTTAAATTTGAAAATTGTGCCATGGACAATCAAGGCAATCGGATGCAGGTGGTGGCAATAGAAGAAGGGTTAGGGGTAACCCAGGACCACAGGGAGGAAATGGAGGAGGTGGTTGAGGAGGTATCAGGTGCACAAAATGGTGCCCTCGCGCACATGGTTGTTGCGGCACCAAATTTAGCCGCGCCCGTAGTCGCGGCAGCCGAGCCAGAGATGCCGGAGTACATGCGATTTTTTTTGGACCAAATAATGGCCAAATTCGAAGAAATGAGGACTGATGGTGAGCGATTGGGAGGCCAAATTGAAGCAATAACGAACGACATGAGGGCCGATAATGAGGGACTGGTGAGGGACAGAGCCGCATACGAGGTAAGGGAGGCTGAGAAGGAGGTTAACCGCAGGTTGGGCGAGCAGGTCCCAGGGGTGCACGAGGAGGTAACGCGGTTTGAGAAGCGCTGGTTGAGCGAGGTGGAGAAAAGCGCGGGTACAATGACGGGTGTAGAGATCGCGACCCGGGGTTTGGGGCAGCCGGCGACCGCTGAGGTAGAGGGAATTTTACTAAAGCCAGCGGTCGTCGAGGTGAACAAAGAAATTATGGGAATTGAAATTGGTGAGACCGGGGGCTTAGAAAAGCACTCGCGGCAGGGAGGAATGGATTGTGCACAAAGTCTAAGTTCACATCCTGATGCCGTACTTGCTAATCCTTATAAAGATTTGCAGGTGCGCGTGGAGAAGGGAATCCCCCAGGTGAGTCGTGCTGTGTATTGTGCGGGGAGATTTTGCAGGAGGATGTTTGACGACAAGAGAATTGTCGCGCGATTGGGATCGAGGAAGCACCCGGGTGTTGGTGAAGGGTCCCGTGTGAGTGGAAATGGCACGCGTGTGAAAAAAAAGTGTGCGTCAAGGGGTGAGCGTGTTACGAAGCGCGAGAGTGATACCGAGTGCGAGCGAGAATGCACGTCGGGGTGTACGGAGTGTGACACAGGGAGTGAGAGCAATACGGAGTGTACGTGCGAGGGTGAGTGTGACACGGAGAGTAAGGTGGTGGTGGAACGTGTGCGAGGAAGCACACCTGAGTTGGTCGTGGCGCGGGTGTGGGAGAGCCCATCTGAGCGCGTTAGTGGGAGGATGCAAGAGTGCACGCCCATGGTGAGTGGTACGGGGTACGTACCGAGGGGGGAGAGTGCGCAAGACGGTGCGCGAGGTGTGTTAAGGGAGTGTGCGAATGGCGAGTGTGCGCGAGAGGTGTGGTGTGTAACAGGGAGTGCGGTGGTGGAATGGACGGAGTGTGGGGGATGCACTGGAGGCGTTGGAACGCCAGGTTTTGTGAGTGTCAAAAGGGTCGCGTGTGCGTGTGGGCATGAGTAAAGCATCGACATTGGACGGGTTAGCGTTTAGGGCGACGGATAGCCGATGCGAGCACTCGGGGTGCGGTGCGCTTTGTTGGATGCCAGGCCCGGCATGGATCGATGCTGCGCCGCTTCTCTTCGAAGCGTCGTTGCCGATTCGGGCTTGGCCCCGCCCCGCACGGTCGAGTCCAGGCCTTGTCGGGCGAGGCGACCGGTCCGGTTCAAGGGCGAGTGGGAGGAAGCGGAACGGAGCCCCCTGGTGGGGACGGGGTTCCGACCGGGCGAGCCTCAGTCATCGGGCCCGGGACCGCAAGGTACCGCGCCGAGATGGTGCGTGGAATCTCGGCCCGACCAAACCACCTCCCTTGAACCGAAAGCCGGGCGGATCCAACTGCAGGCGACCAAACCACCCGAATTCATTGCTCGGCTTTACGAAGCCGAGTTTAATGATGTCATGACGCACCGAGGCTAGGATATAGCGGACTGTGATGATGGTGATAGTGTTTTTGATCCGAAATTTAGAAAAGTGAATAGAATTGGCAGATAATTGGCAAATTTTTGATTTGTTGAATTTGGACGAGCAAAATTTATAGTGAAAGATGCCCGATGTGGTGGGATGGCAACTTTGCCATCTCTCACAGCGGGGGCAAAGGAGCACTAGTTTTATGGGGTTTATGGCAGTGAAAACTAGCCCGGGAGGGTTAGGATATAATGATAGGGACCTAGAGATGACCTTAGGTAACGTTAAGGTTAGGTAGTGACAATGATACCTGTAGTGGGGACGCAGGTAGATTAGTTTGGATGATAATGACGTGGTATGTGCTTAGTTTAAAGGGAAGACGGGGAGAACTAAGTTAGCAGGGCAACAGGTAGATGAGATGATGCCATGTGTTTGAGGATCGAAAGTGTATTGAGCAGGGTATGAGTAAATGATTGTGAGTGTGAGTTGTATTGAGATTGCACAGGTGTGCAACTGGATAGGTGGATGGAGCAGTGTATGAGGGAGTGATGGTGATGTGTGTTGTGTCGACCAATGGTCCAGGAAGGAAGGAGGGTGCAGGTGGCACCAGGTGATTGCACAGGTGTGCAACTACAGGTGAATGGAGAATGGTTGTATGGAATAAATGGTCTGGAGTCTATGGAGTATTGGAATGGATGGTCGTGGAGTGAGTATGGTGGAAACTGTGGAGTGGAGTGAATGGTGCGAAGGTGTGAATGGGGGAAGGATGGACCCCCATCACGAATACCCGGGGAGGGTAGTGTAAGTGTTAGGTAGAGGGTATAGGTAAATTGTGGTTGGATATTGGCATCTGTGGTGCGTGGTGAAAGAATGGTATTTGGATGGGTGCATTAGTGTTGTGGAAATGGCTGGGCGTGTAGCCTGTTAGTGTGTGTGTAGTTAAATGGGCACTCCACCACTGTGAGGGTGTCGGCCAGGTGAGGCCGCAGGTGGGCTCTGGGAGCCGGTAGAGTTGTTGTGGATGGGGCCCGAGGATCCGGAGGACGGACCCGGGTAGCCCAGTGCCAGAGGGCACCAAGGGGTGACAGAGCCAGGAGGGGCCTTCCCCAATTAGATAGGTTAGGGTGAGGAGCAGGTAAGCTCGGGTGGCAACTACAGTGGTGGAGGTGTGCAGGTGGGTAGACCTGCTGGGAGAGCTGCACGACCCAGCCCGGAAATTGTGCAAGGGCACAGGGAGTTGCATCGGGGGAGTGAGACCCCAAATTGAGAAGCACCACAGTTTGGTCAATGGGAATTGGTTTTTAGAACCCATCGTGTAAGTTGGCCAATGGATTGGCAGGGAAAGACCCCGGGTAGTGTAAAGTGTGTTAATGTCATTTAGAAAGTAGTGAGGATGAAAATCTCCTCGCACCATCTACATCCACTCACCTGAGGTGATGTAACTCCACACCATGCCATGTTTTATTATTTTTATTGTGCAGATGTTTGGATTGTGAGACGCATCATGATGTGGGTGTGACATTGTGCTTGTTGTTCCATCTCTCCCTCCTTATGAGGATTGATGATGAATTGGGTGATGGCAAATTTTGGTTAGAGGGATTGTGGAGACGAATTTGGTGTAGGAGATATGGGGAGACGTGACAGTAGTGACGAATTTGTAAAGGTGTAGATTTTGTAAATATGGGGTAAGGGCAAGGGTAGAGTAGGTGACAGGGGGGGGGTGACGTACGGTAGGGACGAGCTTTTCTCACTTCGCTCTCCGTACGCACTTCGCCTTGCATTGCCTTTATTGATGTGTACCCTTGTGACCTTACCCCTCGCTCATCTGTCTTTTCCCCCCTTGTCTCCCACATGAGGACTGGGCGCCACTGGGCGCCGAGGGGAGCGTGCGTGAGTCCGCCATTGGGCGCCCGAACCTCTCGCAACCACAGCTGTCTGCATCGATGCGCCACCTTATGGACCACATGTCTGTGGCTGAGCACCACTGATGGACCCCATGGGTTGGGGCATGGCCCCTCTGCTGGAACCGGCCATGAAGGCCCGAGATCTTGCTGGCGGACCTTGGTCACAGGGCACCTATGCCCCACAGGTGAACCACACTAGTCGGCCCTGTGGGCCATAAATAAATAAAAATGGACACGTTGGGTGCATTTTATTATTGCAAATAGGCCGCCAGCAAAGAAGATGACAACCACAGGAAAATAACAATAGCCAGCAGAGGGAGCCGAAGAGAAAGACCAGCACCAGGGTTTGTTGTTTTTATTTTTATTCATGAACAGTGATGACTGTGTACCGATTGGTGCTTGAGGGTGCTTTGGTGCATTTTTGGGTGCTTTCATGGTGCATCGATGCAGGGCAGACTGTCTCCCCCCCCCCCCCCCCCCCCCCAAAAGAATGATCACAGGTCCTGGGTTAGTTTTGTAAATAAAGTAGTCATTGTAAATAATGCGCCCCCCACCGTAAATGTGTAGTTTGAAGACCATTGCGCAATTCGGTTAGTTGTGGGCGTGAATCTGTTAGGCAGGGTGCAATGGAGCAGCGGGACATATTTATTTATGTTTTAAAACTGTCGCACTCAGGGTCAGGTTAAATGTAGAGGGAACTACACCTACGTGCCACACTAAAAGTTGAGGTAAGAGGCCCGGGACGTGCCTAAGAGGAGGAGGGTGCAGTGTTGTGGATATGAGGATTGTGTTTTTTATTGTGTTTTTTTTATTATTGCTTTATTCTGGACCCTCCTGCCTCCAGTCTGTGTATAAAGGTCAAAGGGCGTTCCCGTAGTTAATTCCATAAAACATACACGAAGGACACCATATATCCCTGTTCAGTAGTTATATCCTTATTATGTGTATTAGTGTAAGGCTGTGTCTTCCATTAATTGACACTCCATTGCACTGCATTAAATAAAGTAGATCCCTCCGACATGGCATCTTCAAAGTGCCAGGTTTGCCAGGTTTGCTGCAATTGCCAACTGCATTTGGGCGGTTTTCTTCGTTCGCCATTGCTGCCCTTTGGCTGGGGCTAGCTCGAATCGCCCCAAAACCACCATTGGCCACGAGGTAAGGTCGGGGAAGAAGGGCGTGTCTCCACCTCGTCATAGAGGGGAGGAGTGAACCAGCCCTTGCCGACCAACCCAGAACGAGGGGTTGGCTTTAGAGGGCGGAGAGAGAACGGTTGGGGGAGGTTCGCAAAAGGGCAAGGGTGAGGCTTATATAACCCGCGGGAGACGCCCCCAGGAGAGTCGAGGAGGGAGGAGATCAGAACACAGACAAGCCTGAAGAGAGTCCTGGAGTTTGTGAGAGAGGGATAGAGAACCCGTCACGCCAGACCCCCCACCAGCAGCGTTGGCTCCACCAAGCAGCTCCGACCCGTTACCCCACGCACACGACAGGATCGGTGGCATCGGCGGCCGTTGAGGTCCAGCCCGACGTCCCGTGCGGGATCAAGCTCCAGCCAGCTCCGTGCCTTCCTCCCCCTCCAGCCACCCACCCAGCCACGATTCGGCCAACGTTCAGGAATCGGGTTAGTCGGGGTAACTGGTCGGGCGCGGCGGCCATCCGCTCGGCAAACAACATCCTCGCCGCGGTCCCGTAACAAAAAAAATAAATATATATATATATATATAAGCTCCAGCATATATATATATATATATATATATATATATATATATATATATATATATATATATATATATATATAGATACATACATACATACATACATACATACATACATACATACATATATATATATATATATATATATATATATATATATATATATATATCTAAAAATATATATAATATATCTAAAAATATATATATAATATATATAAAAAAATATATATATTTATTTTGTTACGTGGTCCTCCCGGTGACTACCTGGTCTCGGTGACCCCCGGACCGTGAGAGTAACTCCGCCAGAAAGATTTATTATGTATGCGCTTTCGTAACGCAATCAATATGAATTCCAACCAAGAAAAAACCCCACACCAAGGATCCGGAATAATCAATGATATATTCCCCGAGCAATCAACAATCAGCAATCAATAGTACAAAGATGTAAACTCATCTACATTAACTCTAAGATGGCCATCTTATACATTCCTCACGTGAGCCCCACTCCCGACTCCCTCCGTGGTCAATGTCTCTCACAATGTCTCCGTACTCCTGTAGTTCGATCTCCGCACGTGGGCGGTTGAACGGACCCTTCCTGACGTGCTTTCACCGGGCACGTCCCGTACCGGGAACAACGGCTGCAGCGCGCACCTCCTGGCCAAGCAAAGCGGGTAATATAAAGCAGGCAAAGCAACACGCGGCTTGCCCAGCGCGCGCGGCCCCAGGTGCGACCCGTACGCGGCCTTGTAGACGGCGAGGCGAACTGTGCCAGCTGCTTGGTTTCGTGCACGAACCCACAGTGAGTTGACGTGTCAAAGGGTAGTTACACGTCCCGGTAACTCCTCTCGCCAGACGGGCTTTGAAACGCCGATTCTCTTACGTTGCTCAATCGACACCCCTCGCGTCCGAGCTCGGCGAGGAAGAAGAAGAATCGTCGCGTCTCCAGGACCTCGTGTCTCTTTTCTTCTTCCGTTTCCGGTCTCCTTTTTCTCAGAAGGGCTCCTGACCCTTTAATCACAACAACCTTTAATCGACTACACATTGATAAGCAAAGCCCGGAATAGTAATTCACATACATTCACATATATATATATATATATACACAAAGAATTAAGTTAAGCACCCCTACACAAAGAATTAAGTTAAGCACCCCCTAATCCTGTCCTGAACCTGAACCCCCTCGAGCACGTTTGGGACATGTTGGGACGACAAATTGCGAAGATGGTCCCTCCAATAGCCAATCTGGATGAATTGGAACGTGCATTACATCAGGAATGGAACAACCTGCCACAGCAACGCATACGACGGCTTACAGGGTCTATGAGACGTAGGGTTGAGTCAGTGATCCGATCACGTGGGTCCTACACACGTTATTGACGCAAAGATCGCTAGAGATCTTCTCAGAACAATGACTGTACGTTAGAAAACATAAACGTCATCCACACTGTCCGTGATGGACCTATAGCTCCATACTTAAATTGAGGTGAAAATATGCCTAAAATTCCCAAAAAATTTCACCTTAAATTATTCAGAATAAAATATTGAAAACGGCATGATTGTTATGTTTTTATGTGACCATAATATCACTTCTCCAGAAAATATAGCAATATCATGGGTATATTACACTGTTTTGACGACAACAAACTTGTAATGTGCGAGGTTGTAAAAAAACGGGGGGGGGGTGCTTAACTTAATTCTTTGTGTATATATATATATATATATATATATATACACACACACACACACACACACACACACACACACACACACACACACACACACACACACACACACACACACACACACACACACACACACACACACACACACACACACACATATATATATATATATATATTGTTACAGACGCGGTTGTGGATGTTGGTTTACCGAGCGGTTTGGTATGACCGCGTCTGCACGTTTACCCGATTATACTCGAACGTTGGCCGAGTCGCGCTACGCTAAATCAATTGAGGAAAGGACACAACGGCTGGGTTAAAATGACACGACACCAAGGGTTCAGTTCTCAAGACCTCCGGAGGAGGTTATATTAGTTCGGAACGTTTAGATTACAGGGATGAGAGGTACAGCATAGTAAGATAGGCACTTAATTACGGTCTTATAATAGCCCCGACAGACGACAGATAAACAGGACAAAACTGACTCACACGGGGATTGATGGCAAGGAAAGCGGGTAGTCGATGGCTCAAGGTGCACCTTGGCTCAGGGACAGAATCGACCCGGTCCGGTCCAGTAGATGCGGGGAGGTCGCTCAGCGCTCGGAGGTCGCGACTTGTCTCTTCTTCAAGCTCGGGGCGCATCTGACGTCACGTCCGGTAAGTGGCTGCGTATATCCGGCGGGGAGTGACACGCCCTCGGCTCGTTAGCTCCGCCCCAGATGGAATCGGCCCGTTGCTTCTCATTGGGTGCGGGGGGGGGGGGGTTACCGGGCTCCGCCCTTGACGAGGAGCTGACAGCCAGCCCCTTCGTGGTAACCCCGTAACCTGGAGCACATGGGCCATGGCGGCTAACCGAGCCGGAGTGAGGACGCCCACTCCCCGCACCGCGGCCGCGCCGCCCCCGCTTTGGTTGTAGTTGTTGTTGTTCCATGAGATGATGGGAGGATGCGGAAATGAGGTTGGGGGGAGGTATTGGGAGGTCCTAAACTCACTACTGGTGCCATACAATCACATTCTGGTGCAACGAAGAGTCAGAATTAATGGAAACGAGTCCTTAACTGACATAGACTAAGAATAACTAGCAAGAGGTCCGAAAGTTGTCTACGTGAGATGCGGTGGACCTGGGCACGACATTTAATGGGGGAAGAAGGGGAAGGTCGGTTCTACAGAGTGTTGTTTACAGACAATGGGACTAGGGAATGGGGGATTGGGGATAGTTGGGGAGTATTGGGGAAATAGGGGAATATTTACAAGCGGATATGGAGGCCAAATCCCATATCCGCAACATTGCACCCTTCTCTACCCTCGGGGCGTCCCGACCCGATAAATTTTTACCTATTTTAGTGTGGCACTCAGATGTAGTTCCCTCTACTATTAACTCTACCCTGAGTGCGACAGTTTTACAGATATTCACAAATGAGTAAATATGTCCCCCTGCGACATTGCACCCTTCTCCTCACAGAAACACACCCACAGGATAACCGAATTGCGGAAAGAATTCGCAAACTAAACATACAGCCGGTAGGGAGCATTATTTACAAGACTACGCTGATATTTACACTACGATCCAGGACCTGTTTTTGGAGGAACACATGCAGATGTTATGCATAGAGAGAGCACGCATGCCAGCATCGATACACCAACCCACGAGTGCTCTGTGGCCTTACGGCCTTTAATAATGTGCAGAGCACCCCATCCAAGCACCAAAAGCACCACCCCAAGCACCAATCGGTGCAGTCACCATTGTTCATTAAAATAAAAACAACAACCCCTAACCCTGCAGGTGTCTCTTGCTCTTCGTGTGGTGCACTTGGCCTTCTGGCTTCCCTAGAAATAAAGAAAGGCGCCAACCGCGTCCATTTCTTTATTGTGGCCGTCAGGGGGCCAACTATTAGTGGTTCACCTGTTTGGCATAGGTGCCACGTTGACCCAGAGGTCCATCAATGGGTGGTGCTTGGCCACAAAAGAACTGCGGTCCATGGTGGGCGGCCACAAACATTGCGGTCCATATGGTGTATCGATCCAGGCAGCAAGCAGCGAAAGTGCAGGCCCACAACTGCGGAGCCAGCCCCTCTCTCTCCTCTCTCTCTGCCCCAAAGCCAGATCCTCGGAGGTGGGAGACAAAAGAAAACAAGTGAGCAAGGTGGTAAGGGCGCAAAAGTGCACGCAATATAAGGTAATGCACACTGGGGGCACATGGGAACCAGGTGAGACAGGTACGTTCCTACCGTACGCCCCCCCCCCCCCCCCACCAGGTAACCTACATGGCCCCTCCCTTACCCCTTACTGTATCCACAAAACACAACACTACCCATAAACATCTACTTTACAAATCAACAAACGTCCCTACTGTCTTCCCCGTTCCTCCCATAAACCAAATTCGTCTTCTCTCCCTCCTAACCAATCAAATTTGCCATTTTCAACTCTCATCAAAATTTGCCATCTCCAACTGAACATCAAAATTTGCCATTACCAATTCATCATCAGTCCCTCCTAAGGAAGGAGAGATGGAATCACCCCAATGTCTCATCCACGTCGTGATGCGTCTCACAAATCCAACAGCAATCCTTACTTCCTGCACACAGAACAAAGAAAACACAGGTGTGGAGTCATCATCACCACAGGTAAGTGGCTGCGTATGGTGCGACAGGTTCATCAATCCTAACTATTTCCTAAATGACTTTAACAACTTTACACTACCCGGGGTCTTTCCCTGCCAATCCATTGGCCAACTTACACTATGGGTTCTAAAAACCAATTCCCATTGACCAAACTGTGGTGCTTTTCAATTTGGGGTCTCACTCCCCCGATTCATCTCCCGGTGCCCTCGCACAATTTCTGGGCTGTGGCGTGTACCTCTCCCAGCGGGTCTACCCACCTGTACACCTCCACCACTGCAGTTGCCTCCGAGCTTACCTGCTCCTCACCCTATCCTAACTCTGGGGAAGGCCCTCTGGCGCTCTCCCCACTCGGTGCCCTCTCTGGCACTGGGCTGCCCGATCCACACCCGGGATCCTCAGGCACCCACTGACACTAACGGCTCCCAGAGCCCACCTGCGGCCTCACCTGGCCGACATCCTCACAGTGGTGGAGTGCCCAACCAACTACACACACTAACAGGCTACACGCCCAGCCATTTCCACAACACTAATGCACCCATCCACAATACCATTCTGTCACCCGCACCACAGATGCCAATATCCAACCACAATTTACCTATACCCTCTACCTAATACTTACACTACCCGCCCCGGGTACTCGTGAAAGGGGTCCACTCTTCCCCCATCCACACCTTCGCACCATGCACACCACTCCGTACCACTTACTCCAACTCTCTCCACACACCTGCACTTGCACACCTGTGCTCTCACACCTGGTGCCACCTGCACCCTTCTCTCCCCAAGCGCATTCGCGCTGATCCACAACACTCACTACTCATACACTGCTCCACACACCTGTCCAGTTGCACACCTGTGCAATTCTCACACAGCATCATCTCATCTAACTACTCCCCTCTGAAACTTGCGCTTCCCAGTCGTCCCTTTAAACTATTGCGCTCCCACGTCATTATCATCCACACTAATCTACCTGCGTCCCCACTACAGGTATCAGTCACTAACTAAACTTAACGTTACCTAATGTCATCTTCGCTAGATCCCTATCAATATCCTAACCCACCCGGGCTAGTTTTCACTGCCATCAACCCCATAAGCTATTGCTCCTTTGCCCCACTTTTGTGAGGGATGACAGAGTTGCCATCCCACCACATCGGGCATCTCCCACTACCAATTTTGCACATCAAATTTCAACAAATCAAAAATTTGCCAATCACTACCCATCATCTGCCAATCATTACTGCCAATCCTTTGCCAATCATCAAATTTTGTTTTTCTCTAATTTGGGGCCAAAACACTATCCTCATCATCCAGTCTACTCACTACTGCCTCTCGGTGCGCCAATTCCTGTCCAAAGCCCGGCTTCGTAAAGCCGAGCAATGAATGCGGGTTGTTTGGTGCCAGCGGCTGGATACGTCCGGCACTCGGTGCAGGGACGGGGGCTTACCCGTGCCGATATCCCACGCACCATCTCGGCACGGAGCCATCCCATGTCCCGCTCTCGACCTGCCGGCACGTCTCACCAAAAAGTGGTCGCCATGACGACCCTTTCTATCGGGCTGCCAGCTCCGCCTAGTGGAGCACGGACGCGGCCGTTCAAAGCGAGGCCCAGCACGCACCGAGGGCCCGCTTCGGCTAAAAGTCGCTCTAACCTCTAACCCGTTTAACGTCGATGCTTCACCTGCATGCTTACACCCCGCAGCCCGTTCCTTGCTCACACATCCAGCCGTCTCCATGCTCCTCGTACCTTTCCTTACACACCCAGGTACCCTCATTCCACTCACAGCCTTGGTCACACACCTGACCACCGAACACTTTGGCACACATTCGTTGGTCGCACACCTCACCAACACACCTCTTCGCGCCCCCTCCTCGGTCACCTCCTCTGTGACAATCACAGGTGTGCTCTCATTCGCACACCCAACCACGTGCCTCACCACCAACTCCAGCGTGCATTCCCACTCACGCTCTACCATTCCAGGTGTGCATCCTTTCTCACCTGTCACAACCAACTCACGCTCCGTGTCACTCTTACTACTCTCACCTCCACTCTTGACAGCGCACTCACCCTTACTCCCGACAGCGCACTCTTTCCTCATGCACCTGTCCGTTACACACCTTTCCCGCGCACACTCTCCCGTTACACCCTCTGTAACACTCACCACAGGTGGACACACTTCCTTACTTTTGACAGCGCACTCTTTCCCCATGCACCTGTCCGTCACACACCTCTCTCGCGCACACTCTTGCGCACACTCTCCCGTCACACCCTCTGTAACACTTACCACACCGCGCTTCCATGTGCTCCCTCGCACACGCGCTACGACCGACTCACTCTCGCCAACACACTCACTGGTCGGCACGCACTTTTTCCTCACACACCCCAGAGTCGGACTTTCTCGCACACCTCCTTTTTCGCACACCAGACCTGTCGCACACTTCACCAACGGCCTCTCACGAACACCCGGGTCCATCTCGACCCCCAAGCTTCTTAAATCCCCTGGCGCATCATACGCACGACCATATTGGTCACCACTTACACCGGGTCCTCTTTCTCTTCGCTTCTCCTCCATCACCTGCGAATCCCTCATCCGGTTAATGAGCACATCATCACGATCCGAACACAGACTTCGGACCAATTCTTTTATCTCCTCTTTTATCTCTTTCTTATCCCCTCTCCGTCGCTTCTTAATTTCGCTCACCCCTTCTTCCACTTCTTCTAATTTCTGCTTCACCTCTTTTATTCCCCGGTACGTCTCCTCAAGCTCGTCCTCCAAGGCTACCTTGACCGTTTCCATGTGCGTCCTCACCTGCCGGTCCTTCGTCTCCATTACCTCTATCACCTCGTCCAACCTCGTTGTCAGTCCCTCACGTACCATCTGACATTCCCTCTTCGTTGCTACCAAGTCATCTTTTAGTTCTTTCTGTGTCGCCTTTAACCCTCCTAATACCGCAGTGTTCCTTTGAACCTGCTCCGTTAGTCCTTTTTGTCCCTCCGTCAGCTGTTCCACCTCCTGCGTCAGGTCCTCTATGCCCCCTTGTAACTTTACAGTCCCCTTTCTCACCTCCTTCTCCATGTGCTCCTTACAGTGCCTCACCTCCTCGCGCACTCCTCCGACCTCCTCACTCACACCTCTTCTGATCTCCTCTCCCATCACTTGCATCTCCTGCCCAGATGCCACCCTCATCTGCTCCATTTCCTCCCTGTGAGCATCCAGTTTGGTTTCTACCCCCATTCTGACCCCCTCTATCTGCTGCCCCATTTGTTTAACTTCCCTTTCCGCTTGGTCCCTCATGTCCCTCAATTTGCCTTCCATACTGTTTTCTAACCCCTCTAACCCCTTTTGCATCCCTTCCATTTGATTCTCTTGAGCGGCCATTCTGTTTTCTACCCCCATTAACCCCTCCTGTATTTCCCCTAATCTATTGTCTAATCCCTCTATTCTACTTCCTAACCCATGTTTCACCCCTTCTATCCCATTGTCTAACCCCTCTAATTTCTTGTCTAATCCCTCACCGGTACCCCTCGCTTCGTCCCTCATTACCCCCATTTGGTTTCCCATTACCCCCATTTGGTTTCCCAACCGCTCACTATCAGCCCTCATTCCCACCATTTGGTCTCCCATTTGTTCCATAAGGGCCCTCATTTGCAGGAGGAAAAGGTTCGAATCCACCAGGGGCGCTGCCACGGTCGCGGGCGCGGTCGCCGTGACCAGCGAGGCGCCATTTTGCGCGCCCGCAACGTCGGGCGCAACGACGCTATTTTGTGCGTCTGCTACCCTCCCTGCTTCGCTCTCCTTATGTCCCTCATTTTGGTCCTGGACCGACCCTGCCTCACTCTCCTCTACCGGACCCCAGCCGACTTGGTCTGCCATAGCGCGACTTTCAAAATTCGGGTTTTTATATTTTGTAAAACACAATCAAATTTCGCCGTTATAATTTCGAGCGCGGGAAACGCGCTCCGGATCGAATTCTACCTCCCAACACCAATTGTTACCCTAGTGGTACAATTGGTGTTCCAAAATTTGGGCCTAATAAATTTAGTCCCAGGTCCGAATCCGACACTCCTGACACCAATTGTTACAGACGCGGTTGTGGATGTTGGTTTACCGAGCGGTTTGGTATGACCGCGTCTGCACGTTTACCCGATTATACTCGAACGTTGGCCGAGTCGCGCTACGCTAAATCAATTGAGGAAAGGACACAACGGCTGGGTTAAAATGACACGACACCAAGGGTTCAGTTCTCAAGACCTCCGGAGGAGGTTATATTAGTTCGGAACGTTTAGAGTACAGGGATGAGAGGTACAGCATAGTAAGATAGGCACTTAATTACGGTCTTATAATAGCCCCGACAGACGACAGATAAACAGGACAAAACTGACTCACACGGGGATTGATGGCAAGGAAAGCGGGTAGTCGATGGCTCAAGGTGCACCTTGGCTCAGGGACAGAATCGACCCGGTCCGGTCCAGTAGATGCGGGGAGGTCGCTCAGCGCTCGGAGGTCGCGACTTGTCTCTTCTTCAAGCTCGGGGCGCATCTGACGTCACGTCCGGTAAGTGGCTGCGTATATCCGGCGGGGAGTGACACGCCCTCGGCTCGTTAGCTCCGCCCCAGATGGAATCGGCCCGTTGCTTCTCATTGGGTGCGGGGGGGGGGGGGGGTTACCGGGCTCCGCCCTTGACGAGGAGCTGACAGCCAGCCCCTTCGTGGTAACCCCGTAACCTGGAGCACATGGGCCATGGCGGCTAACCGAGCCGGAGTGAGGACGCCCACTCCCCGCACCGCGGCCGCGCCGCCCCCGCTTTGGTTGTAGTTGTTGTTGTTCCATGAGATGATGGGAGGATGCGGAGATGAGGTTGGGGGGAGGTATTGGGAGGTCCTAAACTCACTACTGGTGCCATACAATCACATTCTGGTGCAACGAAGAGTCAGAATTAATGGAAACGAGTCCTTAACTGACATAGACTAAGAATAACTAGCAAGAGGTCCGAAAGTTGTCTACGTGAGATGCGGTGGACCTGGGCACGACATTTAATGGGGGAAGAAGGGGAAGGTCGGTTCTACAGAGTGTTGTTTACAGACAATGGGACTAGGGAATGGGGGATTGGGGATAGTTGGGGAGTATTGGGGAAATAGGGGAATATTTACAAGCGGATATGGAGGCCAAATCCCATATCCGCAACAATATATATATATATATATATATATATATATATATATATATATATATATATATATATATATATATATATATATATATATATATATATATATATACATATATATATATATATATATATATATATATATATATATATATATACATATATATATATATATATATATATATATATATATATATATATATATATATACATACATATATATATATATATATATATATATATATACTGTATACATATACATATACATATATATATATTGTGATGAGCACCCCCTGAATTATCTTCAAAAGGGGTGTTTAAATATACCCAAACACCCAGTTTTCATTTGTGCACTCCTTTGGAGTTCGATCAGTATGCATGCAAAGTTTGAGGCTGCTAGATTTCATGGTTTTGGAGTTATGGAGGAGACCCACACACTAACTGACGGGCACACACTCTCTTATAATTATAGACTAGATTATGTCATAACATCAAATACAGTTGGTTCTTTATATTACAGAGATTTTAATTTAGTAATAAATTCCGGAATAACAATGTGAATGAGCGAGTCGACAATACAGTTTCCTGTCTCACAGGTGCACACATTTTACGAGGCCGTGGGTTACATGATCAGTGCACAGACTGACCCGCTGGTCCAAGAACAGCTTATTGAGAAATACATGCTGCTGCCCAACCAGGTGTGGGAGAACGTCATCCAGCAGGCTACAAAGGTGAGTCGAGAAGAGTGTTTTATCTGTGCTGCAGCATCTAGTTGCTTGTGGACCATGGGCCTTCAATGCACTTTTCACATGAGAAACAACAAAAGTTGAAGATAAAACGAACAAAACATAAAAAACTGAATTAACAATCTGTCCCACATGACTTCTTCCACAGCCTTTTTTGAGGCAAGTTCATTGCTCGGGTTATTGGTTTTAAGGAGAAGAATTGTTTTAAAGATTCAGCATCTATTTTTACATCCTCTGTGATATTTTGGGAAAAAGCGTAACTCACCAGGTAACTGTCCCACCCATTGAGGTGTGTGTAATGGCAAATAGACACATGTTAAAATTAAAGCAACAACAAAATAATACGACAACTTTTCTATCAAAAGTTAAATTACAGGCACCTTTCTTTACATTTTTAATGAAACTTTGGGGGATGCATCAAATATGCAATGATTTCTTAGATTTGAACCTAGTTCCATACTGGGGGGAGGGGGGGGGACACTTGGGTTAAAAAATGAGATTTTTTAAACTCAAAATTTAGCAACTCATTCCTGGTGGAACTTTTTGCCAGCATTGCCATCATATGGCGGGGTACAGGGGATAAACAAGATGGACACTACAGGGGATTTCAGGAAAGAAAACAGGGAATTTGAGGGAGGTGGGTTTTGGGTGGATTAACGGGGGTAGAAAAAAATCAAGGTTTTGGATGGGGGAGGATATGAGATGGTGGTCAACAGCTGTTTTGAAGACCTGGAGGGAGGAGTGGGATTGAAGAGAATGCAAGAGTTTGTTCCAAAGGTGGGGAAAAAGAGGAATTAAAGAGTGAAGGTGAGTAGAGAGTGTTGATTTTGGCAGTTTCATGAGAAGAGGGTTTCTGGCAGACCTTGTGGATTCTGCAGGAATATTTGTGGGACACAGCACAGACAGAACAGGGGGTGCAAGGCCAGAGAGGAGGGAGTTGGTAGAAGATAGAAAGACCACCAACCTGCCTGCGGTGAAAGTGAAAGGCGCTCAGAATCGGCTTCATTGCGGATGATAGCAATGATTCTAAAAGCCTTGGTTTCTACAGCGTGAAGCCGAGCTTGGTGTGAGGCAGGTGCACCAGCCCAGAGGGGAGAGCAGTATTCCATCAAACTGTGGATGAACGCCTTGTATGTGGTGAGGAGCTCTGACGTGCCAAGAAAGGACTTCACATGACGGAGGATGCCCAGACTGCGACTGGCTTTGGAGGCCAGCTTGGAAATGTTGTTTTTCCAGGAAAGATCATGGCAGCAAGTGAGCCAAAAGCTTGAGTGACAGAACTTCTTTGAGAGGATTGTTGAGAAAGTAGATTGGAGGGTTTTCCAGATGGTCTTTTCGGAGAGACATAGTAAGAGTGTGAGATTTGTCAGGATTGAAAGACATGTGCCACTTGTTTGACCACTCTGTGCTTTTATCCAGGACTGCAGAGAGTAAAGAGGCTGCTGCCTGCCGATCTGAGGGTTGAGATATGGAGCGGCAGAGAGTGGAGTCATCAGCAAAAATATCGAGGATTTTCCAGAGAGTCGGAGAGATCATTGATGAAGACCAGAAAAAGCATAGGGCCCAGAACACTGCCTTGGGGAACTCCAGCCTGGACAGGAAGAGGAGATTAGAGAATTCCATTTCGAGCCACACGATGACTACGACAGGAGAGGAAGTCTGCGAGCCATGAGTGGAGGTTTCCATGGATACCATAAGAGGAGAGTTTGGTGAGCAGGTTGGGGTGCCAGACCGTATTGAAGGCACGAGATATGTCAAGGGAGACGGCTCTGATTTCCTGTTTGGTGCTGAGGACCTCCATCCATTGTTGATACAGCAGAAGCAGCATGTCCAGAGTAGAGTGACCTGGTCTGAATCCAAATTGATGATCAGAGATCAAGCCATTGGAGAAGAGGAAGGATTTAATTTCTGAAGTGATGATTGATTCAATGACCTTGCTGATGATTGGGAGCAGGTGATTGGTCAATAATTGCAAGGATCTGTTTTTGCACCTTTTTTGTGTAAAGCGATAATGTTGGTTGATTTACAACCAGATGGCAGATGACCTTGAGCAAAAGAGAGGGTGAAGAGAACCGAGAGAGGTTGTGAAAGAACGGCACAGCAGTATTTTAGGACCCGTGGGATGAAACCCTTTTTGAAACCCTTTTCACAATCTGTTTTCCTTTAATAAAACCAAAACCACATTCAAAGCAAAATATGTTCATGTTCTTTAATGTCGAGTGGGGGAAAAAAAAATGTTCACTGAATTGCAGAACGTAGACATTCTAAAGGATGCTGAGACGGTGAAACAACTTGGGAATATCTTGAAGACAAACGTACGTGCATGCCGTGCTGTTGGACATCCATTTGTGACACAACTTGGTGGAATCTACCTTGATATGCTCAACGTGTACAAATGTTTGAGTGAGAACATTTCAGCAGCCATCCTTGCCAATGGTATGTCTGTGTACTCTCTCATGTTGCTCTCTAAATCCTCGTGTTTCAATGAATCTCGTTTTTATTTATAGAATTATGTCACCGTGGAAATGTCAATGCAGGAAAAGGAAATTCTGCCCAACACACCCCAGCGCTAGAGCACATCGATCGTGGTCACATAAAGGTCGTGACAGCAGTTGACAACATAAGTTAAGAGACATCCATGGTTGCTTGAGAGGGAAGTTTGCTGGAGTTATCCTGTCCTCGCAGCGGGAGACGAGGTTTTGCAATCACCATTGTGTATCTGTCCAGGCTGGGACTTTTTAACCATTTGAGCTTTCGTTATCAAATTTTCAACAAACCTTAATTTTGAGAATACAGAGATGACAAACTGTTAATTTGGTCAAAAGGTCATTGTCATATAAAACCATCAAGTTTCATCCAATTGACCTGAAATTTTAAGAATTTGCATATTTGGTCACTGACTTGGTTCACCAATCAAAAGCTAGAAGCCTTTTTTTTTTTTTTTTTTAAATGTCAAAGGGCAAGGTTGCATAAAATCGTCAATTTTCATCCGATTGACCTGAAATTTGAGCAGGATTTGCATATTGGGCCACTGAAGCCCATTGTTTTGAGGTCAAAAGGGCAAGTTTATTTAAAATTTTCAAAACATTTTATTTTATTTTAGCTGTTTTCATCATGTTTAGCATATGGAAGAAGAAGAAGAATAAATCTGAATAGAAAGCGAGCACGGATGGGCTTTGCATTTTCAGATGGTTTCCAGTTTTTATTGCAAGATTACGGCTCATTGAAAAACAAAATGAGGTGACTGGTTAAAAAGGCAATGAAGGCGCTCGAGTTCTTTAGCAATCGGAATTTTGTGCAGCGTGTGTTCAGGGTGTAATGTAACTTGTGGTTCAGATAGTCGAACGTCCCCGGGAATGTTATAACTTGTTTCTGTAGGTTGGTTCTTCGTCGGATCTGTTGCATTGATAACCAGCGGTATCACGGCAGTCTGGCACTTCCCTTGTCCATTTCCTTTCCATCTGTAATGAATGTGGTATTCATTAATTGACCAAACGGACACATCATACTATGTGGGCTATGGTTCACCTGGAGTGTACGTGTAGTTCCGTCATCGGCTAAATCTCTATTGCACACCTTTGCGAATATCAACATTATTTAATTGTCTGACTTCATCTACTGCCGGAAGTGGGGCTTTTTTGAAGAGTACCCACAGGAACTTTGAGCTTCTTTATGATTTGTAAGCTTAAAGGCTGGCCGAAATTACTGGTCATCTGGTGAGCGTCATTATGTTTGTATCTGATACCTTGGGTCAAAAATTGCATTCCAAAGAGGGACAAACTACGGTTGCGTAATAACGTTGCATTTGAAAATCACTTGATGTCACGAGCTCGTAAAATGTTTTGAATGTTTTTCTAATTTATCGTTTGCACAGGTGAGGTGGTGACGAGGCAACCCTTGATCAGAAGTATGAGGACCGTGAAGAAGGAAACATTGAAGCTTATTTCTGATTGGGTCAGCCGTTCCAACGACTCAAAGCTGGTATGGTTTGTTCTTGATCTGTCCAGAAAAGGTTGTTCTTTGTCATTTGCACTCGATTCGCTGTCGTTGTCACTGCCTGAGTAGTAGGGCAGTTCTTAGCTTCATAAGTCTAAATTTTTTTTAAATTGTTTTACTCCTAACCATTAATTTTTTTTGTTATTGAGGTACACCTTCTGCCTGTGAAATATTTTTTTAATACATCAAGTTTTAGGGGTGGCACAGTGACTCATTGTTGCCAGCCACTCGATGTTTGTGCCCGATAAGCGTTGATTTCCTGCAATCGGGAAACCTCCTGCGATGTTCTGTCAACTTGAAGCGGCTACTGGGTTTGCTGTTCATCCCTCGTCAGGAGACAATTGTACTTTTCAATGAGAGCAACTGCATACACCAGAGTACAGCTGTACTGTATTCAATTAACTTAAAAACAATTTTAAAATGTGCAGTACATAGCAAGGTCAACTGTAATGGTCAAAATCATAAGTATAGCAGTGGAGAATAAATAATCAACTCCAAACATTTATGTGAGCCAAATATGTGAAATTACAAACTCCGTGTGCAACCCCTAAATTTAGTCCAAATGGCTTAAAATTTCACTATAAGGGTTTATTTTTATTATTTTGTATTTTTTATTATTCTATTATTTTATTTTTATTTTTTTCATACATACAAAAAAATTTATGTGCTAGAAGCATGACTTTTCTAACTTTCTTTTTTAAGAACCACCCTCCTGAGTAAGGTATGGGTGGGCAGAAATAAACAAGAGAGGGAAACTGGAGCCTTGTCACAACAGGGAATTTCATTCTGCGAAACCATTCACATCTTTTCCATATTTCCACAACCACTTGTACATATGACAGTCAAGGAAATCCAGCACATACGGACAACTGGTTCTATCACCCCCTTTGCATGTCAGATCGTTTGTTTAGTCGAGCTGTACTTTGTATTGCTTTTCAGGTCTCCGAAAACTTTGTGCCTCCTCTCCTGGACGCCGTTCTTATCGACTACCAGCGCAATGTGGCAGGAGCGCGGGAGCCTGAAGTATTGAGCACCATGGCAACAATAGTCAACAAGCTAGGCAGCCATATAACCATGAGCATTCCACAGATATTTGATGCTGTGTTTGAATGCACCTTGGAGATGATCAACAAGGTGCGTTTGAATTTCCATTGTGGAAGTTTTGCACGTGGTTTGTCTCAGCACACCTGCTCAACACGATAAGCCGATAATTGAGTTTGATAATTGAGCATGTTGTGCGAAGCGTGTCTCTTCCGGCTCTTTACAGCTCTTCACTCTGAACGCTCATGCAGCTGAGCCTCACCCTCTGTACCAGGGCTCAAAATGGTATTTTTTTCCTGAGGGGTACTTTTTGATTTAGGGGTGGGGGTGGGCTCCTTTTCATATTCACTAGCTCTTTGTTAGGTGATGCAGTCATTTTTTAACTTTACCTTCTGTATGTGTTAAATTATTTTTTAGGGGTTTCTTCTTTTTCTTGACTTTTTTTGCAGTTTCACAAATGGATAGCAATGACATTCAATGGCTTTTATGGCAGTGTATTTATCGTGCTTTCATTGGAAACGGACTTCTTCTTCTTCTTTGTAGACATTGTAGATGTACGTCTCCTTGTTTCAGAAGATGTGCTGGAAGGTGTTTGTGAAGTTTCTGTAGTGCTGCTGGGTTGCGGAAGTTTCAGTCGAATCAGAAAGTTCGGTGTATACGAACCAAGTTCCATCCTGATACCAATTCCAGCCTGTTCCATGCTGCAATCTAATATGTGAGACACCATATAGTAACCCACGACCAGCCTGCTGTGCTCCAGGGCCACGCAGCGAGAGACCGTAGCAAGATGGCCTTTTTCACCGGCAAAGCTGCAAAGTGCTCGTGCGCGACTATTTATTGTTTATGCCCAGTGTGATAAATAATCAACGTGGCGGCGTCCGTCGACAGATCGCTAGCAGTAGTTTGTGGAGTAGTGTACGGAAAATAACTCGGAGATGTAGTAAACTTGTTTGGATGATTTTCAACTTGCCATGATGCATGCTGGTATTTACGGGAGCAACTTTTCTCTCTATTTCAAATTTTTTGGGCACGTCCGATTTATTTATTTATTTATTTTGGGTTTTTTTGAGGGCTTTAAGCTTTTTTTTAGGCTTTTTTTGGAGCTTCCTAGGGCAAATTTTCCTGCCGTCTCCATACATTTGGAGCCCTGCTCTGTACCATTACCCTTTGACCATTGTGGTCGAAGTCATTTACCATTTTCCCAAAGGTTCAAACGAGTCGCGATGGAATAGAACGCATCGGATTTTTTATGACGCCAAATGTATGGTACATGATGTGTTATGAGATCGTATACACCGGTCAACTTTACCAACTGCAAAATAAAACTTGTTTCGTACAACAAATTTTGCAAAAGTTCAGACAGCATGTTCCCAACTTCATAGCGATAACAAGCAAGTGACTTGCCAAATAGTTTCATAGTGCGTTGTGTGAAGGTTTTGGTGTTCTCCTTCAGGCTGATAACTCTCGCCATCTTGAATACCAAAAGGCTCATCGGATGTCTTTTGTTTCGCAACTTTGACCAACATGGGTTCCCTCATTCAGGGCAGTACAGTTACGCTGTCCTGGAGTCGATGATTATGGTGATGTGTTGCTGTTTGGCGGAAGGATATATTTTGACCCACATGCACTTGCTTTTCCTTCAGGACTTTGAAGAATTTCCTGAACACCGGACAAACTTCTTCCTTCTCCTGCAAGCTGTGAATTCCAACTGCTTCCCAGCCTTCCTCAACATTCCTCCGGCTCAGTTCAAGCTTGTTCTGGACTCGATTATTTGGGCTTTCAAACACACCATGCGCAACGTGGCCGACACTGGTAAGTGCTGCACACAGGTGTTGGTCGATACCTTGTCTTTGCTTGATATAAGCAAAGATAGAAAATGCATTTTGGGAGAGTTTGGTATTTCCAGTTGATAACTCCACGCATGTTGCTGTGATCGCACGTTCAACTTGTCCCTCGGTCCTTTGTGTTCATATCCAAGGGCGCTGATGTCTCCTATTATTGTTGTCCTGCATTTGATTAGTGTATCAGATCCTCCATGAGACGTGGTAATATCTTTTCTTTGTCTCCAGGTTTGTCCATCTTGTATGCACTGCTGCAGAACGTGGCCCAAGAAACGGCGGCTGCGCAAAGCTTTTACCAGACGTACTTTTGTGAGATTCTTCAACACATATTCTCTGTGGTTACAGACACTTCTCACACCGCAGGTGAAATTCAACGTCAGACACTTCTTGCTTCTAATCATCCATTTGTGTGTACATCCCCAGTATACGAAACATTAACCTGGATTTCCAACCTCTCCGACCTTGTCCTATCAACAGCCTGCATTTCACACATCACCCACTTCCTCAAAGCACCATGTGGCACGTGCTGATAAAGATGCCAAATTTATTAGTCTTGCCCTGAAGGGGATGCAAGACTATTTCAAAGCCCCCATCTGTGTTTGCTTGCATCCATATATTTTCACTTTAAAAATGTTTTTCTCTGCAACTGCTTAGCCAATCAATGTGAAACTTTAAACATAGGAGGGACTCCCACAACAACAAACAACATGCATTTTAAGGCCATTTTCCCTGCTAGAGCAGGGGTTAGCCTTGGGGTCCCCATGACAATCTTCTCCATTTTGCCCTATTTTCTGCATCTCTCCTTGTTAACCCCCTTGCCCGCATTTCTTCTTCCACCATCTTTAGCCAAGTCTTTCCATGACAATCTTCCCCGTCCTCTACTTCCTTTTACATTCATTTCCATCACTCTTCTCAACCAGACACTTTCATCCTTCCTCAACACATGACCAACCCATCCAAACCTGTTCCTCTTCACAGCATCAATCACAGGCTCTATTCCCATCATCTTTCGCAATTCATCATTTGTCTTCCTCTCTCTCAACGATACTCCGCACATCCACCGAACCATTCGCATTTCCACCCTTTCCAGCCTTCGTTGCTGCTCTACCTTCATGACCCATGTCTCGCTCCCATAAATCATAACACTTCTCACACATGCAGCATACACCTTTCCCTTCAGCTTCAACGACACTCCCCTCCTCATCAGCACGCCACTCAGTTCCCGAAACTTCTTCCATGCACATCTCACTCTAGCATCCGTTGCCGAGTCTGATCCACCTTCTCCATTCAGCATGTCTCCGAGGTAGCAAAATGTTTTCACACCTTCCAGCTTCACGCCGTCTCCAAGATCCAACTCAACATTTCCTCCATCTGCAGCTCCCTCTGTGCACACCTTCCATTTGAATGTAGCTGCCACACTGGTTAATGACCCTCTCAGACCACTACATTTTTGATGAACCCACTCAGCGCACATTGTACATTGAATGGAGTTCACTCCGACACCATTCCTGCACACAGCACATGGCCACTTCCCAGTTCTTTCCACCTCACCACATGCTTTACCACTTGCCATCACCTTCGTCTTTCCTATATTCACCTTCAGACCTTTTGTCTCCATACATTCTTTCCATGTGTTCATATTTTCCTTCAGTCCATCCATACTTTCCGCAATCAACACCAGATCATCTGCATACAACAACTCCCATGGTAAGCCCTCCTTTACGTTCTGAGCCAGCACCTCCATCACAGCTACAAATAGTAGTGGACTTAGTACCGACCCCTGATGCACTCCCACCTTCACCTCAAACTCACCACTGTTCCCGTCCTTTGTCCTTACAGCTGTGCGCGCTCTTTTGTACATTGCCATCACTACTCTGATCAACCATTCCTCCACTTCTAACTTCCTCAATGCCCATGTCAATACTTCGCGTGGAACCCTATCGAATGCTTTCTCCAGATCAACAAACCCAAGAAACAACTTCTTCCTCTTCTCCATGGACTTCTCCTGCAACTGCCTCACAATAAAGAGCGTGTCTGTCATTCCTCTTCCTGGCATAAATCCAGACTGCATTTCATCGATCTTCACCTTCTTCCTTATCCTCCTCTCCAACACCCTTTCCAATACCTTAATTCCATGCTCCAATAACTTTATCGCTCGGTACGAGCCACACTCCAGAGGGTCACCTTTCCCCTTGTATAGAGTGACGAGGGTACTCAGTTCCCAATGCACTGGAATGCGGCCTTCTTTCACCACCAGATTACAGATCTCTGTCATTCTCTTCACACCCCAACTTCCTGCTCCTTCAACATATCTCCCACAACTCCCGTCGGCCCTCCCGCTTTTCTACTCTTCATTGCTTTTATCACTTCCTCAACTTCCTTCTCAGTTGTCTTCTCTGCCGGTCCTAAAACTGGGTTACTCTCTATGTTGCCATCCCATTCATGTATTCTCTGTATTCAACTGTATTCAACAGCATTTCCATATATCTTTTCCATCTTCCTTTAATTCCATCTGGGTCCACAACGATTTGTCCCACTTCATCCTTCAAGCAACTCACCCCCATCACATCACACCTCTCTTTCGCTATCTGCTTTGCAATCCTGAATACCGCTCTCTGACCCTCTTCCGAAACCAAGCGTTCTCTGAACATTTTCCTACATTTTCCTACATTCTCTGAACATTTTCCTTTGCTACCTCTTTCTTTGCAGCCTTATTGGCTGCCTTATAACTTTCATGCTCTGCTTTTTCTGCTCCCGTACCCTTCGCCTTCTGCCACTCCTTGAACTTCTTCCTCTTCTCGTCAATCCTCTTTCCAACTTCATCATCCTACCACCATGTTTACGAGTGCCTCGGTGGTCCTTTTGTCCATCCACATACCTCACCAACAGCTCCCAACAGACTATCTTTCATTGACATCCAACCACGTTCAAGCTCAACCACATCATCCTCTGCCCTACTCAGCCTCTCTTTTAATGCCTCCCTTACTGTCACCTCTTTCAACCTCCACACCTTCATTCTCGGTTGGTACTTCACCCGCCGAGCTCTCCTCGCACCTTTCACCCTTATGTCGCAGACAACCAAGTGGTGCTGTGAAACAGCCTCCTCCCCCGGGATCACCTTTGTGTCCTGGAGGTACCCCCTATCTCGCCTACGCACCATCAGGTAGTCAACGGTTGTCGTCGACCCACCTGACGTGTATGTAACAAGCTTATTATCCCCTTTCTGGAACTGAGTATTACAAATCAACAAATCAGCTCCATCAGCAAACTCCAAAATCCTTTCACCTTCTCCATTTCTCACACCATATCCGTAACCCCCATGAACTCCCTCAAAACCGTCCATACTCCTTCCCACATGTCCATTTAGGTCTCCTCCTACCACAACAACTTCCTCATCTTTCACGTTTTCCATCAGCTTCTCTATCGCACACCAGAACTTGTCCTTCTCTTCATCGCTCCGACCAATCTGCGGAGCATATCCCGAGATGACGTTCACCAAGAACTTTCCAATCATTTTCACCATCATCAACCTATCACTCACTCTTGTCACACTCACCACACTGTCTACAAACTCCTCAGAAAACAGGACACCAACACCATTCACGCCCTCCGGGCACCCTTGCCACACAAACTTGTATTTCTGTCCCTGCCTACCCTTCACCATTCTCACACCACTTCCCTTCCATCTCGTCTCTTGCACACAACATATGTCCACTCTTCTTCTGATCAATACTTCCACCACTTCTCCTGATCTCCCTGTTATTGTCCCTACATTCCATGTCCCAAACCTCAGAAACCGATCTCCACTTCGGGCTGTACCCTGCCCATATGTAGTTGTAATTGTCATGGTTCTCTTTTTGAGGCAATGTTTTTATGGCCGGATGCCCTTCCTGACGCCAACCCTCTTTGTCACCTCTTACGACACGCAGGGATACGGTGTACCTATTCTAACCAGGGTACACACCGGGAGAACATAGGAGGGACTCCCCATGGAGAATATTTTATTGCCAACTCTGACGTCATAGATCACAGGATATTGTAGCCAATTTTATTGTAGCCATAAAATTAAAGGGAAGAAATTGACATCATTTTCTCCACAACCGCTCAATGAAAAAAAATTAAAATTGGCATGTCATCAACTTCCCATGGGGTTATTCGGGTGATAATGATGGCGTCATCGGTAAAGTGGTATTCCAGCTATAATTGGTTGAATTGAAATCCATCATACTAAAATACGCAATTTGGCATCTCTGTCTGATGAATTTTTGACCGCGATACAATCCGTCGTTACTTATCCAATCTCAACCAAGCTTGACAGAATGACTTAGGGTTACATAATGAGGGTTGCAGCGCATTCATTTGCCCCCCTCCCCAAGGGGGTTTTCTCCCCCATTGCCGTCAATGGGGTTGCGTGTTGAGGTGTTTATCGATGTTAAGTTAGCTTTATCGTGGCGTTTTTCCAAGGCCGCTTCTAATAGCAAAATTAACGATAATAGCATAATATTAATTTTTATTACAAAACATAATTAATACCAATAATATCCCACCTCCCCAAGGGATTTTTGCTCCTTGAACAAACGTCGAGTCAACGTTTATAAATAGCTTATCATGGTGTTTTTGTGGGAGCAACGGCCCAACGGCCTCTACCCGAGGTAAAAATATTATAAACCACAAACACGTATGATTAGCTTTTTAAACAGTCGCTAATGCTGTTTATAACACGAAATAAAGAAATTCGGAGGAATCCCGACATCCATGAGGTAGTAAGTCTTTCCCTCGTGGTCCCCCTGTGCTGCCTTTGTCTTTCCCTCGTGGTCCCCCTCTGCTGTCTTTGTCTTTCCCTCGTGGTCCCCATGTGCTGTCTTTGTCTTTCCCTCGTGGTCCCCCTGTGCTGTCTTTCCCTCGCGGTTGTCAGCTCTTTCACGAGCCTCGATTCAGTATAGAAAAAAAAAAAAAAAAAAAATTTTTTACTTACAGAACTGAGTGAAGATCTACTGTACTCTATATACCCCACAAGTGTGGGGTTAATAACAAGACACTTACTGCCGATACTGTGGCGTTTTTAGTAGCAAACTTTTGAAACTCTCCTGTTTAACACGAAATTGAAAGGGAGGAAGCCTGTGATGTGCAACATTTACCAAGCAGCTAGCTAGCATTTGCCAAGCCAGCCATTCCTTAACGGTTTTGAATGGAGTGCTTGCTCGAATGCTTAAACCACTTGGGGATCTCTCCACAAGAAACTTGGTAAATGAACACACCCAATGTTCTTGAGACCAGACCATAGATCGACTGTAATCTATTTACCCCAAAGAGGAATGACCCTTCCTGCTGCTCCCTTAGTGAGCTGGTGTACGAGTATGTGAAAAATCTGAAACTTCATGTTTCTTATCTGTGACCCGGTGTGAGTGAAGAATTAAGTTTACATGTCACATGGTATGGCAGCCATATTAAATGAAAGGAATAAAATTGGACATAATTTTCTGTGAACCACACAGTGAAAAAAATTGAAACTTGGCATATGTCATCAGCTCCCCATGTGGTTATTAGGGTGATAACGATGACGTCATCGGTGAAGTGGTATTCCAGCTATAATTGATTGAATTGAAATCACAAAAAAGTGGGGATGAGCAATGGTTCACTTTACCTGTCTGTCTGTGTGTCTACAAACGTCAATTTATGATCGAGGATCTGCTTTATTATTTCAATTGAATGTTATACTTTCAACATGAATCTGAAAGCGAACTTGTAGTTTCACAGTACGTTGGTTTGAATTTGTTTCGATCGCACATACACAGAGATGAGTAGCCTGGTGTTGGCTTAGTGGTTAGGGTGTCGGCTTGGGATCTTAGGATCCTGGGTTTGAATTCCGGTCAATTGCTGAATTAATGCCAGGGGGGTTGACTCAGCCTGTCATTCTTCCGAGGTCAGCAAATTGAGTACCAGTTCACTGGTAATTCCCTGTGTGTCGCAAGAGGTGACCAACAGGGTTGGCAGCAGGAAGGGCATCCGGCCATAAAACATTGCTTCAAAAAAGGGGACGAATGTGCCTGAAAAAGGCCAACCCCTGCTCTGCGGGGAAAAATGGCTTCCAAAGGTGGTTCTTCTATACATAGAGATGAGTGAGAGTGAGTTTTTTTTACTCTGCCTGTCTCATATATATATATATATATATATATATATATATATATATATATATATATATATATATATATATATATATATATATATATATATATATATATATATTGAAACCTTAACTTACGAGTTTAATTCGTTCTGTGACCGAGCTCGTAACTCAATTTGCTTGTTTCTCAAATTAAATTTCCCCATTAAAATGCATTGAAATGCTATTAATCCGTTCCAGCCCCCAAAAAACCACACCAATTTTTTTTGTTACGTGTTTTTAAATAAGAAAAATGTACTTTATAAATAACAAATAATGTATAAACAAGCACGACCTCATATATACTGTACATAATAAGCGGCGTTACGCGCGCTGCTTGTAAACAAGGAGGAAGCGGACAACGCGGTAATTTGTAAGAGTCTTTATTCAAGAGCTCACTGTAACACTGGCGCGCTCCGGGCTGCGCGCCCGGTGTATATCCTGAGGCCACGCCTACCCCTCGGCGTGGCCGCCGCCCACTTGGTGCGCGGAATGATGTCACCACGCCAGTGAGCTTCCGTGTCCGCCACAATGTAAAGAAATAAACTGGTTTTATTAAGTGTATTTACCTTGAAGATCAGACGAAGATGCTGGCGGAGGTGGAGGAGATGACTTTTGCCTTTTTTGCCACACTTTCCTCGCTTTCACTTGCAGGGCGTTTCAATAAAAACCTGTCCAACGAGGTTTGTTTCTTCCTCCCTTTCAAAATGTTTCGATCGTACTGCTACGATCGTACTGCCTCGCCAAGTCGACAACACGCACACCTCGCTCATGTTTTTCGACGATTGCGTGTTTTATATCCAAGCACATCATCCTCTTCTTCTTCTTCTCAGTACTGCCCTTGGCACTCAATTTCTTAGGACCCATGGTTAAAACTAAGAAATTTTCCAAAATAACCAACATGCGAAAACAAAGCAGCAATACGGCAGAGATGCTTGCACGGCAAGATAACCACGTGACCGGAACACTCGTTGGGCCACCTAGTGGCGGGTGGGTAAGCTCGCAACTCAGATCTCGGCTCGCATCTCAAAGCAAAAAACCGCCCGAGCGACGGCTCGTATCTCGGAAAACTCGTAAGTTGGTGCACTCGTAAGTCAAGGTTTCACTGTATATATATACACATACATACATATACATATACAGTAATACCCCGGCCTACGTCATTAATTGGTTCCATAAGCCGTGACGTAACTCGGTTTTTGACATAAACCGGGCGTAATGCCTTAAAAATGCCTTAAAATGAAGACAAACACCGTAAAACTAGAGTAAAGAACTCGCGAAAGTATATAACTATCGCTAAACCTTAAAGAACACTAAAAACACATTTTGGTCATATTTTTTAATGAGTAATGAACACAATTAATAAATGAATTTGTAAAGAATAATAAATAAAATTAATAAGATTATGTTATTCACCTTAAACATGGCGTCTCTTCTGAACACAAACACACATTTTAGCAGTCTTAGCTGGCGGCGCTTTTTCAGTGACGTATGCGAGAATACGTTCCCTGTCATGAATGATGGTCGATACCGTCGACCGTGGCAGTCCTAAGGCATAGACCTTATTGCGAATCGGTAAATATCAACAGAGGGCGCTCCATCGCAAAGCATGATGGGATCGAAAAGGGGGCAAACGTAAACACGAACCCAGAAGAGGAAGCGTCTGTCTACAATCGACGCTGTGTTTACGGAAAGGAAGATGGCTAATGTGAAAGAAATTCAGCGTTTTTTGGCATTAAAATCCAGCGATTTAAAGAAATATTTGAGGGAAAGGGGGGTTCCCATTGGAGAAGAGAAACAACCTGCTTATGCAAGAACAGTTCCTGAATGTTGAAACCTCGATCGGCCATACAAATATCGCCGGGCTGGAACTTGTCTGCAACGTTCGTCATCTTTACAATTTTTTTTGTCCGACGTGTTTCCTCCTGTAGGTTTGGAAATGTATGAAATTGTTCCGCTAGGTGTAATACCAACAAGGCACTTGAGAGTAGGTCTTGACTTATATTGGCTGTACACTTGCGAACAAAACTTGGGAGATGGTGCTTTGTCCTAATCCAAAGCGAAATGCGAGGTCCTAGTCAGGTTCACTGTTTTTTCGTTCAAAATCATGGTAGATTAGCAAACCTATACATTTTTGGAAACGTTATTACATGGAAAATCTGAAAATCAATGTTTACATTTGCCAATTCCGACCAATTCGATTCGACCAATTCGACCAATCGACCAATTCCATTCGACCAATTCGACCAATCGCTTCGATCGACCATTCGACCAATTCGATCGATTCGATTCGATTCATCGAATTCGATTCGATCGACCATTCGACCAATTCGATTTGCCAATCAATTTGACCGACCTTTGCTTGTGTGGAACGGACTGTGAAAACGATGCGGACTATATTGTCGGATACGACACACAGGACAGTGATGACGAACTCTAAATGGCATATTCTGTAATCGTGTATGTTTGATGCCATTGACTGCCTGTGTATATTTTGTCATTTACTGCCTGTGTAGATGTGAAGTTATACTGACTGCATGTGTATATATGATTTTGCTGACTGTGTATGTTTGGTGATATGAATTATTGTGACACATTTTGATGTTATTAACTGCCTGTACAAAATGATAACATGTATTTGATTATGCAACTTATTGTGAATATAAAGACAGTATTTTGCAATTCAAAACCTTTTATTCGTGTCTTACCATTCCCCATAGCACTAATTTGATACTTTCATTGGATTCCTTGTCCCTGAAAATATAGGTTTAGTATATTTTAAAAAGTTTTTAGGGTAATTAGAGGCAGAAATAGAACAAATATGTATTTTACAGTGGCCATTTTGAAAATCCTAAATGGCCGCCATACAGGTATCTCTCCAAATGTAAACATTGATTTTTAGTTTCCTTATGCTATAACCTTTCCAAAAATGTATAGGTTTGCTAATCTACCATGATTTTGAACGAAATATAATTTATTGACATAGTGAACCTGACTATCCTCCTCGCGAAGATTAAGCCGAAGCTTCATGAGTGTCATGAGTAGTTGATCCTCTAAAGATTGAGATCGCTTAACTCCGAGTTTTGTAGTATTGTTTATTTGCCAGGTCTTGTCTTGCATTGATAATTTCCCCTTATAATAATGAAGGTTCTGTGCATGAGGGGATACTTCTGCTAATAACCACTTAAACAGGTCATAACTAGGTAAACCTGTATAAAGTTTCACAAGTTCATCACAGTTTGCTATGTCCGAAACAGTAAGCTTCTTGTTACATACTGCAATGGAGGCTTTCAGTTTTGCGACGGTGTCCTTGGCTTGCAAATACTGGCTCATGAGCTGATCACAGTTAATTTGTTAATTTGTCACAGTAAAAATGTCCTAAAAGTAGTTTAAAGTGGTAAGGATCACGTAGTGTGTCAATGTAAACAAGCAGTCTGTCAAAGTGACAGTGACTGCCGGCGGCGCTATTGCCCCTTTCAGATCCCATGACGCATTGCGGTTCCGATTCGCGATAAGGTCTATGCGCTATCACCGACACTTTTTCACCTTTTTCATACCTTTTAATCAGATTTAACTTATCTTCCATCGTAACCACATTACGCTTGGAAACACTAGCACTATCCTTCTTAGGACCCATGGCTAACACAGACACAGTAAAGGAATACTGTACGTCGCCTCTGTTTTGAATGAGAACCAGCAGCTGCATGTACGTACAGTATACTGTATATACTTTTTTTTTTTATGTGCTTTTTATTGTATTTTAAATTGTTTTTTTAGCTTCTTTTATTGTTAATTTATGTACTATTTTATTTATTTTAAATATATTTTTAAGGAAAAATTAATTTTTTTCACGTCCGTAGGAGTGACGTAAAGTCGCACATAATGACGTTCGCTGAACTGAAATTTACTCTAGAAGAGTGGCGTAAAGTCGGATTTGACGTAGGTCGAAATGGCGTAAAACGGGGTATGACTATATATGACTATATATTATATATATATATATATATATATATATATATATATATATATATATATATATATATATATATATATATATATATATATATATATATATATATATATATATATAAGGTGTTTTATGAACTCTCTTGTTGCTGCTGTGGTTGTTTTATGGTCTTTCCATGCACTGCACTGTTATGTACTTTTTGTTAGTTTTGAGAAGTATTACTACACATATATCGTTTTGTGTGCTCGTCAAATATATTATTATTATATTATATTATAATATATTATATTATAATATATTACTATTACTACACATATGGCCGTCACGCTTTATTCTGAAGGGTTCCTGCTGTTCTGCCTTTGGAACCGCTCCATTAAAGTTTCTCCAAGTCCTGCTTCTTTCTCTTTCCACCCGGAAAGGAGAGCTTTTGTTATGATTAATTGGACACTAATTTTTGTTCCAAGCAAATCGATTATTAGCTTTCCAATGGTACTAGTTTTATGATTGTACGACAGGAGAGGCCCTTTGGAATAAAGCGTGACGGACACAGGAATGGATGCTTCTCTTTTTTTGGTAATTAAATACCCTATTCTTGTATATTCAGATTTATTGGTGACCTGTTTGCCCAGCTTTGTGGGCCTTTCCCTTCTCAGACCCATAAAAATGGTTCTGGCCTCATGGATCTTTTTCTTTGGTGGAGAGAGGGGAAGAGGAAGTTTGTCGTTGCTCAAATGTTGATTGTTCATTCGTTGTTCCTGATTGCTATGTGGTGATGTTACATGTGTTGTTTCACATAGGTCTTTCAATGCACGCCACCATTCTGGCATACATGTTCAGCCTGGTAGAGGAGAACCGCGTGACTTCTCCACTTAACCCGACCAACCCCACCATCAACAACCAAGCGTTCGTGCAAGAGTATATTGCAAACCTTCTGAAATCTGCATTCCCGCACTTGCAGGAGTAAGGCCCGAGTCATAATGTTTTTTTTGTTAGTAATGGCATCCATATTATCTTGAGAATGGAAACGGTAGTTGGGGGGGGGGGGGGGTGGGTGAGGGGATGGGTTGGTGTTGTTCATCGTAATGACAAATTTTTGTTTTTAGTAAATACACAATAACAGGGTCTTCGTTCTGAAGTGAAAGCAATTCTAGTTTGGCCTGCAATCTCGCCCTCCAAGTTTACCTTCGAGCTATTTCGGTCAATGCACAGAATTAGCTTCACCGTGATTTGCTTTTATCTTTGCAGTGCCCAAGTGAAGGTGTTTGTGACTGGCTTGTTCAGCTTAAACCAGGACATTCCTGCCTTCAAGGAACATTTGAGGGACTTCCTGGTACAGATCAAAGTAAGTGCACAGAGCTTCGTGTGTGATCTCACGCCTTGTTTGCATAAAACGAAATCAAAGAAACAACAATGTTGTCTTATTCTTCTTAAGTGCTGAAGCTTAAGAATGTTAAAGCAAGCCCAGCGTGCCGAAGCGGTTGCCGGGACACCACACCGCCGTCCTTTCTGCTCTTCTAGTGAGAATCATCATTCGTGTCCAATTGATATGGCTCCACCAATTGATATGAATCCTCTTCCATATCCATTTATCCAAATTATTTACTGTACTCGAAGCATGACGGCCCATAATACTCTCGATTTACCAAACCGTTTTTCGTTGTGCGTACGAAATCGCGAATTGCCGATGCGGAATTTTTAACATAGTATATAACAAGATCTACCTCCGATGACGTCATCGTTATGGGCAGGGAATCTTTCCACGGTGTTTTGAAGCGATACAGTTTTATTTCATTTTTTAAATTTATTTATTGTTTCTTCGTCTGCGACAGTCAAGATGAGCTGGTAGAGCCAGGACGATATCCTTCAGTCCGTCCTTGATTCCATCAGGCAGTCAGTGGCTCAATTAACATTTGTTTTTCGTACTCCTCCGAGGCAGCTCAACGAATCATTTTGAAACTCGGCATGATGATTCTTGATGTCGATGCACAAAAAGTAATGGAGAATGTTTTTGTTTTAAATTTCCATCCAGGTGATGAGATAATGAGCTAATTAACTCATAATGTAATCAATATTTGTATGTCCATCACATATTGTGTGATTCCATCATCGATGTTTCCTCATTATTTAATTTGACCTCTTCAATTAATATGATCTTTATCATTATTTAATTAAATATTGACATTAAATTTTAACCCTGTGATGTCATTACTGCCGTCGTGCTTTGAAGAAGGGGAGGAGGGGAGGACAGAGTTGTGGGGGGAGGAAGGGGGGAGCATAGAGGAGACGGTGCTTTTTATAATCGTTTTGTCTTTTTAAGACCCTTTTGACACTTTGGACCGCTTAACAACCCCCAGGAACACTACAACCCCCTAGAATCCTAAGAACTACTTTATCACCGAATGCAGCCCGACTGCGACCGCCCTCTATAGGGAGATGAGCGTCTGCCCCACTTGGGACAAAGTTCCAGAAGTGCTATTCATTATTAATTATCTCCACCACCAAAGGTGGACGGAGATTGTTTTCGCCCCTGTCTGTCTGCTTGTCTATTTGTCTGTGAGCAGAATACAGTATCTGAAAAGGTTATGGACGGATTCGGACAAAATTTGGTGGACAGGTTGGGTGTTTGACAAGGAAGAATCGATTTCATTTCGGGGAAGATCCGGATCCAGATACGAGAATTTAAGTGATTCTTCACCATTGAGAGATAGGGCCAAAAACTATATATAATACGATATCTCAAAAAGTTATGGACGGGTTATGACAAAACTTGGGGGACGTGTTGGTTAGGTGACAAGGACAAGCCGATTAGATTTTGGTTCAGGTCCGAATCCAGATCCGGCCTATCAGTGGGATACAAAACAAACAGTTCAGCCTGGTTGAGGTATGCTCTCGGTCGAGTGCTGTTCTAGTTTATTTACTTATTTTGCACCAAATGAATAAATAATTCATTCGTTCACCAAAGAAGAAAAAGAGGGTTTAAACGTTGTGGTAAGAGACTTGAAAGTGATATTTGACAAAACAGCATTCTGTAGGGGGACACAATGTATTCCTGTTTCTCAATCTTTGTTACAGGAATTTGCAGGTGAGGACACGACTGACTTGTACCTGGAAGAGCGAGAGTTATCACTGCGACAGGCACATGATGAGAAACGCAAGATTCAGCTGTCTGTTCCTGGTATCCTGAACCCTCACGAAATGCCGGAGGAGATGTGTGACTAAGCCTAGCATCTCTCGGAATTCTATGGTTCTTGGAGGTGAGACCCACAAGGTCCATGTCTGCGTCTGAGGTGAAGATCAATGGCTGCTCGATGGTTGCTAACAAGTTAGGTTTTTCCGTGATGGACTGCCTGTGTGATTGAAGTGCCTGAGTTTTTAAATGAACACTTATATCCTCAAACCCCATCCCCCCAGGCAGCAAAATTCATTTTCATGTTTTCTTTTCCCCTTCCTCGTCGCTTACTCAACTTCGCCGATACCGCATTTACTGTAACAGCACCGATTTGTTTATTTTGGTGGAACGTCACGTGACCCACACCATGAGCCGCGTATCGTCGTCGTCGTCGATGCTCGCGTGTGGGCAACGGGAGTTGTAAAGCAAGAAAGGTTACAGATGGATGGATATCCATTCTGAATTGCAAATCTGATTTTCTAACAAAGTAGAATACAAGCAACTCTAGCCCAGGTGCATTGAGACTTGCTCTCTCCAGGTGTTGTTGTTATTTGCAGGCTCTTCATCCACATTGATTCCACCTTCCTGTGTATTCAGAATGATGTAAATGTTGTGCAGGAAAGGAGGTAGTCGTTTGTTTGAATTGCATACTGGCCATATTGTTGTCGTTCATATTGATGGTATAGACGATATGGCTGAGTGCGGTTTGTTTCCTCCTCTTCTTCCTTTGATCTTGCATCCAAAGATGTAATCGGTTTGTGCTTTGATTGACTGCCCTTTTTCAACGGTCACTTCGACCGCAATGATCGCCAGTCGCTAAAAACGTCATTGCAAAGTTCCAGAAAAAGTTTTAATTCTCCGGCGGCTCGTTATCATTTTGTACAAGACGACGCATTTCCCATGCACGTTACTCGTCCTCCATACGTTCGGTTTTCCACATGCTGGCGTGGCGTGTCGACTGCGGGGTCGCACTCGATGCGCCGCTCAAACGGGCTAGCTTTTACATCGCTGTGGTACTCTATAATATATGCTTTACCCTCAGATGTATTTATTTTGCCCATTTCTTTTTCTTTCTTTTTTACACATGATTTTGACGTGATCCTGGAATGTTTTGAATGTACGCTCGTGACCTCCAGTGTTGAAGCTGGTACAGCATTTCAGTATTTGCAGCATATACAAATGTGGAAATGTTCTTTTGTGATTGGGTTTCTGCTTGGAATGGAGTTGTGGCCTGGTTTCTTGCTGGGGCTGTAGATACGAGGTCACCGTGCTGGGAGAGGGATGGGTAGCATTGAAGTAGTGCTAAGTTTGTAAACTTCAGTACATATCCCGTTTGAGGGATCTCAATAAAAACTGTAAAACTTTTGTTTTGATTCGGTGCAAACATAAACGATTTTGTAAACATGATGCATTGTTTAAAGCTTTAAAAATAGTTCCTACCCTTTTTTTACACTGCTGTGAGCTGCAGGCTTGAATTGTGAATTACACCTTTTCCACTGTCTGAAGGGCTATTCTCCTACACATGTACAAGCTCCTTTGCAAGGCTTGACAGGAGCGGGGGATGGAGGAAAGGGTTTCGTGTATTATCTAAAGTAAAGATGGTTTGCTTTGTATTGAGAGATTTCGGTTATGAGATTTGTTTACTGGAACTTGGAGAGTGTGTTTGTCGAGGCGCCACCCCTCAACAGGAATGACCACCTGACGAACTCTGACAATCACAGGAAAGCTTATTGAAGATTTACATGTACATGGGAGAAGTGGTGAATAATCGAGTTGCACTCAGTTATCCAACAAAGCTTCTTCTCAGCTTACACACAGCCAGCTGGAGTTTATATAGCAACATCAAAGCATGTGAAAGGGAGAGATAAGAATGGTGGCTGCTTCGTAAGGAGAAAGCTATTTCCCCACCCATGCAATTTTGCCCAAGGTTGCTTGAAACCTCAATGATAGGATATGTTTATGAGGTCAGTTAAAGGAAAATCATCCCTGCTGCCCTGTTTTCCCATTCTTCCCAGAATGCACAGCAGTTGCTTAGCAATGGACCCAAATGTATGAAATCCTCGACAACTCCACCATTTTGTTAATAAAACACCCAAATCAAGAGTTTCATTACCAATTTGTAAAACTCGGGATTGCATAAATGTACTTGCTCATTATCTTCAATCCATATTATACTCCATAGGTTGAGTGAAGTTTCCTTGCTGAAGGGAAATCAATCTTGCTCTGTTTGGGGTGAAGTAAGTCCCGTCCTATGGAGTGGGGGCACTGAATCGTAGACGATAAGCAAGTACCTCTATGCACCCTGTCCCATCATTATTTTAAGGTTTTAAACCGCAGCAGAAAGAAAGAAAAAGAAAAATTTAAGAACGTTTCTCCCTTACAGAACAACATTAAACGCTCAACTTTGTTATACCAAGCATACTTGTCAGCCTCCATAGTTTACAGTGCATTCAGAAAGTATTCAGACCCCTTCACTTTTTTCACATTTTGATATATTGCAGCCTTATGCTGAAATCGTTTAAATTCATTTTTCCCCTCATCAATCTACACTCAATACCCCATAATGACAGAGAAAACAGGATTTTGGAAAGTTTTGCAAATTTATTAAAAAGAAAAAACTGAAATATCACATTGACATAAGTATTCAGACCCTTTGCTATGACACTTGAAATTTAGCTCAGGTGCCTCCCATTTCTCTTGATCATCTTTGAGATGTTTTGACACCTTGATTGGAGTCCACCTGTGCTAAATTCAATTGATTGGACATGATTTGGAAAGGCACACACCTGTCTATATAAGGTCTCACAGCTGACTGCATATCTGAGAAAAAACCAAGCCATGAGGTCGAAGGAACTGCCTGCAGAGCTCAGAGACAGGATCGTGTCGAGGCACAGATCTGGGGAACCCGACAAAAAAAATTCTGCTGCATTGAAGGTTCCCAAGAGCACAGTGGCCTCCATAATTCTTAAATGGAAGAAGTTTGGAACAACCAGGACTCTTCCTCGAGCTGGCCGCCCAGCCAAACTGAGCAATTGGGGGAGAAGGGCCTTGGTAAGAGAGGTGACCAAAGTAGATGTATACGGTAGGTTCCAGACCAGGCCAGACCCAAACCACATTCCCCACATCCTCCTTGCCCCAAACCGAAACTGACAACTCAAAAACAGGAAGTGACACCACAAACCGGAAGTGACCAATTAATTATTTATTTTTCAGATTTTCTCGATTTCCCAAATTTTAAGATTTCACGATTTTCAAAAAATAATAAACTTGATTTTCAAAATTTCTGATTTGTCAGATTTCACGATTTTCTCGAATTTCCCAAAATTTCCAAAATTTCGCTAAAATAATCATGAAACTAAAAAATTGATTTTTAGTTTAACAGGATGAGAATTATAATACAAATGAATAACTTAAATGAAAAAAATAGATATTATTAACATTGATAATGAAATAATTTATAAATTTAACATGGAATTTGATGTACTTCATGGAAAATTAAATAGGATAAAACATTAAATTGTAACTTATAATGAAACGTCAGTTGATATTAAAACAAATATTGCAAATATTGAACAAACATTACAGAATATGAATCAGGATAAAATGTTCTACATTGTGAGGACAGGATTATTGATACATGAATATAAATCAATTTTATCTAAACCATTATCACCGATGAATACACATAATCCAATCTTTAAAAAGAAAAGAAAAATGAAAATTTTAAAAGAAGAAATTGGATGATATTTCTCATTTAGAACAAGCGCTAATTTCTGATTTTAAAACTATACTATGAAAAACATGATAAAGCTAAGGCTGAAGCACTAGATAGAAAAAAAATTCAGAATATGCAATATTTATTATTTCAGTTATTGCATAAACATAATCATATATGTAATCTTGAAGATTTTACTGGTTTAAAAACAATTGAGCATAAACAATTTCATGATAAGATTTGTCATAACTTATTTAACACATTGGGGTGGACATTTACACCAACATTTTAATTTTATTCATTTTATGTTGTGGGAAAAAATTGATTTTTAGTTTAAAGAACTTTCTCTTCTATAAAATGAACAATATGAGGACATATAAAAAGCAGGTCACAACATATTGTAATGTTTGTGATCGCGATTATAAAAACAATTATAAACAACACCTTCAATCCAACAAAGCCAAACTTTCATAGATGATGGCTCCACTTGAACAAGAAAAACGAAAAACATGGTATTGTGATGTTTGTAAACGTGATTATACAAGTGAACGTAAAAGACATCTTAAATCCCAAAAACATACACTCAAACTTTTACATATGGTAGCTCCACCTGAAAGAGAAACAAAATATTGTCACGTTTGTGATAAGACGGTCTTGAAGAGGAGCTTTCCGACTCATCTTAAATCACAAAAACACATAAAGTTGTTGGGGTACACGATTAAGGACTGTGACGGGGCATTTATTGGACATATTAAAATAAGGATTTTTAATTTACCACCCCCAGAACCAAAATCAATAGCTGAGGTGGTTGAAACAGTCAAACCTGCCGTTGAAAACTATGTGAAGAATGTTTTGGATGAGATTAAACCTCTTAAATTTTATATGGGAGTAAAAATGGAATTGAAAAAACCAAATACTGAAATAGGGGATCTTATTATAAAACGTTATATGAGAAAGGGGAAAGGTGACCCTCTGGAGTGTGGCTCGTACCGAGCGATAAAGTTATTGGAGCATGGAATGAAGGTATTGGAAAGGGTGTTGGAGAGGAGGATAAGGAAGAAGGTGAAGATCAACGAAATGCAGTTTGGATTTATGCCAGGAAGAGGAACGACAGACGTGCTCTTTATTGTGAGGCAGTTGCAGGAGAAGTACATGGAGAAGAGGAAGAAGTTGTTTCTTGGGTTTGTTGATCTGGAGAAAGCATTCAATAGGGTTCCACGCGAAGTATTGACATGGGCATTGAGGAAGTTAGGAGTGGAGGAATCGTTGATCAGAGTAGTGATGGCAATGTACAAAAGAGCGCGCGCAGCTGTAAGGACGAAGGATGGGAACGTTGGTGAGTTTGAGGTGAGGGTGGGAGTGCATCAGGGGTCGGTACTAAGTCCACTACTATTTGTAGCTGTGATGCAGGTGCTGGCTCAGAACGTAAAGGAGGGTTTACCATGGGAGTTGTATGCAGATGATCTGGTTTTGATTGCGGAAAGTATGGATGGACTGAAGGAAAAGATGAACAAGTGGAAGGAATGTATGGAGACAAAAGGTCTTAAGGTGAATATCGGAAAGACGAAGGTGATGGCAAGTGGTAAAGCATGTGGTGAGGTGGAAAGAACTGGGAAGTGGCCATGTGCTGTGTGCAGGAAGGGTGTCGGAGTGAACTCCATTCAATGTACAATGTGCGCTGAGTGGGTTCATTTAAAATGTTGTGGTCTGAGAGGGTCATTAACCAGTGTGGCAGCTACATTCAAATGTAAGGTGTGCACAGAGGGAGCTGCAGATGGAGGAAATGTTGAGTTGGATCTTGGAGACGGCGTGAAGCTGGAAGGTGTGAAAACATTTTGCTACCTCGGAGATATGCTGAATGGAGAAGGTGGATCAGACTCGGCAACGGTTGCTCGAGTGAGATGTGCATGGAAGAAGTTTCGGGAACTGAGTGGTGTGCTGATGATGAGGGAAGTGTCGTTGAAGCTGAAGGGAAAGGTGTATGCTGCATGTGTGAGAAGTGTTATGATTTATGGGAGCGAGACATGGGTAATGAACGTAGAGCAGCAACGAAGGCTGGAAAGGGTGGAAATGCGAATGGTTCGGTGGATGTGCGGAGTATCGTTGAGAGAGAGGAAGACAAATGATGAATTGCGAAAGATGATGGGAATAGAGCCTGTGATTGATGCTGTGAAGAGGAACAGGTTGAGATGGTTTGGTCATGTGTTGAGGAAGGATGAAAGTGACTGGTTGAGAAGAGTGATGGAAATGAATGTAGAAGGAAGTAGAGGACGGGGAAGACCAAGAAAGATTTGGCTAAAGATGGTGGAAGAAGAAATGCGGGCAAGGGGGTTAACAAGGAGAGATGCAGAAAATAGGGCAAAAAGGAGAAGATTGTCAAGGGGACCGCAAGGCTAACCCCTGCTCTCGCAGGGAGAATGGCCTTAAAATGCATGTTGTTGTTGTTGTATATGAGAACAAAACCTTACTTTATCGCATCACTCCAGGGATTCTTATTAACGGGCGTTTATGATAAACTTATAGAACAAGAAGAACAGGTGGATCATTCGCTTGTGGGTAGTGGATTTACCATTACTAGAATACTTTTCATCGATATACATGTTCTAAAATCAAACCCCCTAAAAGATTCTTCTTGTATTGAATTGCCGACGGTTATAAAAAATAAAACGGTGATTATTAATATTCAAAACAAAGATCATAAATGTTTTCTATGGTCTGTTATTGCACGCTTACATCCTGCTGAACATCATGTTCAAAGGGTATCACATTATGAGAAATATGAAAATGAGTTAAATGTTACTGGTTTACTATTTCCCATGTCCATGAAAGATATTCCTAAATTTGAGAAAATGAATAATCTATCTATTAATGTTTATGGTCTAACGGATAAAAACAAAGTTCAGGTTTTACAAACTTCTGATGACTATAAAAATGATGAAATTCATATTGACCTTCTATATTATAATTTGGAAGAAAATTCACATTATGCTTACATCAAAAATTTGTCAAGATTAGTTTCTTCACAAATAAACAAACACGAGGCTAAAAAATACATCTGGAAGCGATGTCTCAACTTCTGTAATAGTCAAGAAAGATTAGACAAACACATAATACTGTGTCATACATAAAGCCACCATAATTAATATGCCAGCAGAAGGTTCAAACATATCATTCAAAGATTTCGATAAAACTATAAAACACCCCTTTGTGATATATGCTGACTTTGAATGTATTCTTGAAAAGATAAACGACACTTCTTCAAAACCAAACGAAACATCCTCGAATAAATATCAAAAACATACTCCTTGTGGGTTTTGTTATTATATTAAATCATCCGTTGGCGACAAATACAACAAACAAGAACTTTATAGAGGAGAAGATGTGTCTTCTGAGTTTATAAAACGATTAGAAGAGGACTGTATGCTTACGAAAGATAATGAGATTAACCAATAAACCGGTGAACCCCCTAACAAAAGCAGAAGAAACAGAATTTAAGCAGCTAAATAACATCTGTCATATCTGTCGGAAGAAAATTGATGGGAAGGAAAATACTGGGGGACCAACGGTTAGAGACCATTGTCATCTCACTGGGCAATATAGAGGTCCGGCCAATAATGAATGTGATCTGAATTATAAAACCCCAAATTTCATTCCGGTCTTTCTTCACAACAACGCCCATTATGATACACATCTATTTATTAAGCAGCTTTCAAAAACATATGAAAACATTTCAGCAATTCCTACCACAGATCAGGATTACATTTCATTCTTAAAAACAATACGTACAAAAATAGGATTTAACAAAGAAAAAGGTAAAGATATATATGATATGACCCACATCAGGTTTTTTGACTCATTTAAATTTATGGCAAGTCCATTATCTACCCTGGCATCAAATATTAAAAACTTTCCATGTCTTTCAGAGTATATATCAGATAAAAAAGAAATTGAACTCTTATCACACAAGGGAATATGCCCGTATGATTACATGGATTCATTTGGGAGATTTAAAGAAACACAACTTCCCCCTCAAGAATGTTTCTATAAAAAGGTAAATAAATGTCATATAACCGATAAAGAATGTACTCAAGCACAAAATATTTGGAAAACGTTTAACATAAAGAACCTTGGAGAGTATCATGATTTGTATTTTAAAACCGACGTCTTACTACTAGCCGACGTCTTTGAAACCTTTAGAACAGTTTGTCATAATAAACAATCATATTAGGCTATGAGCCGAGGGGTCGACCATGCTCAATCAGAGGGAGGATGGCTAACAGTTATTTTTGGCAAGGCCAAGGTCCCTAGTGCTGAAAAAAATGTGATAGCAGTGTGAAACTCTTAGCCGTATCTGTGTTATCATCACATTTGTCAGATCACCCATTTATCGCTTTTCGGGTCATTATTCCCGCTTAAGATTTAGGGGGTGGGGTTAGTTTTTTGGCTCTCAAATAATATCACGTGTATATATCAGCTAGTGTGGTATATCAGGTAAAAGGTTATTGAATTACCTTTCAAATGATGTATAGAAAGTGCCTGTGTGATCTATAGTAACCTCTTTATAATGATTATTAAAACATAATTATTTCCACCAACTCTCAAAACTTCATCACAAAATCCCCAATTTTAGGAACAAAAATAGGCAAAAATCAAAAGGTATGTAAAAGGTATGTTTCGATTTGAGACACACATACAGTATAATTCGAGTCAATATCCTCACACATATGATCATGATGTGCTATGAAATTCAATGCAATATGTGTAGACATGCTAATACGAATGTTGTCATCAATGTCAATATTTTCATTATATTTTAGGTGATTTGCAACCATGACAGCGGTGCACGACATCTAATGTATTTCTCTTTGTAGATTTGTTGGTGCAGAATACATTTTTAAGCAACTATAGCAACTGATGCTAATTTGTAGTAGTGGTGGTGGTGGTGGTCTCATTCGATATTATGTGTCTTTCCAGGTGAGACGGTGGTGGTGATATTGGTGGTGGTGAAACAGAGTGTACCGCAGATAGACAATTGAACAAATACTTGCAATGGAGATTGCGATCACTCAGAAAGTTCCCAAGGACGTTTGTATCATTCATAAGCTATCGTTAGATGTCAAACCAGAAGATCCGCTCATAAGCCCTCAAACATTCGATTCGTGGACTACATTGCTGGATGCGGCCAAAATACGGAACCATGCACCCATTCTCGACCTTGCTCAGTCGCTGCCAGAGAAGGAGATTCCCCGAGTATTCTACCACAGGCAGTGCAGGAGCGTGTTCACCATGAAGCGAGATTTGGAAGCACTGAAACGAAAAGCTGAATCCAATTTAACCGACGATGCTGCTGCAACATGTTCAGCGAGCAAGAGACAAGCCAGAAGGGCATCTTCGGAATCACGCATCTATGAACCGGACAAACTTCAAGATTGAGCGACTTGAGAGCAACCCACCAATCAAGAAATTCCACGACCCTTTGCAACTGAACAAGCTGAAGACTTTCAGCAACCTCACTAAGAAGAAGGAATGCAGAAGCAATGGCAGGGCAGTAATTCTTCAAGCAGACAGAGCTCTATTTGGTAGAATTATCGTGATGGCACAGGGCCAAGATCTTCACATGGCAGAGGTGCTATCTCATCCTCTAGGTCCCTTGCCATGGGCCCTGGCGACACCCGAAGGCCTTCTACGGAAAACCAACAAAGCTGCCCTAGCCACGGCCTTGCAAAGGACTGTGACCCCGGCTGAAAGGATACCCGACAATTCGGCAACAATTATTGACGGGATGCTCCTTATACAGAAGGTGGCAGGTGATCAAACTACATTTGCCGAAGTGGCCATGATTGTCCTATCCATGGCCCTGAAGGATGGATGCAGTAGCCAGAGGATCGATGTCGTCTTTGACACCTACAAGGAGACTTCCATCAAAAACAGCGAACGGTTAACCAGGGGGGAAGAACTTGGACTTGAGCTGAAAAACATCACGGCATCTCAAATTGTAAGGCAATGGCGCAAGTTTCTCAGCTATGTTGGGAACAAGTCAAGTCTTATCATGTTCCTGGTCGAAGAGTGGAAGAAACCAGAGTACATCAGACGCCTACAGGGAAAGGTTCTCTTTGTAACATGCGATGACAAGTGTTATCAGATCACATCTGATGCTAGCCAAGAAGTAGTGGCCCTGGAAAGCACACACGAGGAAGCAGATGGTCGTCTGTTCTTGCATGCTGCCCATGCTGCCGCACATGGATACCAGTCTGTGCTTATTAGCTCAGATGACACCGACGTACTTGTCATTGGCTTGGCATTTCATACCAAGATTCATGCCAAGTTGTTTCAGAAATGTGGCACCAAAGCAAGGGCTAAAATCCTAGACATAGGGAAAATAGGAAAGTCAGTCGGCACAAATGTATGTCAGGCCCTAATTGGAATGCATGCCTATACCGGATGCGACACAGTCAGCACGTTCGCTGGACGAGGAAAACTGACTGCACTAAAACTCATCAGAACCAACAAAGATGTGCAGGATGCATGTACACAGCTGGGAGAGGACTGGGACGTCAGTGAGGAACTGATGGATAAATTGGAGAACTTCACTTGTCTCATGTACGCACCGAAGTCGGGGACAGTGAAGGTGAATGACTTGAGATATCACCTGTTCTGTGCCAAGAGGGGAGAGATCGACAGTCACCAGCTACCTCCGTGCAAAGACTGCTTAACCAAACATGCACAGCGAGCCAACTATCAAGCCGCTATTTGGAAGAGGAGTCTCAAGATGGATCCAGCAGTACCGAGTCCAATCGGGAAAGGATGGCACTGGGATACCCAGGATGGTCGCGTGAAGCTGGCAGTCGACTGGATGCAAGGACAGCCCGCACCACAGGCGGTTCTGGATTTACTGGCATGCACCTGTTCGAAAAGATGCACACTACCCATGTGTGTCTGCATGGCCAGTGGTTTGAAGTGCACAGACATGTGCAAACTCACCACATGTGACAACCAGAGAGTGTATGGTGAGAGTGATGACAGTTCGGCAGAAGACGATGAAGAAGACGACGACGATGACGAGGATAACTTCTGAATTGTAGAACTATATGGAGAAAGATCATGTACATACGTATGTGTAACAAATATGGTGTACGCTGAATTGGTAACTCGTGTACTTTATGGTATGATGTCTATAAATATATGTTGCTTAAATAGAAAGTACATTGTTTTCCTTTGGTTTACTTTATGTATAGCTGGTAATATAAGAGAACCATACAACACTACAAGACTAAAAACGTTTGCATGAATATGATGTAAATTATCTCGCCAAGTTAGGGTACATCAGGATACATACATATACATGGAGTAGGTTAATCATCACATGCATCATACGTCTGTGGTATATTCAAGAACACCACATACAGTTTGGTCATAATGCCTTCATATTTTTAGAATTAGACATTTCTGACACCAATTTCAGTACTTTTTGGCCTATATATGGCTGACATCCCAATATTATATATACTATTTTTAGACCAATAATGGTATACAAACTATATACATGCTGTCGGTCAAAAATCGTAAAATGTAAATCAATATATCATAAGAGCGGAAAGATATACATTTATGGATTTTAGGTCATGGTTACAGCAACTACTGTATATTGGATTTTCTCATCTTTATCAAGGTGTATGAGATTTAAGGCCCAAATTTGACTTTAATCATACTGTGTGTTTCTCAAATTCAAAAATTCATTTAATATCCGCCAAACTGAATTTTTGCCTAATTTTGTTTTCATTGGGGATTTTGTGATACATTTTTGAGGGTTGGCGGAAATAATTATGTTTTAATGATCATAAAGAGGTTACTATATATCACACAGGCACTTTCTATACATCATGTGAAAGATAATTCAATTACCTTTCACCTGGTATACAACACTAACTCATACATATAGGAGATATTATTTGAAAGCCCCAAAACGAACCCTACCCCCTAAATCTTAGGCGGAAAAATTACCGAAAGCGTTATTGGGGTGGTCTGACAAATGTGATGATAACACAGATACGGCTAAGAGTTTCACACTGCTATCACATTTTTTTCAGCACTAGGGTCCCTGGCCTTGCCAAAAATAACTGTTAGCCATCCTCCCTCTGATTGGGCATAATGTCGAAAATTTGAGGGTCTGGCTCATAGCCTATATGGGTTAGATCCCGTCCACTACTACACAGCCCCCGGATTAGCTCGGAGTGCCATGCTAAAAATGACGAAACAGAAGCTGGATTTAATCAGTGATGTGGTTATGCTTTTGGTGATAGAAGAGGCTAAAAGAGGGGGAATATCACAAGTATGTTCTAAGAGATATGCTAAGGCTAACAATAAGTATCTTCCTAATTATGATGATACTAAAGATAGTTCTTACCTGATGTATTACGATGCTAATAATTTGTATGGACGGGCTATGTCTCAAGCTCTTCCTTATGGAGGACTCAAATGGGTTGAAGAGCAAGATTATGAAAAGGTTTTACAAAACATTGTCACATCCTCACAACAAGAATTGGATGATTTGGAAGTTGGACATTATTTTGAGGTTGATTTGAAATATCCTGAAGAACTCCATAATAAACACGACGACCTACCATATGCCCCTGCCAAAGAATGTCCGAAAGAAGAATGGCTAAGGGATTATCACCGAACATTTAATATAAAAGGTAAACCAACAGAAAAATATGATAAAGAAAATTATGTTTTACACCAAACGAACTTGAAGCAATATGTATCGGCGAGATTGATAGTAAAGAAGGTCCATAGAGTTATACAGTTTAACCAGTCATTGGATGAAGGAGTATATTGATTTTAATACTCAAAGGAGAACCGAAGCCAAAACTGATTTTGAGAAAGACTTTTATAAATTGATGAATAATTCTGTATTTGAAAAGACGATGGAAAATCTTAGGAATAGAGAAAACATAAGACTTACTACATCTTTAGAGCAAGCAGAAAAACTATTTAATAAACCTAGTTTTCAAAGAGAAGTGGTGTTTTCAGAGAACTTTGTTTCTATTCATTTGCAAAAAGAGAGTATTAAAATGGATAAACCCATTTATATAGGAACGACGGTTCTTGATTTATCAAAATTACTAATGTATGATTACCTTTACAATAACTTGAAGAAGAAATATCAAAATAATGTTTCTCTACTTTATACGGATACGGATAGTTTCATTTTAGAAATTAAGACGGAAGATGTTTATTCAGATATGCTTGAGGATAGTGACTCGTATGATACGAGCAATTATAAGCCAACTGATAAGTTGTTTTCCTCAAAGAATAAAAAGGTTATTGGAAAGTTTAAGGATGAATTAGGAGCAAAGGTAATGACTGAATATGTTGGATTGAGAGCTAAGGCTTATGCTTATAAAGATATTGATGATAATAATATGGAAAGATGTGATAAGAAGTTAAAAGGAATAAAGAAAGGTGTTATCAAAGAAGAAATAGAGTTTAAACATTATTATAATTGTTTAACTTTAAAGAAAGAGGAGTTTAGAAAAATGAATACGATAAGAAGTTATGCACATCAATTATATACGGAGGAGGTGAACAAGAAAGCTCTTGAGGCTTCTGATGACAAAAGGTTTATTTTAAACAATGGAATTGATTGTCACTCTAATGGGAACATGTACATAATAAATAAATAAAAAATTAATGTAATAATAAAATGAGTTATTGTATCAAGTGCAAAAAGAAAACCAAAACTAAAAATATCTCCTACGGTATAAATAAAAAGAATAGAGTTTATGAAAAGGGAGAATGTGTAACATGCGTGACTAAAAAGTGTCGATTCATCTCATCTAAAAGTGGGGGTGATATACAAAAATTTATATCAGGGACTAAATTTACAACCACGGGGATTCCAGGGGAACTGCATCTACCGGGTTATTCCTTCTGCGGTCCTGGAACAAACTTGAAAAAAAGACTAGATGAGGATGGCAACCCTAAACCTTGGTCTAAACCTAAAAACAGGGTTGATGAGGTGTGTATGAAGCATGACATTGATTATGGTAATGTCACCACGTTGGATGAAAAACATGAAGCTGATAGAGAAATGCTGTATAACTTTGTCTCTGATCCAAAATCCAACGTTGAGAGAGAAAGTTGATAGGTTTATCGTGAAGAAGATGATAGGTGCTAAATTGAGATTAGGGCTTGGAATTACCCTTCAAAAAAACTACTAAACTCCAAGGATGACATTAAGAAGGAGGAACGAGTCATTTTAGCTAATGAGTTACACAAACCTATGATCACATAGTTTAAACGAAGGAAGGTTTATTCCAAAGTCATTGATTACATCTGGTCTACCGATTTAATTGAACTCAATAATGATAGGGGGTACAAGTATGCTTTAACCGTTATTGATTTGAGGAGTAGATTTGCCTGGGTTGTTGTCCCCCGTCGCACCGCGGAGCGAAAGGGGGACTATGGTTTTCCCCTCCGTCCGTCTGTCCGTCCCTCCGTGCGTACGTGCGTGCGTAAGCGAAGGACCGCATTTGAATTTGGTGTGCGGGTGCAACCCACGTCAAAATCCAAGATGGCCGCCACCATGTATGTCTGATGCCATGTATGTCTGAACCTTGTGAGAGGAATATCTTGAAAAATAAGCGAAGTACCAACTTTTAATCTGGTGTGTGGGTGTATGTAGGCATAAGGAAGAACGCTATTGAAATTTGGGTCGCCACGTCAAAATCCAAGATGGCCACCGCCATGTATGTCTGAACCTTGTGAGCGGAATATCTTGAAAAATAAGCGAAGTACCAACTTCTAATCTGGTGTGTGGGTGTATCTAGGCATAAGGAAGAACGCTATTGAAAAGTGGGTCGCCACGTCAAAATCCAAAATGGCCGCCACCATATATATGTCTGAAACTTGTGAGCGAAATATCTTGAAAAATAAACGAATTACTAACTTCTAATCTGGTGTGTGGGTGTATCTAGGCATAAGGAAGAACGCTATTGAAAATTGGGTCGCCATGTCAAAATCCAAGATGGCCGCCGCCATGTATGTCTGAACCACAGAACTCAAATAGACGTAGAAGAACTATGCAGGCCGCTGTGTGGCCCCTCCGCCGCAACGCGGCAGCCATTTTAGTTAGCGCAAGACACCTCCACTTTCTGCGTACAGATAGGCCTATTGTTAACATGAGCAGTGTGAATGTTCAACAAATATCAGCAATATGCCTTCTTGTGCTGCAATAAACTGTACAAATCGACTTGTGAAAGGTTCTGGGAAAACATTCCACAGGTAAGTAATTTATTTTTCTTAATTATGAAGAGTTTACTCGCCAAACTCTAGTTAAACTTTCACGTTATGCACAGATGTAGTTTTTCGTTTATGTAGTCCCATCTGTTAGTTTGTGTGTGTTTGTGTGTGTGTGTGTGTTTGCGGATTTGTCAGTGCATTTTGACTTGAACCAAAGGCCGTGCCTTTGCTTGAACTTAAGGACTCTAGCTCTTAATCTCTTCTCTCCCAATTTTGTTGAGCCACACACAATTTTGGGCTGTTAGGAGATGCATAAACATGTTCAGTTATCAAGGATCTAGGTTAACATTTGTCGTCTAATTAGACTAATAGGGTTGTATTTTGTAATCGCTTTCTTTATCGTTAGTAATTGTTACTTTGTGGAAAATATTGGTGTGACGCGTGAGTGAGTGCAATCTGTGCCCATTTGCCCTAGTTAATCATAATGTAGGGTGAGAGCCAAGATAACATTACGAGTTTAACTGATAAAAGAAATAAAGCTTGATAAAGTATTTCCCTTGCTGTGTGTACAATGTCGCCAAGCAAAAAATATTGGGGGCTAGAGTATGGTCTAGTGATTGAATTTTCGGACACTGTACCGTATATAGAGTGTAGAAAACATGTGGGGGGCAGGCGCGTAGGAAGCAGTTTTGGTTGGGGGGGGGGGCAAAGACCCAAGGGGGCTCACAAATTTTGTCTTTTCTTTTGAATATAGATTTCCCAAGGATGGTTCAACCCTTCAGAAAGAATGGCTCGTAAAGATGAGGAGGGACAAGTGGACACCCAGCAAGTATGCCAGCCTATGCTCGGATCATTTTGATGCTGAGTGCTTTGACCGTACTGGCCTGATAACCAGACTTCGCCAAGGTACAATTCCAACCATTTTCAACTTCCCAAATCATCTCCAAAAGGTAAGACGCTAAGTAAGACGGGCCAGACGCTAAGTACAAGTGTTGCAGATGCCATCAAGTTCTTAAGAGATCAAGGCCTTCCACAATTTAAGGGATGTGAAGCTACAGTGAAATTCATATGCAGAATAGACATTTTGTTTGATGTCTTGAACTCCCGCAACCCAATAGCTCGTGGTTTTAAAGGACCACTTAGGCAGTCCAATCACCATCTTTGGCAACCGTTCTTGTCCGATGCATATGATTACATTGCCAACCTAACAGATGCAGGCGGCAGGAAAATGCTTTCCACTCCACGGAAAACCCCGATCATTGGGTTTTTAGCTGGCATCAGGAGTGTCCAGAACATGTATGAGAAGCTAGTTGCAGCGGATCAACCCAGACTCAAATATCTGCTCACCTACAAGATGAGTCAGGATCATCTTGAACTTTTCTTCTGTGCTATGCGGTCATCCTTAGGGAGGAATAACAATCCAACCGCCAGAGAATTCTCAACATTGTACAGGAAGATGCTCGTCCGGCATGACATTGAAGGCGTCAATGGAAACTGCCTAGCACAAGACAAGACAAGCATACTTAATGTTTCCAGTGCAATAACAACAGCTGCTGATGTTAACAATGATGATGACATGCTTCTGATGAGGAAGTATGACTTGACTTTGAGGAGCCCAGCAATGACAGATCATGATTATGCGGATGTGCCGAATGTTTCTACACTTTCAGAGTACAAGAACTCCGTGATAGGTTATGTTGCTGGATATGTTGTGAAGATGACTGAAAAACATCTCTCTTGCGAAGAGTGTATTGCTTCGTTAACCACTGGAGAAGTGATGGTCGGCAGCTTACTGGAAAAGAAGAACAGAGGTGGTCTAGTGAGGCCTTCTCCAGACGTGGTGAAAGTCTGTAAAACAACAGAGAGGTGTTTCCAGAGGATGCTAAGTGTGACTGGAGGTGAACTCCCTCAAGCGTCTCGTCTTACTCAGGCCATTTCATCTGCTGTTCTTGCCGAAGTGAATTGCCACACCATTTTTGGTTCCCTGTCCGATCATATGTTTGATTGCGAGGCAGATAAGAATCATGTGTACATTCTCATAAAGCGTATTGCTTCATCGTACGTCAAGATCCGAATGCATCATCTTGCCCGATTGAAGAATGAGAAGTTGAGTGGACCATTTGTAAGAAAACAATTATCAAAATTTATCTTGTTCAAACACCAGTGAGCTTTTATACAGAGATTTCTTCGGATGGCTTGTGAAAATGACATTCACATGTTGTAATGGCATCATTATTGTTTGTAACACTTACAATGTAACACTTACATTACAATGTAACACACATTGTAATGGCATATGTTTTTAATGCTTTTTCTACGGGAAATATATATATCTGTATTGTATTTTGACTGAATGGAAATATTGGAAAATACATTACTAGAAAACTAAGAAAAATATTCATGTTTGTTCTTGTGTTTTAACGTGCATATTAAATTGCATTCATCATTATAGATTCATAGAATAGATTTAAAGAATTAACAAATAGTAGAAAGAGAGAGGGAGAGAGCATAGAAAACAGAGGGGGGGGGGGGGGGGTTGTGTGTTTGTTTTTAGAGCTGGAGAGACAATTATGTTGAGAACTGGAAAATAATAGAGGAAGAGAGGAGCAGGAAAGAGAAGGAGGGAGAGAGTGGTAAAAAGTACATGAGAAAGGAGCAATAGGCAGAAAGAGAAAGAGAGGGAGATGGGGTACAAGAACCAGCAAATAGTAAGGAGTGAGAGATTAGCAGCTAGAGATGAAATGGAAAACTACCGGGGAATTCGGATAAACTATGTCAAGATGCCAGGAAAATGCTTCGACAGAGATTTAAATTATGAATAGAATTCATAAAATAGTGTTTAAAAGCAACACAACACCGTCCAATATAAAAATTCACGTCCACTCATCCACTTCCACTAGGCCTAGCTAGCGCACACGTTCGCCTATTCAGTTCTTGCGCTAACTAAAATGGCGGCGTGAGCGCGCGAGCGGGGCCACCGCTGTGTGTGTGTCGTGAACGGGCATAGTTCTTCTACGTCTATTTGAGTTCTGTGGTCTGAACCTTGTGAGCAGAATATCTTGAAAAATAAGCGAAGTACCAACTTCTAATCTGGTGTGTGGGTGTATCTAGGCATAAGGAAGAAAGTTATTGAAAATTGGGTCGCGACGTCAAAATCCAAGATGGCCGCCACCATATATATTTCTGAACCTTGTGAGCGAAATATCTTGAAAAATAAGCGAAGTACCAACTTCTAATCTTGTGTGTGCGTGTATCTAGGCATAAGGAAGAACGCTATTGAAAATTAAGTCGCCACGTCAAAATCCAAGATGGCCGCCACCATGTATGTCAACCTTGTGAGCGAAATATCATATCATAGCATGTTTTCTGCGTCTTCCACTTTGTCAACTCACATCACTTCCCCGACAGGGGACCTAGGCGTATCGCTTGTTCCCCTGAAAAACAAGAGAGGTAATACTCTGATGTTAGCCTCCCAACAGATATTTAATAAAAGTAAGAGAACGCCTAAGAAGCTGTGGACCGACGAGGGGATGGAGTTTTACAACAGCATATTCATGAAGTTTCTTAAAGAGCATGGTATTACATTATACAGTACATTTAATGAAGGAAAAGCAGTTGTCATTGAGCGTTTTAATCGTCCTTTGAAAGAGAGGCTGTATAAAAAATTCACACGTCGGTTCTCAACAATGGGTATCAGAAATTCAGGATATTGTTGATAATTATAACAATGGTACATTCATCTACAAAAGAAAAACCGTCAGAAACAGTTACAAAATTACAATCTGAAAAGAAGGTTAATTTGAGAAAACCAAAGTTCAAAGTTGGCGATGTTGTCAGAATATACAGGTGGAAAAGTCATTTTGAGAAGGGCTATACAAAGAGATGGACTAATGAACTTTTAAAAATCGTTGAGATAACGGATACAGTACCTTGGACTTATAAGTTATATGAGTTACATGAAGAAGAAATCTTAGTAGTGGGGCGGCTTAGCCCAAATATTCAAAAGAATTGTGCATTTTGTGATACAAGCACCAAATTTGGCACAAATGTACATTAATATGTTGCGAACATTTTCAGATATTGGGCCACTTGAAATTCCGTAATTTTTATTTTCAAATTTTTTCAAATTTCGTAATTTCAAATTTTTCGGGTGACACCGTCACAATTTCGGTCTTCGAGGCCGGCCGATAGGCAAAGTGTGACCGGAAGGGACGAGGTTCTCCTGACCACGTGGCCCTCGATCTGGTAAGCGAGAGGCGTTCCATTAGTGGACGCGCCCCTCACGCCCGACTTTTGGGCGGCCCCGGCAGGCCGTTTGTTTTGACGTTCCGTGACAGGCCCCGCACCCCCACCTCCGGGCCGACCGGAAGCTTGTGCTGAGTACATCATACCTGAACAACTCAGTGAGGCAGAACACAGCAGTGCACACCAGGGTGACCCCTTCAGTGCATAAACCAATTAACCTGTCCACTGCAGGGCATATAGAAATGAAGTTATTTTCTGCATATAATAATAATATAAGTTCAGTTCTATATAACAATTTCTGTTATCACCACTACCACTACAACTACCACTACTACAAGCTTTGTCTGGAATTTTGTGGACTAACAGACAAACAGACATACAGACAAGCTGGGATCAAAACATTACCTCCTTCCACCATTGAGTGTAGAGGTAAACATCATGGAAATTATATCATGCCCTAGATTTAATTCATGCTTACCCGTGTATTTGCTTCACTGGTTCACAAGGTCTTTTGCATACATGTAATTCAGACTCTCGTCTTCATTGCTGACCACACAATGTTCGCAACATATTAATGTACATTTGTGCCAAATTTGGTGCTTGTATCACAAAATGCACAATTCTTTTGAATATTTGGGCTAAGCCGCCCCACTATATCGGCCGGCCTCGAAGACCGAAATTGTGACGGTGTCACCCGAAAAATTTGAAATTACGAAATTTGAAAAAATTTGAAAATAAAAATTACGGAATTTCAAGTGGCCCAATATCTGAAAATGTTCGCAACATATTAATGTACATTTGTGCCAAATTTGGTGCTTGTATCACAAAATGCACAACAGGTTTGCTATGCTGCTACACTATATAAAGAAACATTGCGTTATTAAAATAAGTAGTGCATTTTTACGCTCGATCAAAACATTCAAACAAGTTTAAAGCCCTGCTTGAATTGTTATATAATAACATGAATACCGTTTGTTTCACGATAACTACCGAAGGTTTACATCTTGAAACGTATACGACGCAAAACATACTGATCAAAGTTATATTACCCCGCGATTGTTTTGAGGAATATTATTACAACCATACGGATATGCTTCACATTGGACTTGGATTACACATAAACAGTTTTTCAAATGTATCAAAAGTAAAGCAGAGCTCGTTTTTAATATGGAAACAACCCTTGAATTTATCGTTAATGTGAAGTCTTTGGTCGATAATTCTAGCATGTGGCTTGGGAATAATATAGAATCTGTTCAAAATATAATTCCCATAAATATTAATAATAATAATAATAATGCATTTATTTTATATAGCGCTTTTCAGGAAGCCCAAAGACGCTTTGACAGAGTGCAAAACATAATGCATAGCAAAACATAAAGACAATTGCAAAAAAAAGAAGAATCAATAGGGAAATATTCAAAGCACAAAGGAGGGAGAAGGAGAGGAGATAGTCAGGGGTTAGATGCTGTGGGTTAAATGTTGAATGCAGTGTTGAACAGGTGGGTCTTGAGTGATGTTTTGAATGTGGTGAGTGAGGAGGAGTCTCTGATGGTGTGAGGTAGCGAGTTCCAGAGGGTGAGAGCAGCGATGGAGAAGGCCCTGTCCCCCCAGGATCTAAATTTGGTCCGGATGGGGGGGGGGGTCAGGAGGTTGGTACCAGCAGAGCGGAGGTTGCGGGTGGGAGTGTGTCTGGAGAGGAGGTCAGCCAGGTAGGATGGGGCCAGGTTATGGAGGGCTTTGTATGTCAAGAGGAGGATTTTGTACTGGATTCTCTGGGAGATGGGGAGCCAGTGAAGCTTGTAAAGGACGGGGGTGATGTGGTCACGGGTCCGGGAATAGGTGAGTAGACGGGCAGCGGAGTTCTGAATGTATTGGAGTTTATTGGTGATTGTTGAGGGTGAACCATAAAGGAGGCTATTGCAGTAGTCCAGACGGGAAGTGATGAAGGCGTGGATGAGGGTTTCTGCAGCCACGGAGGAGAGGGATGGACGGAGACGGGCGATGTTTTTCAGGTGAAAGAAGGCTGTCTTTGTGATCTGTTTAGTGTATTTGTCGAAGGAGAGGGTTTGGTCAAAGATGATGCCAAGATTCCGGATGTGAGGGGAGGTGGATACTGGGAAACCGTCGATGTTGAGGGCAAAGTTATGGGTGGACTTGGTGAGCGTTTTTGGGCCAATGATGATTATTTCAGATTTATCACAGTTAAGTTTGAGGAAGTTGATTTGAAGCCAGGATTTTATTTCAGTGATGCAGTTTGTCAGGATAGAGTGGGTGGCGGTGGAGATGGACTTGGTGGAGATGAAAAGCTGGATGTCATCGGCGAAGCAGTGGAATTGGAGACCATGACGGCGGATTAAGTGACCGAGGGGGGACAGGTAAAGGATGAAGAGGAGGGGGCCAAGAACTTAACCTTGGGGGACACCTTGGGGGAGGGGAGCAGTGGGGGATTTGCAGTTATTGATGGAGATGAACTGCGGTCTGTCAGATAGGTATGATTTAATCCAAGAGAGGGCAGTGCCGGTAATGTTAAAGGTGGTTTCAGGTCGGGTGAGGAGGATGGTGTGATCGATGGTGTCAAAGGCGGCGCTGAGGTCGAGGAGGATGAGAATGTTGAGGTTGCCAGCGTCAGAGGAGAGGAGAAGGTCGTTGGTGATTTTGAGGAGAGCAGTTTCAGTACTGTGGTTGGAGCGGAATCCGGATTGGAATGTTTCATACAGGTTATTGGCAGAGAGGTGATGTTTGAGTTGAGTGGCTACAGCGCGTTCCAAAACCTTTGACAGAAAGGGTAGGTTGGAGATGGGTCTGAAGTTATTTAGGGTGTCAGGGTTTAGTCCAGGTTTTTTCAGAATGGGGGTAACAGCAGCAATTTTGAGGGATGGTGGGACGATGCCTGTATGGACGATATTCAAACGTATCAAACGGCTCCAACCCAACTCCAACCTCCAATCCAACCCAAACTCTATCCAACCCCGATTTCACCATCAAGTTTTAATTCGCTTTGTCAATCATTTAAAATGCCAACCACAACAACACACAACATGCATTTTAAGCATGTTTTAATTCCTTATGAATTGGAACATAAACAGGGAAAGTTTGTAATCAAGGATTGGCCATATACAGATATTGTAAAACCTACGAGAGATCTGCTTAAAATATTAAATAAAAATGAACTTCTCAGGGTTATGAAATATAAAGGTCTTTTAGAAGATGTTAACAAATCCTATTGGTTTCCCTGCTAGAGCGGGGGTTAGCCATTTAAAATGCCAACCATCGAAATGAAATGTAATAATAATACTCTTTCTTTTATTTTTGAGATGGCACATATGGTAAAAAAAGATTGTTTCTTTCACTAATTCAGAAACAGAAATAGAGGAGGATGAGGAGGGGATAACTAATAAATTAGATTACCACGGTTATTTTAAAGCAGAACAATTTACGCGTATTGGGAAACTTGGTTCTATTTCGAGTAATCCTATTACAATTAATACAGAAATGAATGAGAATAATATTCCCAAACCATTATTTTTATGTTGTAATAGCGTTATAGGCACGGTAAAAATGTTGATTAACCCGATTGAAGATAATTAATAATTTTTTCTATTAAAATGGCAAGAAAACTGCTTCAGGAGAATTTTATTTTTGTATTCAAGGATTTTGTATTCAAGAGGCTAACCCCCGCTCTGGCAGGGAAAATGGCCTTAAAATGCATGTTGTTGTTGTTGTTGTGTATTCAAGGATACTTGCAAGAAAAGGGAGAAACACTTTTAATTCCTTATGAATTGGAACATAAACAGGGAAAGTTTGTAATCAAGGATTGGCCATATACAGATATTGTAAAACCTACGAGAGATCTGCTTAAAATATTAAATAAAAATGAACTTCTCAGGGTTATGAAATATAAAGGTCTTTTAGAAGATGTTAACAAATCCTATTGGTACCCTATTGTGAGAAAAATAATTATAAATACAAGATTAGCTCAAAATCCAGATGATTTTATGTATGATGTACTCTGGGGAGATGCCCGAAGGGTAAAAAGGGAGGAGGAAGAGAGGGAGAAGGAGGAGAAGGAAGAGAGGGAGAAGGAGGAAAGGGAACGGGAGGAATGGAAGAAGATGAAGGAGGAATTGGAGAAGATGAAGGGGGAATGGGAGAAGATAAAGGAGGAAACAAGAGTAGCAGGGGTAACAGAGGAAGAGGAGGAAGTAGAGGCAACAAAGGAAGGTGTAGCAAAAGTATGGGCTGAGGCAGTTAAAGCAAGAGCAGAGGCAGCAAAGGAAAAATGGGAAGCAATAAGTGCAAGGGAAATAAGGGAAGCAGAAGCAAGGGAAGAGGAGGAAGTAGAGACAACAATAGAAGAGGTGGTAATGGCAGCAAGGGATGAGGAGGAAGGGAAAACGGGGAGTAGAAGAAAGGGAAAAATGGGAAGCAATAAGAGTGGGGTTGGAAGCAAGGAGAGCAAGGGAAATAAGGGAAGCAAAAAGCAAGGGAAGAGGAGAAGAGGGAAGCAGAAGCAAGAGAAGAGGCAAAGAGGGTAGCAGAGGAAATAAGGGTCGCAAAAGCAAAGAGAGGTAATGAGGTCACTTTATACAATACCAATCTAGAGCATATTATATAAAACTAATTTGAAATTATTTAATTTCAAATTAAATAACCATTTATGTTTTTGAAATATACATGAGATTAATACTATGACAGGTAATACCATTCCATCTTCCCACCACCAAATCTCTTTGTATTCCCTGACTTTGTATAGTTATATGATTGTCTTGACTCTTTGTCATACAAACCATCGCTATGCTGCCGGATAAGTTTTTACTTCCTAACTCATGTATTAGTTGGCTACTAATTGTGTTTCCACATACCGCATTATGGTCACCAACGGGGTAATATTCGCCTTTATGGGACCAAATAAAATCTTGTAGGTCTTCCAAGGTTATTGAAAAGAACCAATTATACCCTAAATCAGGCATATTATACCCCCATTTATCAATTACCATATTAACAATATCCCCCTCTTTATAAAGTTTGATTGTAAGTGGTACGTTAAATTTAATGTGAAAAGGGGTATGATCTGGAGAACCGGGCGTTGTGACTGTAAATTCTACTTGTTTATCATAACGTGCTGTTGCCTCTAGGGATATATACCGCATTACATCACCCAATCTCACCAAGTCATTGTCACCCGTGGGACTCTGATAAATTGATTAATTTATAACTATTTTTCATGTTAAGATTTTTAGTTATATCATATTTCTGTCGTTCAACCTGTGCCTTTGTTTAATAATTGGATAAATCAACAGTCGTCTCTTGAGATCCTCTAAAGATAGAACCGTCTTTTCCAACATAGGTCATTTTAAATAAGAGTAAAAATAATATCAGAAAAACTTTCATTATTGTTGAGGTGAAATAATACGTATAAACATAATTGACCACGACATTTAGAATTTACTTCTTGGACTTGAAACGTTTGACAAACACTCTCCCCCTTCGGTAGGAAGTGAATTACTTCAAGAGGTGGTGGAAACCCATAGCTATCAAAATAGTATTTATCCCCACCATTATAAATACAAGTCCAATGTGACCCATTCCCATTTTTTTTTTTTTTTTTTTTTGTATACTGAATCGAGGCTCGTGAAAGAGCTGACATTTACTTCACAAACAAATCAACCAGACAAACAAAATATATAAAAAGAGGGAGCAGAAGACAAGATGGGGAGAGAAGGGGAAGCACACAAACACTTGAGAGCACACAACATTTGAGAGCAGGGAGATGTGTGGGAGGGAGAGGGCTTGGGGGGAGGAGGTGTGGGAAGGGGGGGGGGGGGTGGTGGGAGAAGTATAAAACACAAGGACACCAAGGACTTCCAGGACAGAAGTTGGTATTTCAAAAAAGTGGAATTGGGGTGAAATTAGCGGGGGTAGAAAAGATCAAGGTTTTGGATGGGGGAAGATAAGAGATGGTGGTGAACAGCTGTTTTAAAGACCTGGAGGGTGGAGTGGGATTGAAGAGAGTGAGGGAGTTTGTTCCAGAGGTGGGAGAAAAGAGGCATGAAGGAGGGAAGGTGAGCAGAGAGTCTTGATTTTGGCAGTTTAACCATAAGAGGGTTGCAGGCAGATCTTGTGCGACCTGCAGGAATATTTGCGGGACAGAGCCCAGAGAGAGCTGGGGGGGCAAGGCCAGAGAGGAGTCGGTAGAAGACGGAAAGACCACCAAAGACCCATTATTATCTTCTAAATTCATTATAATATCCTTTGTATTTTTAGGCAACTTTGGTAATTCATCCCTCATACAAATACTTACGTTATTGAGGTTTAGCTGTTTGCAATATTTACCGAGTTCTATATTTGACGTTGTATTCTTTCCAAAATGTTTAAACCACTCCTCCATTTTATTTTCGAAAATAAATTTTCTTTTTATTTAGGAGAAAGATATAATCCATTACCCCTTTTAGTTAGTTTTACACCTGCCTGTGCGATAGAAGAAAGCATATCTCCGACTAACGATCTCGCCCTATCAGGCAGATTTTCAAGCCTTTCAGCAAAATCTACAATTACACCGCTTCCACTAACTTCTTTCTCCAATGCCTTGTTATGTCTTTCCAATTCTTTTTGCGCTGCTAGTTGAGCTTTCCTTTCGTTCGCGGCTTTTACCACTGCTGAAATACCACCCGTCGCCGCCCCCGCTGCCCCTACATTGCACCGGCAATTAAGGGGATTGGGGCTAGAAGCGGAAGAAATCCTCCTGTTATTTCCTTTAGTGAATATTTCTTCAACATAGGTTTTAACATTTTTAAACTAAGCGAACCGGCGCTATTTAGTTTTTCTTCCTGCACTTTTGTGAGTAAAACACTAATTCTCATATCATCCTTTCTTTGAATTGTACGAACATTAATCGTACAAGGTTTTGGATTTTGGATACAAGATGATAGTTTATCACGATTGATTTGATTAATATATACGTTAGTTGTTACTTTACTCATTTTATTATGAAAAGATTTTTTTCCTAGTTATTACTTATATGATATTGGTCATAACCCCATTATCCGTATTGTTCTGTAGTTCTGTTTCTTCCAAGAGTAAACAATACGCATCAACTTCTTCATTCTCTTCTCTTTCGATGTATAGGGAAGTATCCACTCTATTGGACCTTATAGTTTCCTTTTGAGCACTCAGGTCAATCGCGTAGATTGTATATATGTCTTTAAACGCAACCATATCCAAAATGGGCTCTTGATTACCATTGCTTTCACACACCTTTAGGTAAGACTTATAGGCTTCAGCATAATCATTGGTTTTCCAATTAATTTCCAATCGATCTCGAGGATAAAATGTTCCATCTGGAGAAACCCGAAGTTGTTTTATAGTAGCATTATCACACAACGCGTTATTCTTATCAGTAGCAGTACCTCCATCGGGTTTCTTAAAAATATGCCATAGGTACCGAGGCTTTCCTTCCAGAACACCTACATTCCAAGTGTAGGTAGTATGTTCCAATTTAACATGTTGACATCTTCTTTTAAGGTAGGATACATTTAGTGGGGTCTTTGTGTTAAGCCTTCTATTCAACATCTCTTCCGTTTTAAGACTAGGAGTATATTCACTAATATACCAACACAGATCATTAACAACAAATTTATTGTTAGCACCGAAAACATTAGCTTCCCAAAAAAACAATCTGTTTTCATTAGTATTCCTTTGTAGTTGAAATCTAATTTTAAGGCCGTACAGAACTTTATCATAATCACAATATCCAAATATACCTTTAAGGGGCACAGCTACGGTAAAACTATTCACTGGTTTTCTCTCATCATTATACATTCCCTTCCTTTGTTTATAGCCAGGGTTATCGACCTTTCCTGTTTTCATATCAGAAATAAAACCTTCAACACACCCCTTACCCACCCTATCACGAGGCGAATATAGCATAAACTTCATCATTTCAGCTGTCGCAGAGACATAATCAATCGCTTCAACTTCTTGCGTTCCAATATACAAATGAATACTATCAAACATTTTCCAGAATAAATCATTTGTGAGTGTAGCGTTTGTGTTATTCACCCCTTTGGTGAATTTAAATTTACATAACAAGAAACTATCGGCTATGTTCAAGCAAGTTTGTTGATTATTTATCTCAAAACTTTTTGTTCCAGTCGTATTCCAATCTGTTCCTGTTACGGCATTTACCTTATAATAATCTTCTTTTTTAGTTGTTTGAGATGATAATCGTATCATCCAAATCATACATAGTATCAATTGCCTCCATTCTTTTTATACAACAATAAAAATATAATAAATAAATTTATTATATTTACGTGTGATATTAATAAAATATTAAAAACTTTTGAAAACCCGACCCAAGTACTTCAATTATTCTTTGTCGTTCTTGTGGAGTTAGTTCAGTTTTACCTTTTCTAGCTTCTTTGGTCGCTTGTAATTTATGAGACTCCTTTTGAGCGTCTTTTATACTCTTTACAGCACCCGCTACATTTCCCACGGCAGAAGCGGTTGAACCAATTAAGTCTTTATGTTTAAGAATAGTTGAACCGATACCCATTAGAGTATCAATTCGCCCATCTCCTTTATTTCTAAATTTATCTCCTACACCACGTTCTCTCGTAGGCTTATAGTATCCTCTCCCAAGAAACATACCTTCCCCCTTATAGTATGGCGAAAGATACATACCCTGGCCCTTATAGTGTGGTGAAAGATGCATACCTTCCCCAATCCCATTCCCAGCTGTTTTACTAACACCTTTTGTATCTTTCGTAATGATTTTATATTTTCTTAACTCATGTTTTCTTACAGCAACCATCTTGTTTTTATTCTACATAGAATAAAAAACTTTTAGCATTTTATTTTTTCAATTTATCCGCTTTGATTTTTCGTTCTAGTCGTGAATAATTAGTGTGTGGCGGCCAAAACAATTTTTCAAAACATAATTTATCCTTCATTGAAAATTTTGACAATTAAAAATTCTCCGCTCGACGTTAACATAACCTCTCCTCTTTCCCGAGTCTTGGTAAGTTTTCTTTTTATCTTGATCACTCGTGTTAAAACTACATTCTAGAAAAAACAGTTGGATGTTCATTTATTAATTAGTTTATAGTTATTATATAATTTTTCCAATTACTTGTTGAAGAACTTCACGTAGGTGATCTTCAGTTGATTGTTGAACAACTTCACGTAGGTGAATTCTGATGGATATAATTTCACCATTGAAGGAAACCATATGGTGATCCTGATCAGTTATCTTAAAATTTACTTTAGAAATGGTTTTTCCTGACAGTTAAATAGGTGAGATTCTTTGGCTCCATATTGAATTTATAACCTATTGGAGTTGAATAAGCACTGAAAGAAAATATTGTATTTGTTTTTACTCCATCGGCATAAGCAGCATCAACCAAATCACAGTGAATTAATATTGAATTTATATCTGAGGATATGTCAACGACATTATCACTGACAAACGTATTATTATCCTCAAGCTTTTTTGCGGAGAAACCTAACATCTCGCGGAATGAATTAGTAATCGTGAAATCTATTTTATAATTATTTTTAAGTCTAATGGTTGATTTTGATGTATGTTTTTGAGTATCTATTTCGATATTTATTGGTTCATCACCTTTTTCTTTCATAACGCGAGAAATTTCTGAACATAGTACAGGTATCTCGTAAGCCCCGGGGGGTACTTCTATAGTTTTATATCCAATTCCCGGATCATAACTAAACTTGTTATTCTCTTCTGTGATATGAAACAAGGTATTATAGGCTTCCATAGACAATAACGCCGCTTCATATTCTTTTGTTGGATCAAGTTGTATCGGGTATGGAAATTAAGCCGTGTGATCACTCATTGTAAAATCAAATCTAAGAGTTGTGTTTCTCATTTTATTGTATGTGAGATAAAAGATCTTTGTATTGACATTTATTAATTATTTTCCTATTCATCAACTGATCTAGAATAGCTGATATTTCATTAAAACAATTGTTGTTTCCCGCCTCCTTACTACTTAACAGCAGTAATAGCCTATTAACTAATTGTGGTGAGTCGCTCGGAAGAAAACTAACACCGGAGCCCGACCTCAGTCCAAGTTTATCTAAAGCATGTTTAATATGTTTTTCCTTCTCAGTCTTACTACATTTACCCCTAATATATCCCTCATAATCAATCGCATTTAGCAACTCAATATGCTCTCTATCTTCCTCTCTTTCCATATCAAGTGGGGCATCAAAATATTTTGACCCACTGAGCCCCGTTTTTTTGAGAAGAAACAGTAATCTAGTTGTTAATTTAACATTTGGGTGAGTATAACTCAAAAACATTAACTCATCATTAAATGTATATACCCCCTCGTTAAGAAGAATATACTCTCCTGGTTTTCCTGCTGAAATGAGTCCCGTTTTGGTTAATGTTATCTCCCTTCTATATTCATTGTCTTCAAAAGCTTCCACAACATGATAAGAAAGTTTATTTGTCTCCCCAAAGTCTCGGGATGATTGTGTTGTTTCTATATTTGTAAGTTCTTGATTCCCTAGTTCATCCAACTCTCGCAACTCCTGTTGTTGTTTGGAAGTATATGTTATCGTGGGAACTTGATCTGATAGGTTAATCAAATCAGGCACTTCCTGTTTTTGGGCTGGGGTATATTCTATCGCAGGAAGTTGAATCGAAACCCCCTTTTGCTCAGAAGACTTTAAAAGAGGCTTAAAAAACATCTTGTTTTCTTTCAAATACGTCTTCACCTAATAGCTTTTGTCTCCGTTTCTTCTTTATTCCCTCCTGTTGTTTAACAACTTTTGAAAGTAATTGTTGATGTTCCTTAAATTTTCTTACTCGTTCTTCAGCATTCATTTTGTTTATGTAAAGAAATTATTAGTTATTATATCATCTTCTTTAACAACGATATATTTATATTTTTCAGTCGTATGTTTCATATGGTCCTCAAATTCCTTTTTACTACATAATGTAGAACAATTATCTCTCCAAAAATTGGTTATATCTAATGCATTTAGTTTGAATAAAATAAAAGTATTAGCATTGTTTCTTATTGAGCGACGAGGGAGGTGAAAGTATGATTGACTAAGATAAATACAATTACAAGAAGAATGTCGCCCCCTTGTATCGTAGCTGTCCATAACCGTTTGATTTTTCTCATTAACAAAATCATCAAAGATAACAAGGTTCTTTTTTGTTTCATCTAAATCTCGGGGTGAAGGTAAATCATCCGTATTATCAGTGAGAGTTCAAGTTATGGTTGTAGGTGATGTGGGTTTTCATTTCTTTTTCCATTTTTGTGGAGTATCACAAAATAGTTGTATTACATCTTCAATGTTGTGCTCATTTAGTTTACTGTTGAAGCTTAAATAGCCCGATTATATATTCTTTTTGAAGGCCGGCATTAAAACCTTGTGATAGTAGTTGGTACTCTGGCTGAAAACCTGACTTTGTGAAAATTATTACATTTTCATAATTTAAAAATTTTGGAGTAAGGAGCATCTTTAAAAGCAAACAGGTTTTTCCACATCCACTTGACCCGACTATTAGGCATCTTAATGAATTTGGGAGGTTCTTATGATTATTAAATTTTATCTAACTTTCCCACACGGGTAAAAAATCATCCATTTTATATAAGGCTGAAAATATATGGCGGGTAATCATTCATCCTGTGTGTTGTTATCCTATTTGTATTATAATTGTGTATGCATACTAGAAGCGATTCAACCAACCGCCTAATTATGTTAAATATATCTTGAAATATTTTGAAAATGGGTTCGTCCATTTTATATACCCTGACAATTTTTTTTGGGGAAAATCGTGAAAATGACAAATCAGGAAATTCGAGAAAATCGTGAAATCTGACAAATCAGAAATTTAAAAAATCAATTTATTTTTCTTTTTTGAAAATTGTGAAATCTGAAAATTTGGAAATTTGGGAAAATCGAGAAAATGTAAAAATTGGAAAATAAATAATTAATTGGTCTCTTCCGGTTTTGGGGCAAGGAGGATGTGGGGAATGTGGCCTGGGTCTGGGTCTGGCCTGGAACCTACCGTATACATCTACTGACTAAGAACCCGATGGTCACTCTGGCTGAGCTCCAGAGATCTTGTGTGGAGATGGGAGAAACTTCCAGAAGGACAACCATCACTGCAACACTCCACCGATCTGGGCTTTATGGCAAAGTGGCCAGACGGAAGCCTCTCCTCAGTGAAAGACACATGAAAGCCTGCTTGGAGTTTGCAAAAATGCACCGAAAGGACTCTCAGACTGTGAGAAACAAGATTCTGTGGTCTGATGAAACCAAGATTGAGCTGTTTGGCCACAATTATAAGCGACATGCCTGGAGGAAACCAGGCACCGCTCATCACCTGCCCAATACCATCCCAACGGTGAAGCATGGTGGTGGCAGCATCATGCTGTGAGGGTGTTTTTCAGCAGCAGGGACTGGGGGACTGGTCAGGGTTGAGGGAACAATGAACGGAGCAAAGTAGAGACATATCCTTAATGAAAACTTGAAACAGAGCGCTCAGGACCTCAGACTGGGCCGAAGGTTCACCTTCCAACAGGACAATGACCCTAAGCACACAGCCAAGACAATGCAGGAGTGGCTTAGGGACAACTCTGTGGAGGTCCTTGAGTGGCCCAGCCAGAGCCCTGACTTGAACCCAATCGAACATCTCCGGAGAGACCTGAAAATGGCTGTCCACCGACGCTCCCCATCGAACCTGACAGAGCTTGAGAGGATCTGCAGAGAAGAATAGCAGAAAATCCCCAAATCCAGGTGTGCAAAGCTTGTCGTGTCATACCCAAGAAGACTCGAGGCTGTAATCGCTGCCAAAGGTGCTTCAACTAAGTACTGAGTTAAGGGTCTGAATACTTATGTCAATGTGATATTTAAGTTTTTTCTTTTTAATAAATTTGTAAAACTTTCTAAAATCCTGTTTTGTCTTTGTCATTATGGGGTATTGAGTGTAGATTGATGAGGGAAAAAATGAATTTAAACGATTTCAGCCTAAGGCTGCAACATAACAAAATGTGAAAAAAGTGAAGGGGTCTGAATACTTTCTGATTGCACTGTAAATTGAGGCTAAGTAAGAGTTTAAAAAGACAGAATGTTCCTCAAAAGCAAAGTTTAATTGCAAAGCATTAGGGTGGACTAAATTCCACTTTATAAGAAGCAAGAAGCAGCCAGAGACCCCTAACAGTAACAGACACGGTCTCTAAAACTTAATATATTATGCAATTGAAAGAAAATGCTAGTAATATCAGTTGATTTTAAAAGGCATTATAATGCATTAAGTCACAGTGGCGTCCAGCAGCGCCTTTATTAAAAGAAGACGATTCCTCTCAATATTCCCTTCTAGGATTCACGTGGGTTAACCTCTTCCGGCACGATTTTCCCCATTCTTCGCAACTCGCCCTCTTCTGCTTCCAACGTGTCGGACTCGTCAGTCTCCTCCAGGACCACGTCTATCTCGTTCATGGTTAAATGCATCAGCTCCCTAATATATGCTATCGAGCCGGCTGTGCAAGGTTTAATAAAAAGGGGGGGGGGGGGGTAAGGTCTGGTGTCGGCGCGATATGGGAGTAAGAAGGTGGCGGTTCTCGTACAGGGGTGTCTCGTTCATCCTCCTCCTTTTCCCGGATCTGCTCACACCTGTATCGCAAAACGTTCTGATACACACTCCAATCAAAACTTTTAGGCATCCAATAACAAGTATGATCGTTATTAGGATTGCCACTGCAACCATCAGCCAGTGCACTAGCTTGCCCCCCCCCCCCCCCCAACCTCCGAAGATGCTTTCCAACCAGGACCCTATTCCCCACTTATCTCTGTCCAATCTTTCATCCTCCAAGTTGGAACTTATCTCCCTCATCTTATCGCTGGCCACCTGCATCCCTTCTGTTGGATCTGGGATCCAAGTGCAACATTTCCCTTCAGCAATACCGCAAACTTCCCCCTTGTCTGCCAAAAGGAGGTCTCGGGCCACTCTATTTTGCATTATCATTGTCCTCATTTCCACCACAGTGTTCAGTTATGCCAGATCTGCCTTCATTGACTCATTGGCAACCTTCTCTAATACAAACGCCAATTTATCTAGTCGATACCCATTCATCACTTTACCTGCCGCTGGAAAGAAAAAATACTCGCTGCCTTTTCCCATCCTGCTCCATACAATGTCGCTTACCTTCACACTTGACCGCTGTATGTGATACAAGGAGTACCTGGTGCGGCCCCGTCCACCTGGGCTGCAGCGCCGTGGTCCGCCTCCAGTCTTTCACCAGTACCAAGTCACTGGTTGAAAAGGGGTGTCACTGCTCTGTTGCAGGTTCAGGCATTGCTTCTTTAACCTGTGTGTGGAAACCTTTTGCAACTTTCATTGGGGCTTTACAAACTTCCAACACTGTTCCATTCATAAAGTGTCACCATTAATGCTAACGGGACTGCCTCGGGCCATTTGAGGCCTGTTTCCTCACATAGTTTCGTGATCCTACTCTTGAGGACTCCGTTCCGCCTCTCCACCACCCCTGCCTTCTATTTTACCTGGCTCTTACCTGGGTTTTGCTTCTGGCATATCCTTGCTTCTAGCATTAAAAAAAAAACTTTTCCACTACTATGTCTGAAAAACTGTCTTCACCATCTCCCCCTTGCATGTATGACCATGTCCATGAGTCAAACATGCAAGCTACGGCAAAACCCCTTTTTGGGGCAACCATTTTGCCCTGTCTCCCAATGGTGAAAAATCACTTTTAAAATTCTAATATCCGGATCGGGATCCTCACCACAATTCAAATGAATTCATCCTTGTCACACACCCAACCTGTCAACCGGGTTTCGTCCGAATCTGTCCATAACTTTTTGAGATGTTCTGCTCACAGACAGACAGACAAACAGACAGACAGGGGGGAAACCATAGCATCCATTCACCTTCAGTGGTGGAGGCAAAAATTGCAACACACCGACAGTGGGGGCTACATCCCACACGAGGCCGTGGCGGCCCGAACGACCCCTCCCTCTCGTGCAGCAGTAACGTTTCATGGTTGTTTCATTGTTGTTTCTGAAGAAACAAAGGGCTGCCACGGTGGCCGAAAGGCATGCACACCTGCTTCCGAGCAATCCAGCTTGGGTTTGAATCCCGACCCCATTCTCAACTGTCATCCCGATGTTTCACAGGCATGGTGATTCAACAATGTGTGAGCCATCCCTCGGATAGACGTTAAACAGGCATCCCCTTTTTGTCCTGCTCCCACACGAGGCCGTGGTGTCCCTCAAAGATCCCACGGTGTCCCTCGCAAAGATTAGCCGAGCCATCGCCGGCGCCCTGGTACAAATTGCAAATTCCCGCCCTAACCGAGGGCACTGCATCAGCGGCACAGCAGCACTCTCAGCTAATGATGCTACCCCACAGCCTTGTGCTGCATATAAAACTCAAGATTGCAGAAACGTACTTCCAGTCCCCATGTTAAAGCTGCAAACAGAGAAACGATCCCTTATATAAAGGGAGGGGCGCTTTGCACTTGGTGCGCACGACACTTAATGACTGCAACCTCCAAGGGGAGCATTGTAGCTGCTAACAATTCCTGGACGAGTTCCCCATTCCTAATGAGGATTCCTGCGGATGTTAAGAATGCTAAAGAATCAAAGGGGACACACCTTCATACCAGTCCCTGTTTACCTACCCACAGTGATGTCAGGTGTAAGTCAAGTCGTACCTGGTTCCCAGCTGTGGAGAGTCCTCCTCCGTGGAGCACGTGCCTTCGCTTGTGACCACTTGCTCATTCCTGTATCTCAGGGACGTCATGCATCAGCCACATAAATATCTCACTCAAAATTTCGAACACAGATAGATCATAAAGTTTCCATTGATGCACCACAGGTTCAGCAGTCACCTCCACTTGCACCTCCAATGACAATTATGAAGTCTTTGGTCCCATGGCCCGGCGTAGCGGCCATGATTCTCCTGAACATCATGTCTCCAAAATTCCAAAACCAAAATCTCCAAAACCTACCTCACGTTTAATTTGATTGCCCGATCCGACTGCATCCCCGGTCACTGTCATCCAAAGTTAGTATATTTGTGTCCAGCAGTTTCAATACACCGTTGTTTGAAGAAGAAGAAACTCTATGATGCTATTGAAGCACGCGGTGCTACGCGCGTGACTTGCTACCAAAGAGGAAGCGGACAACGCGGTGAGTTTATAGTTCTTTATTCCAAAGAGGTCACTGTAGCACTGGCGCGCTCCGGGCTGCGCGCCCGGTGTATATCCTGAGGCCACGCCTACCCCTCGGGCGTGGCCGCCGCCCACTTGGTGCGCGGAATGATGTCACCACGCCAGTGGGCTTTCGTGTACGCCACACTATCTTCTCCAGCCATGCGATCCCTAAATATCTCCCAGAGATTGGCATCCCTCTGACAAATTGGAACATTCGAATGCCCAACTGAAACCGCACTGCACCTAGTCGTCCAGACCTCTGTTCGTCACCTGGCCTTGCTCAACATTTGAGCCATCCCTCACGCAAAGCGATCCAACGTAATGACGTCATCCCCCTTCGAACTCGGCGCACGCGCCCTCACCTTACCAGGCACGTGTACTCAGCACACATCCCTAGTGCACGCGACGAATCTCTCAGCACAGGTAATTCGCAGGTCTGGACCCCAAAGTCCGCACGTCACCATTTTAACCCCCTTCACACACCGTGCCCGCCAAACACCCTGGTACACGTGCGCCACGACCCCAGGTGTGTGTTCCGCACCTATATTTCGTCATGATACCGAGTCCCACATTTCCAAATGACGACTCTCAAAACCACAATCACGGTTCGTAAAAGAATCATCGTTTTTTATTTGATTATTTAAAGAAAACGTCGAATACTCTCTCGCCAAAAACGCACAAAATACCTGATCCCATGATGCATTACGTCATCACTTTGCACATCGTCCGACTTCCCTTTTCAGCGTGAACCACCTGAAGGCGACTTTGAATTTTGTTTAGGTTGTTCGCGTCACCTCCACCAGCTCTTCGTGCCGAGGTGACACCTGAGAGTGAAGGATGTTTACAATTCACAGACACGAGTCAAAATTTCCAATCAACAAATGACGTCAAACCAACCTTTATCTCCGAAACATGAACACCAATAGGTATACAACAACTACACCTCCCGTCACTCCAAGGGGCTACAGGTCCAACCCCAGGCTGCACAGCTCAGAGGCGAGCGGGCACAATAAGCGCGCCATCCTGCTCGCCGAGTTGGCACAGCGGAGGGATGCCGCATCCTGGAGCATGCCAATCGCACATTATCCCTATGTCCCGGTGGCTGAGGCCGTGACTAATACCCTAGCAAGCTAACCTCTCCCTAATAGTCAGGGGGAAATCCAGTTGAACCCCTTCAAAAAACTAGTCATAGAGGTTTTTGTATTTTTGGCATCCTTGGGACTCCTAGTCAACATTTCTGGATGATAACATTAAATTTAGGCGGTGGCATTTTTTAAATTTGCGTATTTTCAAAATGGCTGCCACCCGCATCTAGCAAAAACAACCACTCGCACATCTCAGCAACTAATGGGTTGATTTTGTTGGTTTTACTATCAAATTATAGGTTTCCTAGGTTGCTGAATCGATTTGTGAGGTGACCGAAGCATTTCAAGGTCAAGATCACATGGTCAATGTGATATGTGACCCCAAAAAGATGAAAAATAGAAGGTTTCAGCATTTGATAGGTCAGTTCTGATGATTTTTTTTACCAGATATTAGGTCTATGGGCATATAAGTAGATTAACCAGGGTGTTTTTAGTGACTTGAAGTCAAGGTCAAATATTAATGGTCAATTTCAAAGCCTGTTTGGTTTCATATTGGGCCACAGAAGACATGACACGGAAATATCAAATCTCAAATTTAATGTAAACACTTACAAAAGAGGTAATATAGCGACCACTTTACTATTCTACAAATGTATGCCACAATTGTTAATAGATGTTGTACTGATATTAGTTTATGAGTCTATACTGGCATCATCACCATCCTCATCACCCTCATCTTCTATGTTTGATCTCTTGGTCAGTGGATTGAGACACAGTTGGCCAGCTTCACAGGCACAGAACACTGTGCAACCGATGAGGCTACATTTGCAATTTCCACCCTTACAAGCAGATTTTTGACATCCACACCGTACCATTTCAAGGATCTCATCAGGGGCCAGTTTTGTTCCTTGTGTGATGGTGCAGGGTTTCAGGACAGAGCCGTCTTGCTCCCATCCATGGTCTTTTGGACTGAGTTGTGGTGGTATGCCGGACATGGCTGTCAGCCAGTGCGCCACTTGGTAGTGCGCTCTCTTGATATTTTCTGTTACTGCTTCAGTTGTAGGTGGTAGACTACACAACTTGATAGATGTGCCAGCTCCTGTTTTATTCTTCCACATTTTGAGGCGGCACTCAGTCATTGATTTACATTCAGCATATGTCGTGCCAAAGCAGGCAATCAGGAAGGCAGTTGCTGAGCTGCAGATCTCAATAAGATTGGCTTGAGGATCGCCAACGATGGACAAACTCTGTGGGTCAATTGTTTGAAGGGCCTTGAGTGCCACCTTTTTACCTATGTTGTAGGTTGCTGCGACAGTATCAATCCCTGTTAACGCATGCATTACAAGAATGGCCCTTGCCCTGTCCTTGTTCTTCTCGGCAGTGGCTCTTAGATCTACAATCGAACGATCTGCACGAGGAGAGCTCATGAATAGAGGACTTGTACACTTGTGGGAGACATAGAAATGGAGGAGAAGAATGAATACATCTGTGTCATCTGAGATAACTTGAACGTTCTCCCCCATCGCACACCGTGATATGGCATGTTGAACGAGGATGGGATCAGCTTCTTCATGGCTTGATGAGAGATCTGTACGCTCCCGACATATCCCCATCATAATCTCTAGAGGCACATCACCTACACCTGCGAGAGTCAAACTACGTCCATTCTGTGTGGCGGGTTTGCAGAAGTCAGGATCCAGCAGGGCTTCAGCAACCATTCTGTTTAGCTGCATCTTGTTTTTGCAGACACCAAGGATTGCACTCTTAGGTGGTGTGGGCATGTCTGGTTTAAGTATGTGGATTCGGCTGGTTCCCTGCTTCTCCTGTCGGAGCAGGCGACAGTATGCCTTTGTACTGTTATCAAAGTATCTATCAAAGACAAACACGACATTTCCAGCCACCAATGCCTGCTTGACAAAGACCTTGAGTGCATCGATATACAACTGGAGTGCACCAGTTGGCCAGTTAATGGTCCACAGCAGAGCAGACACATCGTACACAGCAGTGTCAGCAGCAGAGATTGAACGCTTTGAAGTTGTGATTTGGAAAGCAGTTTTCAGGTTTGACTTTTGTGATACTCGCATCATTCCAGCTGAGTCGAATAGCGCCGGAGGATAGGCAGCAAGCTCCGTGCTCAGACAGGCATCTATGGGTACTGATCGGTTGCTTGACATCAGACCTATGATCCTCGCATAGATCATTTCCTGATCATACAACTTCTTGCCACCCAATGTTATATGTTTCTTCTTGTCATGCATAGTTACAATGGGCTTTGATAATTTATCATAGAAACCTGAAGGCCAGCTTTTCCTGAACTCTTTAACCATTGTTTGGCCAATGTCCACAGCATTGTGTGCATTTATGTCTTCATGTGCCATCTCACCTGTGACAATGTTCAATAGTTTACCATTTGGATGTTGGTCGGGATCCAGTGGATCAATAGCTAATGCAAGAGTCCTCTGTATACTCGCCCTGTCCTCCTTATCAGCTGCAATTCTCTTTGCTGATTCCTCTTTGTGAAATTTAGCTATGGGAGGCTCATTATCTGACATTCTGTTGAGACTTGCACAGACCTCGCCACAAATGGCAAAGCTGAGTGCCCACTTTGTCATCTGAGTATCATTTACAGCAAGGCCTGTAGCTCCTCCTGGCCCATGGCCGAGATGCATATATGTGGACTCTATGAACTGATCTGTGAAAATTGAGTTGTTGAACCCCGGGATGAGACGAAGACCACAGTCATTCTTGAGCTCTTTCAGGCGTTCTGCAGGGAGCGACTCCATGTGGTGGATGTAGAACGAGCCATATCTCAGGTAATTGTAACAGCCTGCAGCTGCAAAATAGGGCAACATAGCTTGTACTGCTGCCAGCTGAAGTGGGAAGTCTTGCTCATGCACTCCTCGAACGAATGCAGTCATAATAAACATTCCTTTTATCAGAGTGTCACTCCACAGCTTTGTGGTCTTGCTGCGTTTAGACCGTTCATTGAGGCAGTTGAGTAGGTCAACCATGCTTATTATTCCTGGATTCTGCTGTAGAAGATTCTGGAGCATCTCCTCTGTAAGCATTCGTAGAGCCCTGAAATTTTGAGGGTACTTTTTCCCGCTCATCATTTTGTCCACGCTGCCAAATGTTGCAGAAAGAATTGATTTCAGGGCAAGAGAGAGGATGATGCGAACGGCATGAATAAAAGCCATGAGAGTGTGCATACCACCAAGTAGAGGGATGGTATTCCTGAAGTAAGAAGGAGAATGAAACAGTATGTCTACCGTGACCTTGTATAGTTGCTGATCTACAGTAAATATTAGGACCTTCTGTCCCGTCCCTGATTCGCTGATCAGAGTGAGGCCTTTCTCGATTGCTGTTAGTATAGTTGAGGGGGATGCAGGAACTTTGTCGATCAAAGGGAGGTAGACCAATTTTGCCTTGGGCTTAATCACCATACCCGATTTCCGAGCTAGTTGTGTATTGTACCCACTCCTCTCTGGACATGATTCAACTGTCAGTATGTCCTTCATGAATTGGTAGTCCAGTTCATTGCAGCGCTGAACGGATATTACCTGGGAACAGAGGAATGAAAGGGGTGGAATTTGATATAAGGCTTTGTCTGGTGGCATAGGCGGGTTCTTTGGGCCATCATATAGGATCCCAGGCACTTCAAAGTCCACAGATTTGTGCCGGTCCTCTATTTTCTGGCGTAAAATGGTTTGACGTTCCCCTGCAACTGGGTCTGAGCTGACAGAGTCCTCAGTTTGAGCAAGGACCATGGCCAAAGAATGGCAGAGTTTATTACAGTTTTGAGATGAGATCTCACAGTCAAAATTGTCTGCACAGCAGTGGATCAAACTGTCTCCATTAAACCTAAATTCCTCCATTTCTTCTGCCACTGCAACAGCTGCTGAGTATTTAAACAATGTCACCTCATCATAGGAACAGCACACACCAAACTTATGGAGAAGAGTTGTAAGACTTTTATTTCTCCCCATTGCCACTCCAAGAGAAATCTGGAGATCAGTTGGAGACTTGTGGACCATTCCGGAAATCATATTATTATTATTATTACAAACAAATTATTATTATTACAAACCCATTCATTGATTGATGCCGTTTTTTGTTTCCAGGTTATAAAATGACCTTGACCTCAACACTATGACCTTGACCATGAATTGCATCAGTGAAGTGGGAAATGAACGCAACACCCTAAAACATAAACTTAAGTAGCAATTGAGTTAATCAAAATTTAAAAATAACTGGCCATGTCATTTTATTGGTTTGGGGGTCAAAATTGACATAAACATTGACCTTGTACAAGTGACCTTGACCTTGAAATGCTTCGGTCACCTCACAAATCGATTCAGCAACCTAGGAAACCTATAATTTGATAGTAAAACCAACAAAATCAACCCATTAGTTGCTGAGATGTGCTAGTGGTTGTTTTTGCTAGATGCGGGTGGCAGCCATTTTGAAAATACGCAAATAAAAAAAATGCCACCGCCTAAATTTAATGTTATCATCCAGAAATGTTGACTAGGGGTCCCAAGGATGCCAAAAATAGAAAAACCTCTATGACTTGTTTTTTGAAGGGGTTTAGTTGGATTTTGCATGTTTTCCCCCTGACTATAACCTGGTTCGGCTCCTTTAACAGGGGCTTCAGAGTTATTCCATAGCGGTAAACTCGCTTTCCTTCCATGGTACACGCACTAAACGCGGGATCTGGGTGCCCACCTTGGTTGGGTCTGGTCTCATCCCTATTTCGCGCGCTGGCATAGTTCGTAGAGGAGGGGGTTCCTCCATAGATCTTACGTCTGCCATTCCCATCTGGACCCCTATTAATGAGGGATACATACTGGATGGATTACCAAATGGGTTGGTGGGGGAAAAGGCTAACCACTAACCAGGGGGGAGGGGGGTGGGGGGGGGGGGGTGCAGACGGGAGGGGGCGTGGTCCAGACGGGAGGGGGCGTGGTCCAGACTTCGGCCACCGGTGCTGCGGCTGGTATTGCCGGTACCGGTGCTGCGGCTGGTATTGCCGGTACCGGTGCTGCGGCCCGTATTGCCGGTACCGGTGCTGCGGCCCGTATTGCCGGTACCGGTGCTGCGGCCCGTATTGCCGGTACCGGTGCTGCGGCCGGTATTGCCGGTACCGGTGCTGCGGCCGGTATTGCCGGTACCGGTGCTGCGGCCGGTATTGCCGGTACCGGTGCTGCGGCCGGTATTGCCGGTACCGGTGCTGCGGCCGGTATTGCCGGTACCGGTGCTGCGGCCGGTATTGCCGGTACCGGTGCTGCGGCCCGTATTGCCGGTACCGCTGCTGCGGCCGGTATTGCCGGTACCGCTGCTGCCGGGGCTCCTGGTTCGGACCGTCTTCCCGCTGGCCCCGCTAATTGTCCCAGGTCTGCAATCAGGGTTCGGTACGGGTTCCCAGCCGCCCTGGTGCCAGTGCCTCCCCCGCCCCAGGTCCCACTCCCTGTTGGGGAAGTCCTGTTATAACTACCTGTCGTACTGCCGGCAGCATCTTTTGCACTTCCCCTTATCCTTCCTGCGCAATTTGAAGGCTTCCCCTGAAGTTGGCCTTCACAGATCGATCCTCTCGACAGAAACATTCCTCAGGCCATAGGCCGAATGGCTCCTCATGTACCTTAGATCTAGTTGACATTTTCTTCTCCTTTCGTTGCACTTCACGCCCACTTCACGTAAATTCTCAATGCATTCGCGCTTAAACGTTCCCGCCATTGGGAACACAAATGTGCTCTTTTTGCTTTTCCGCGTCTGTAATGAAGAAGCATCAAGACCTCACTTCAAGATACGAGGCTCCATTGAAATCGATCTTTGCATCCGACACAAAAAGGCAATAATCTCATTAGTCCTACAAAGCAAATGAAAACATTATAAAGCGTGTATAAACGGGTCAAGCATCCTAAAACATGAATCATCGATCCCAGTCTCGTCTTACCAAGAAGAACCAGCGCACATCTCAGTATAACTCATTCAGCAGGTAAGAAACTGCCTCTCTCGCACCGAGCTCTCAGTATAACTCATTCAGCAGGTAAGAAACTGCCTCTCTCGCACCGAGCTCTCAGTATAACTCATTCAGCAGCTAAGAAACTGCCTCTCGCGCACCGAGCTCTCAGTATAACTCATTCAGCAGGTAAGAAACTGCCTCTCGCGCACCGAGCTCTCAGTATAACTCATTCAGCAGGTAAGAAACTGCCTCTCGCGCACCGAGCGTTCGCCCATAATTCGGCAGGTACGAAGCTTCATACATACGAATGCCCTTCTTCTTCATCATTCTCACGACAGCGTCCATGCGCTCCACATCCCTCACTGCTTTCTCCCCATGTTTTTTAAACATGGACTCCATGTCTGGTCCCTCCAGGCTACCTGGTCTTCCTTGTCCATTACCCATTTTTGTCCCCTGTCGCACTGCGGAGCGAAAGGGGGACGGACTATGGTTTTCCCGTCCGTGCGTGTGTGCGTGCGTACGTAAGCGAAGGACCGAATTCTAATTTGGTGTGTGGGTGCAACCCACGTCAAAATCCAAGATGGCCGCCGCCATGTATGTCTGAACCTTGTGAGCGGAATATCTTGAAAAATAAACCAACTACCAACTTCTAATCTGGTGTGTGGGTGTATCTTGGCACAAGGAAGAACGCTATTGAAAATTGGGTCGCCACGTCAAAATCCAAGATGGCCGCCTTGCGTCTTCCACTTTGTCAACTCACATCACTTCACCGAAGGGGGACCTAGACGTAGCGCTTGTCTGATTTTAATTTCCCTGCTGCGTTATTCGCAACCCGTTAGTCTTCAGGTGGGCGTCCCTTATCTGCCTCCCCCCTCCCCCCGCTGACGGGTGCACGGCATCACCCGTAAAAACAATTTAGCTCAAATGAAAGAATGGAGTTTGGGCAATGCAATTTGAATGCCTGCGATAACTCGCCTACTCCTGGCCTGTAGAGGTTTTATAATTCTACAACTCCTACCCCTATCTTTAACAAATCTTCCCACACAGTTTGTTCCCTGTTACCTTTTCAGTTCAGATCCGCGCAGGTGCTCAGGCCGAGGCAAAGCCATTCACTCGACGACGGCAAGACACCAATCTACCGAGAAAGCCCTCACCTGTTTACTTGGCACCTGGTGATCTTTCCGCCCCCCAGCAGTGAATTCTTTTTTTTTGGAAAATCAAGTTTGATTTTTCAGGATTTCAATTCAACCAATTATGGCTTGAATACCATTTCACCAATGACATCATAATTTTCAACCTATGTAATGCCAAGTTTCAATTTTTTGTAATTGAGCGGTTTCCATGTCCAATTTTTTTCCCTTCAACCAATGTTGTCCACGTCGAATTATGACATCATAATTAAGGCACCAATGAGTTAACAACACTTATTCCCCATGGGGAGTGTTTGACAATTTTTCACCCATGTTTCAATTTTTTCCATTGAGCGGTTTCAGAGAGAGGTGCGAAGTTCTTCTAAGATGGCAACCGTACCACTTTACCAATGACGTCATAATTATCACTAAGATTCTACAAGCGGACGCACTCCAATGGTGAAATTTTTTGTCAATCGGACCAACTATCGCAGAAAAAAAAAAATTCATACTGATCGGATCAAGCGTTGTACTTGTCGAATTATGACGTCATAATGAAGCACTGATTACATAATCATTAACCTATCTTATTCCCCATGGGGAGTACTTGACAATGAGCCATGTTTCAATTTTTTCCATTGAGCGGTTTCAGAGAGAGGTGCGAAATTCTTCTAAGATGGCAACCGTACCACTTTACCAATGACGTCATAATTATCACTAAGATTCTACAAGCGGACGCACTCCTATGGTGAAATTTTTTGTCAATCGGACCAACTATCGCAGAAAAAAAAAATTCATACTGATCGGATCAAGCGTTGTACTTGTCGAATTATGACGTCATAATGAAGCACTGATTACATAATCATTAACATATCTTATTCCCCATGGGGAGTACTTGACAATGAGCCATGTTTCCATTTTCTCCATGGAGCGGTTTCAGAGATGGAGGTGCGAAGTTCTTCCAAGATGGCGCCCATACCACGTGACCTATGACGTCATAATTATTTAAATGTTCTACAGAGGGAGTTTCACCCATGTTGAAATTTCCCTGTCAATCGGACCAACGGTTGCAGAGAAAATCGTATTTGTTCTGTGCGGACAAACGGACAGACAGACAGACAAATGCAATACTCTCACTTCTGGCGAGGGTAATAAACAGAGCAACATACTTTACATAGTTGTACTTGTAAACAATTTTAAAAAACATTAGTTCATTATTAGAATTAAAATAATTAGTTAATTGAAATTGTTTAGATTATAGATGACGTGATCTATATCATATTTAAACATATTTCGGAAAACTTGAACAGTAGCATAATTGTCTAATTCGCAGATAAATTATAAGACTTCCAATTCCAAGTCCTCGGACTCGGTGGACTCGACTACAACATGGGACAAAGCGCTTCAGAGAGGGAGGAAACACTAACAGCAAGGACATCAAGGACAAACAATAGGTGTGGGGTGGAATTGAGGAGCAGGAGAAAAGGGGAAACTGGACATTTGGAAGGAAGAGGAATTGGGTTGGGGTAAGGGGAGGAGGGGTTAGCGAGGGTAGAAAAGATCATGGGTTTGGATAGGGGACGACCTGAAATGGTGGTTAACAGTTGTCTTGAAGACCTGGAGAGAAGAATGGAATCGAAGAGAATGTTGAAGGTGGGAAAAAGCGAGGAACGAATGAGTGGAGGTGAGCAGTGATCCTGGGTTTGGGTAGTTTGACGAGAATGGGGTTGATGGTGGACCGCGTGAGCCCTACAGAAGACCGGGGCGACAAAGCATAGGAAGAGCAGAGTGTGCAAGACCAAGAAGGAGGCGAAGAAGACGGAGAGACCATAGACCTGTCTGCGACGGTGAAGTGACAGGCCCAAAGAATCACCTTAACCTGCCCTCGTCGACGTGTAAAGGTTTCTTTGCGATGTAAACGCTTGTGATTTGGCTTTGTTTTAACGGGGTGAAGGCGGCAATGCTTTTTAGAGGTGGCAACCCGTGGGGCCACCCTTGGGAAAGGTGTACGACCCCAATTTTTGCCTCACGATCAGGGTTACCTGAAGCCATGGGGAGCAGATGGTGGATGACTGTGCAGGCAGCAAGCACATATTGCTAGTAATGTCCGCATGGCCTTGATGGCAGACAGAGGATTGTCTTATGGAGAACAATGGTTAGGATCACTCATCTCGTAAAGACAATGGCGGAAGAAGGCAATGGATGCCAATAAAACTAGAACGGCACTCGGTAGAGCGCACACCTCCGCCAGGCTGAACAAGCTGTTTTGTATCCCAATGATAGACCGGATCTGGATTCGGACCTGAACCAAAATCTAATCGGCTTGTTCAGGTCACCGAGCCAACTCATCCACCAAGTTGTCATAAGTCGTCCACAACTTTTTGAGATATCCTGCTATGTATCGTTTTAGCCCGATCTCCCAAAGGTCAAGAATCACTTAAAAAATTAAATAATTATCATATCCGAATCCATATTCAGATCTTCACCAAAATCGAATCGATTTGTCCTTGTCAGACACCCAACCGGTCCACCAAGTTTCGTCCAAATCCATCCATAACTTTTTGAGATATCCCGCTATGTATCGTTTTAGCCCGATCTCCCAAAGGTAAAGAATCACTTAAAAAATTAAATAATTCTCATATCCGAATCCATATTCAGATCTTCACCAAAATCGAATCGATTTGTCCTTGTCAGACACCCAACCGGTCCACCAAGTTTCGTCCAAATCCGTCCACAACTTTTTGAGATATCCTGCTATGTATCGTTTTTGGCCCGATCTCCCAAAGGTAAAGAATCACTTAAAAATTAAATAATTCTCATATCCGAATCCATATTCAGATCTTCACCAAAATCGAATCGATTTGTCCTCGTCATAAACACTACCTCTCTGCCACATTTCGTCCGAATCCGTCCACAACTTTTTGATATATCTTGTTCACAGACAGACAGGCAGGGGTGAAAACAACGTCTATCCACCTTTGGTGGCGGATGTAACAATCATGATCAGAATTCTAAGAGATACGTTATGGTGCCAGATGATGGGTCCTCTCGATTTAAAAGGACCCACATGGCTACTGGAGAAGAGCAAAGAGCTTTCATGAGTCGGACTGGTTGTTGATGGCAGATCTGGTTTGGGGAAGTTTCAATCTGACGATTACAAAGCGTTCTTTTCTGGTTACGAAACAAGAAAAAAATGGAGTTGGCATCGATTTGGAATACGAGAGCAGCGGCAATACTGGGATACAACCCAGCCGATGATAGGTGAATATCATTGACGTTGACAGGACATCCGGTGAACACCTTCATCGTTCATATGTATGTCCCGACTTCTGCAGCAGATGAAGAAAATGTGGAGGAGTTTTATGGAAAGTTGTAGGAACTGGTAGAACAGGTGCCCAAAAAGACGTTTTGATTATTATGAGAGACTGGAATGCAAAAATAGGAGAAGCAGGAGCACCAGGGATTGCAGGAAAGCACGGACATTGTATCCATGTGCTGGATGGATGGGGTAAAGGTCGCAACCCCAGCTGTCTCTGCTCGAGCTTCGGGAAGCAGCTCACGATGATCGGGATGTTTGGAGACGTCTGATGATGAATGTCACCGAGTTAATGGAACTGAAAAACTAGACGAGTTCATAGAGCACGATACACCGCACAGTGTTCAGGGACATACTTCAATTTAAATAAATTAATAATTTTAAAGATCATTACAAAACACATAGGGGCAATATACCCCAATACCCCTGGCACTCACCTGGTACAATAAACAGTATACTACACTGACTAAAGGTATTTTAAACCAATATCAATGGATGCTAGAACACAGGGCAGCATGTAGAATCATACTAACATAATCATAAGACTTTAAACAAAGAAAAAAAATACCTATTTTGGGGGGCAACCCCCACACCCCACCCCATATACATCCTCAGACCCCAATTTTTCTAAGGCTTTCAACAAACATTGGTATATTGTGGGTGATTAAGGTTGTGTTGAAGTTTCATTGAAATTGTGTGTAGTTTCAGAGAAAAGAGCAAATACCTACTTTGGGATGGGGGGGGGGGGGAATATGCCCCCCCCCCCCCATAGACCGCCTTAGACCCCGATTTTTTTAAATGCCGGAAACAAACGTTGGTACAAACCGAACGTTGTGGTCAAATTTCATTGGAATTGTATGTATAGTTTCTTAGAAGAAAACAAATACCAATTTTGGTGGGCAACCATCCCCCGAAGACCACTAATGGGGCAGATTTTTTAATACCTTGAACAAACCTTGGTGCATCACGGGTGGTGAAGATTGTGGTCAAATTTCATCGAGAGTGTTTGTGGTTTCAGAGAAGAAAGCAAATACCTATTTTGGGGGCTCAAACCTGGATTTTTTTTTTGTATACAGAGTCGAGGCTCGTGAAAGAGCTAACATTTATCAAACAAACAAATCAAACAAACAAGTAAACAAAGTATATAAAAATGGGAGCGGTCGACAAGATGGGGAGAGAAGGGGAGGAAGCACACAAACACAACATTTGAGGGCAGGGACATCGGGAGATGTGTGGGAGGCAGAGGGCCTGGGGGGAGGCAGGATAGGTATAAGACGGATCCACTTTGAACCCCGATAAAACCCCTTAGACCCCGATTTTTTTTTTTAACGACGTGAACAAACTTTAGTCACAACACGACAAATACGAATTCTTTGCTGACGACTCTACTCTCTGTCGCTCCATTCTTCATCCCTCAGATCGGCAGTCTGCAGCCTCCTCACTCTCTGCAGACCTGGACAAAATCACAGACTGGGCAAACAAGTGGAACATGTCTTTCAATCCTGACAAATCTCACACTCTTACGATGTCTCTCCGAAAAGACCGACTGGACAACCCTCCCATCCACTTTCTGAATAATCCTCTCCAAGAAGTTCTGTCACTCAAGCTTTTGGGTCTCACTATCTGCCATGATCTTTCCTGGGAAAACCACATTTCAAATCTGGCCTCCAAAGACAGTCGCCGACTGGGCATCCTCCATCGTGCGAAGTCCTTCCTTGGCACACCTGAGCTCCTCACCACATACAAGGCTTTCATCCGCAGCTCTATGGAATACTGCTCTCCCCTCTGGGCTGGTGCTCCTGCCTCACACCTAGCTCGGCTTCACGCTGTTGAAACCAAAGCGTTCAGAATCATTGGAATCTCCCGCGATGAAGCTAACTCCAAGGGCCTCTCACTCACTCACCGCAGGCAGGTTGGGGGTCTTTCCGTCTTCTACCGACTCCTCTCTGGCCTTGCCCCCCCAGCTCTCTCTGGGCTCTGTCCCGCAAATATTCCTACAGGTCGCACAAGATCTGCCTGCAACCCTCTTATGGTTAAACTGCCAAAATCAAGACTCTCTGCTCACCTTCACTCCTCTTTTCTCCCACCTCTGGAACAAACTCCCTCACTCTCTTCAATCCCACTCCACCCTCCAAGTCTTTAAAACAGCTGTTCACCACCATCTCTTATCTTCCCACATCCAAAACCTTGATCTTTTCTACCCCCGCTAATTTCACCCCAATTCCACTTTTTTGAAATACAAACTTCTGTCCAGGAAGTCCTTGGTGTCCTTGTGTTTTATACTTCTCCGTCCCCCCCCCCCCCCCCTTCCCATGCCTCCTCCCCCCGGGCCCTCTCCCTTCCACACATCTCCCTGCTCTCGGATGTTGTGTTTGTGTGCTTCCCCTTCTCTCCCCATCTTGTCTTCCGCTCCCTCTTTTTGGGTATTTTGTTTGTCTGGTTGATTTGTTTGTGAAGTAAATGTTAGCTCTTTCACGAGCCTCGATTCAGTACACAAAAAAAATAAAAATAAAATAAAATAAAATAATTTGAGCCAAATTTGGTCACAATCCCATCAGCGGTTTCAGAGAAGAAGTTTCAAGTGTTTACGGATGGACGGACGGACGGACAATGTGCCATCGCATAAGCTCCCCTGAAGTTCGTTCCAGGTGAGCTAAAAATCTGAAAGCGTTTCGCCGTTTAAATTCTAACATTAATTCTTCGTGCCTGTTTGTGTCCCATACAACGTCCTTATAAAAACAGTAAAGTTCCTATTTGGAATGATTTTTTATTTTGTTCGATTGCCAGACAGACAGAATAAAAAATATTCTCATTCCTCTCTGTACATGAGCGATTGGGGCAAAGTCAACATCGGTAAAGGAACAAACTTGTTTTCCTATCCATGTTCAAAATAACATTTTAACCTTCGGTACCAAAAGTGGAAGGAAGTTATGTTTTCACCCCTGTCTGTCTGTGAACAAGATATCTCAAAAAGTTGTGGACAGATTCAGACGAAATTTGGCAGAGCGTGGTGTGATTGTAAGTGACAAGTACGAAATGATTAGATTTTGGTGAAGATCCGGATCAGAGAATTTTGAGTGATTCTTCACCATTGAGAGATGGGCACAAAAACGGGAGACAAAACGTAAACTGTCCACCTGGTGGCGGAGGTATGCTCTCCACCGAGTGCTGTTCTAATTAACCCTGCGCTCACGAAGCGAAAATGAGGGATAGGCATTCGGTTGTGTACGTGTCTGCATTTTTAAAATTCATTTTCTCGGCAAGCGTTGGTCCGATGACACGAAATTTTACCAGAGAAGGCTCCTGTAGAATATTTAAATATTTATGACGTCATAAATCACATGGTACAGGCACCATCTTGGAAAAAATGAAAAACGTTACACCTCTATCTGCAAAACTGCTCCATGGAAAAAATTGAAACGGGGCTCATTGTAAAGAACTCCACCTGGGGAATAAGAGTTAATGATGTCATAATTCAACAGGGACAACACTTAGTCTGATATTTATTGAACGTGATCTACCCAACAATTATATTAGAGAATGTAAATTGATGACGTAATCACTCACGTGGTCGGGCAGCCATATTGGATCCCCAAAAAAACAAAACAAAAAAACAGAAGAGTTAGCGCGCACCAAGTTGAAGGTGCAGGATAAGTATTCCATGAATACCATGTAGTTTAAATAAGTTTTTCCTCAATTGTGAACCGACGAACATAAAGTGGTAAGACACATGAACCAATTGCTTCACCTCTCTTCACTTCACGTGCACAGGGTAATTGTTAGGTATGACATTGTAATGACATCATTACAACATGTATTTTATTTCAAAGAACAAAAAAAGTGATATCACCATTGAAATCCTTGGCCACAAAAACAGGGATAATAATTTACAACTCACTTTATGGCATTTAAAGTTTGAAATTACACAACTTTTTTTTTGAAAGACAATAAAGAGTTGCTGCCATAATGATGTCAGGACACACAACGGATTGGTTTAATTGAAAATTTGGATATAAACAATGAATTCCTTAACGATAAACACATTAACTTAGTAATTTAAAATCTCACCATAGCATATTACAGATTAAACTACCGTATTTTTAAAGGTAATTACAAGATGACGTCATAGTATAGGCCCTTCCTGTTATCCAATCGCCACTTTTTTAAAAATGTCTAAGCCCATGTGGTGCTTTGGTGAAAAAGAAAATGGCACCTTTGTCCACCGTGTAACAATCCCATCATGTAGCCAACTCACGGAAAATAAATAGTAGAAAAGAGAGCTGAGGGAAACACACTAATAGCAGCGTTGAGGGACAAAATAGAGAGAGAGATGAGAAATGACGCATATGGGGAAGAATGGGGGTGAGGGGAAGACACAGGGGATGGATAAGATGGATGCAGCCACAAATTCCCAGGAAGGAGTGACCTGGTCTGAAACCAAATTGATGATCTGAGATGAGGCCTTTGGAGAAAAGGAAAGATTAGTTTTCAAAATGGTGCCACAAAATATTTCCAAACAATGGTGCCACAAACGGTTTTATTTTTTAAATTTTTTATCTTGCAAAGTGGAATTGTCAGACATGACGATATATTAAAACTAAATGCACAACAGAAATTTTACACGCAAGTTACGGCTGCAGGGAAGACACCTTTTATCGCAACATACAATTAGTTGTTACGAGCATTTCCTATGATCATGAGGATGTAAATGAAGATGTTGATGATGTCTGTGTAGAGGTTCAGTGCTGCAAACACGTACTCCTCTGGGCTCAGAGACAGTTCATGTTTTCCCAGGAGTAGTTGTGTGTCTACTGCCAAGAACTGGGGGGTGGGGAGAGGGGGGGGGGGGGAAATTATTTCAGCGATCAACAAAAACTCACCCAGACAAACACCCAAATAACAGTGCACGAATAACAAGAAGCGTGAAAATTAATCACTTACTACAGTGAAGAGCAAAGCCCCAAGTGATCCGTAAACGATGTTCATGATCCTGTTCCGGATAATGATGCAGAGCATTCCGAAGAAGAAAAGAACCACAAGACACACGAGCAGGACACCATTGCACGATGTGAAATCGTACTTTGTCTGCATACGAAAGGTCACACAAAAACAACAATGACAACATCCCTCAAGTGGGTATTGTGTGAAATTTTAAATCTCTGGACGGCCCATAAAAAAGACAATCATCCTCAACCTTCAACTGCATTACAGCAACTCCGCAGCACTGCAAAGCCTGGACATACCGAACAGGAAAACAAACATCCATATGTATGTGCAGGTGGGTACAATAGTACGAGTACAATAGGAAATTTATTAATCGAGATAAAATAAATAAATAGTTGTAATACGAAGCCAAAAGGACTTGAGGGATTTCCATGAACTCTTAAAGATTTAACACTAATAAGAAAAATCAAACCTGTCTTTACGTATAATAATAAAATTTTTTACAGCTTAGCCCATAGGGCAAAGCTGTCCAGAACAGTGTTTGTCTGTCCGTATGTATGTATAATAATAATAATAATAATACATTTATTTTATATAGCGCTTTTCAAGAAGCCCAAAGACGCTTTGACAAAGTACAAAAAAACAAGTGCAAAAAGACAAAAATCAACAGTTAAATAATCAAAGCAAAAGGAAGGAGAAGGAGAAGAGATAGTCAGGGGTTAAATGTTGAATGCAGTGTTGAACAGGTCGGTCTTGAGTGATGTTTTGAATGTGGTGAGTGAGGAGGAGTCTCTGATGGTGTGAGGTAGTGAGTTCCAGAGGGTGGGAGCAGCGATGGAGAAGGCCCCGTCATCCCAGTATCTGAATTTGGTTCACATGGGGGGGGGGGGGGGGGGGGGTCAGGAGGTTGGTACCAGCAGAGCGGAGGTTGCGGGTGGGAGTGTGTCTGGAGAGGAGGTCAGTCAGGTAGGATGGGGCCAGGTTATGGAGGGCTTTGTAGGTCAAGAGGAGGATTTTGTACTAGATTCTCTGGGGGATGGGGAGCCAGTGAAGCTTGTAAAGGACGGGGGGTGATGTGGTCACGGGTCCGGGAATGGGTGAGTAGACGGGCAGCGGAGTTCTGAATGTATTTGAGTTTATTGATGATTATTGAGGGTGAACCAAAGAGGAGGCTGTTGCAGTAGTCCAGATGGGAGGTGATGAAGGCGTGTCCCCTCAAACACCAGCAGAGCTGAGGATATGGTCACATGACAGGGGTGATGTGATGTCATGACGGCAGTACGACGGCCGACTCTGCACACCACCATGTTGATTTCTATCCCGTTCTGGCTGAACATATTGCAGAACTTGTCATATATCACAATCGCCATGCTCTACCTTTACCTTTTTCATTTGTTGTTAAAATGATCATCAAATATCGAAAGCATCGGCGTTACGGATCTTCCAACGACACAGTACATATAAGCCTTAGGCTTCATACCTTCATGGCTCACCTTCAGGCCGCTTTGGACAAATTAGCCCAAGTTTCTGAAAACAGTAGTATTGTTTTCATAATAATAATAATAGCGTTAATACTAATAATATCGTAAATATAATCGTAATACTGCAATCTCTTTGTCGTTATTGCAACGTTTCTAGATTGAAGCGGTGTATGGTTGGTTCATTGTTGACTCAAAACATAAAATAAACGAATAGTCGTATTGTTTTCGTAATAGTAATAATAGGGTTAATACTAATAATATAGTAAATATAATCGTAACACACTGCAATCACTGGCGTTATTGCAAAGTTTCTAGATTGAAGATGAAAACTTGCAAAGATTTGCAATAAGAAAATTTTAATACTTACATTATCTGCTAACTGGTATCCCAACCCTGGATATACTATCCTCTTCAACTAAAAATTCAAACAAGCCCAGCTACGCCGATGTTAGACTTTCGGTCTTGTTACATGTTGAAGGCACCGCTCAGACTATATAGTCCTCAGAGGCCAGGCCTTAAATAAAAGAGCTGCATTGATAGAAAAGTGAAGAAAGAGAGAATAATCTAAGTTTTCGAGGAAGTAATAATGCCTCAAAATCTTGTGTCCCAAACCCATCTCTCTCTGTACCCACCTTACCCAGTCGAACCCAGCTGCTCCTGGAATCTGTGTCCTTTTCTCCTGACAAGGTGGAGAAGTTTCGGTCAAACCTCAACTCTGATTCTGCAGCTGGACCAGACAGCATCAGCCCACGGGTCCTAAAATCCTGCTCTGCCGCTCTATCTCACCATCTCTCCGTTCTCTTCACCCTCTCTTTTGCTCAAGGTCATCTGCCATCAGCTTGGAAATCAGCCAACATTACCGATTTACACAAAAAGGTGCAAAACAGATCCTTGCAACTACAGACCAATCAGCCTGCTCCCAATTATCAGCAAAGTCATGGAATCCATCATTGCTTCGGATATCAAATCCTTCCTCTTCTCCAATGGCTTGATCTCCGATTATCAATTTTGATTCAGACCAGGCCATTCCACTCTGGCCTTGCTGCTTCTGCCGTCTCAACAATGGATGGAGGTCCTCAATGTCAAACATGAAATCAGAGCCGTCTCCCGTGACATATCACGTGCCTTCGATACGGTCTGCCACCCCACTCTGCTCACCAAACTCTCCTCCAATGGTATCCATGGAAATTTCCATGCATGGCTTGCAGACCTCCTCTCTGGTCGTAGTCAACGTGTGGCCCTGAATGGATTTCTCTCATCTCCCCCTTCTTGTTCAGGCTGGAGTTCCCCAAGGCAGTGTTCTGAGCCCTGTGCTTTTTCTGGTCTTCATCAATGATCTCTCAAACATGGTGGTGGGATGATGAAGTTGGAAAGAGGATTGACGAGAAGAGGAAGAAGTTCAAGGAGTGGCAGAAGGCGAAGGGTACGGGAGCAGAAACAGCAGAGCATGAAAGTTATAAGGCAGCCAGGAAGGCTGCAAAGAAAGAGGGAGCAAAGGCACAGGAGGCATGTAGGAAAATGTTCGGAGAACGCTTGGATTCGGCAGAGGGTCAGAAAGCAGTATTCAGGATTGCAAAGCAGATAGCGAAAGAGAGGTGTGATGTGATGGGGGTGAGCTGCTTGAAGGATGAAGTGGGACAAATCGTTGTCGACCCAGATGGAATTAAAGGAAGATGGAAAAGATATATGGAAATGCTGTTGAATACAGAGAATGAATGGGATAGCAACATAGAGAGTAACCCAGTTTTAGGACCGGCAGAGAAGATAACTGAGAAGGAAGTTGAGGAAGCGATAAAAGCAATGAAGGGTAGAAAAGCGGGAGGGCCGACGGGAGTTGTGGGAGATATGTTGAAGGCAGCAGGAAGTTGGGGGTGTGAAGAGAATGACAGAGATCTGTAATCTGGTTGTGAAAGAAGGCCGCATTCCAGTGGATTGGGAACTGAGTACCCTCGTCCCTCTATACAAGGGGAAAGGTGACCCTCTGGAGTGTGGCTCGTACCGAGCGATAAAGTTATTGGAGCATGGAATGAAGGTATTGGAAAGGGTGTTGGAGAGGAGGATAAGGAAGATTTAGCTCTTTCACGAGCCTCGATTCAGTATACAAAAAAAAAAGAAAAAAAAAGAAAAAAAAAGAAAAAAAGAAAAAAGTGAAGATCGATGAAATGCAGTTTGGATTCATGCCAGGAAGAGGAACGACAGACGCGCTTTTCATTGTGGGGCAGTTGCAGGAGAAGTACATGGAGAAGAGGAAGAAGTTGTTTCTTGGGTTTGTTGATCTGGAGAAAGCATTCGATCGGGTTCCACGCAAAGTATTGACATGGGCATTGAGGAAGTTAGGAGTGGAGGAATGGTTGATCAGAGTAGTGATGGCAATGTACAAAAGAGCGCGCACAGCTGTAAGGACGAAGGACGGGAACAGTGGTGAGTTTGAGGTGAAGGTGGGAGCGCATCAGGGGTCGGTACTAAGTCCACTACTATTTGTAGCTGTGATGGAGGTGCTGGCTCAGAACATAAAGGAGGGTTTACCGTGGGAGTTGTTGTATGCAGATGATCTGGTGTTGATTGCGGAAAGTATGGATGGACTGAAGGAAAAGATGAACACGTGGAAGGAATGTATGGAGACAAAAGGTCTGAAGGTGAACATCGGAAAGACAAAGGTGATGGCAAGTGGTAAAGCATGTGGTGAGGTGGAAAAAACTGGGAAGTGGCCCTGTGCTGTGTGTAGGAAGGGTGTCGGAGTGAACTCCATTCAGTGCACAATGTGCGCCGAGTGGGTTCATCAAAAATGTAGTGGTCTGAGAGGGTCATTAACCAGTGTGGCAGCTACATTCAAATGTAAGGTGTGCACAGAGGGAGCTGCAGATGGAGGAAATGTTGAGTTGGATCTTGGAGACGGCGTGAAGCTGGAAGGTGTGAAAACATTTTGCTACCTCGGAGACATGCTGAATGGAGAAGGTGGATCAGACTCCACAACGGTTGCTCGAGTGAGATGTGCATGGAAGAAGTTTTCGCGAATTGAGTGGCGTGCTGATGATGAGGGGTGTCGTTGAAGCTGAAGGGAAAGGTGTATGCTGCATGTGTGAGAAGTGTTATGATTTATGGGAGCGAGACATGGGTAATGAACGTAGAGCAGCAACGAAGGTTGGAAAGGGTGGAAATGCGAATGGTTCGACGGATGTGCGGAGTATCGTTGAGAGAGAGGAAGACAAATGATGAATTGCGAAAGATGATGGGAATAGAGCCTGTGATTGATGCTGTGAAGAGGAACAGTTTGAGATGGTTTGGTCATGTGTTGAGGAAGGATGAAAGTGACTGGTTGAGAAGAGTGATGGAAATGAATGTAGAAGGAAGTAGAAGATGGGGAAGACCGAGAAAGACTTGGCTAAAGATGGTGGAAGAAGAAATGCGGGCAAGGGGGTTAACAAGGAGAGATGCAGAAAATAGGGCAAAATGGAGAAGATTGTCATGGGGACCGCAAGGCTAGCCCCCGCTCTAGCAGGGAAAATGGCCTTTAAAATGCATATTGTTACCTTCGCAAAAGCGGAAGGTTATGTTTTGATCGCTGTGTATTTATTTGTATGTCTGTCTGTGTGTGTGTATGTTATTCGCATAACTCAAAAAGTATTCAACCGAATTGCATGAAATTTGGTGGGATGATTGGTTATTATACGGGACACATTTGATTAGATTTTGGGAGCAATCGGGTCAAAGGTCAAGGTCACGAAAAGGTCAAAATCGTATTTTTACCAAGTACAGAACAGTAGCTGCGGCGAAGGTATGCGCTCTACCGAGTGCCCGTTCTAGTTACCTAGGCGGGTGCGGGGTAGTGGGCCTAGGATATCCATGGCCACCCGCTCTAGGGGGGCCCCCACCTGGTGTAATTGAAGGGGGGCCCTCATCCTCCGTGCTGGTCCCTTTAAGTTCTTCCTCTAACTCCACTTTATTTTTTTCTATGTGCTCCCGCACTAGAACGGGCATGCCTCGGTAGAGCGCATACCTTCGCCGCAGCTACTGTTCTGTACTTGGCATGGGAGTGTAGGGAACAGAACAGTGAACAGTTTGGTGCTGATTTCATGCAAATCGGATAAGAATTGACCGAGTTATGACAAAAAACGCACATTTTGCAAGGTCGTGACCCCCCTGACCTTTGACCCCCAACCGCTAATAAGGGTAATGTCTTCACTGGGTCATGTCGTATATCACAAGATCGGGCATTGAATTCTGAACATTTTGGCATTAGTTGCATGCCAATTGGATAAAAATTGACCGCGCTATGGTAAAAATACGATTTTGACCTTTTCGTGACCTTGACCTTTGACCCGATTGCTCCCAAAATCTAATCAAATGTGTCCCGTATAATAACCAATCATCCCACCAAATTTCATGCAATTCGGTTGAATACTTTTTGAGTTATGCGAATAACATACACACACACACACACACAGACATACAAATAAATACACAGCGATCACATATCACATAAATACATACACAGTTGTTGTATCAATGATCTCTCCGACTCTGGAAAATCCTCTCTATCTCTTTGCTGATGACTCCACTCTCTGCCGCTCCATACCTCATCCCTCAGATCGGCAGTCTGCAGCCTCCTCACTCTCTGCAGACCTGGACAAAATCACAGACTGGTCAAACAAGTGGAACATGTCTTTCAATCTTGACAAATCTCACACTCTTACTTTGTCTCTCCGAAAAGACCGACTGGACAACCCTCCCATCTACTTTCTCAACAATCCTCTCCAAGAAGTTCTGTCACTGAAGCTTTTGGGTCTCACTATCTGCCATGATCTTTCCTGGGAAAACCACATTTCCAAGCTGGCCTCCAAAGCCAGTCGCTGACTGGGCATCCTCCGTCGTGTGAAGTCCTTCCTTGACATACCTGAGCTCCTCACCACATACAAGGCTTTCATTCACAACTCTATGGAATGCTGCTCTCCCCTCTGGGCTGGTTCTCCTGCCTCACACCTAGCTCGGCTTCACGCTGTTGAAACCAAAGCTTTCAGAATCATTGGTATCTCCCGCGATGAAGCAGATTCTGAGGGCCTTTCACTCTCTCACCGCAGGCAGGCAAGCGGTCTTTCTGTCTTCTACAGACTCCTATCCGGCCGAGCTCCCCCAGCTCTAACTGTGCTCTGTCCCCCAAATATTCCTACAGGTCGCACAAGATCTGCCAGAAACCCTCTTATGGTGAAATTGCCAAAATCAAGACTCTCTATTCACCTTCACTCTTTCATTCTTCTTTTCTCCCACCTCTGGAACAAACTCCCACACTCTCTTCAATCCCACTCGTCCTCCAGGTCTTTAAAACAGCTGTTCACCACCATCTCTTATCTTCCCCCGTCCAAAACCTTCATCTTTTCTACCCCGGTTAATTCAGCCCAGATCCACTTTCTTGAAATACCGACTTCTTTCCTGGAAGTCCTAGGAGTGTCCATGTGTTTTATACCTCCTCCTCCCCCCCTCCTTTCCCATGCCTGCTCCCCCCCCCCCCCCCAAGCCCTCTCCCTCCCACAGATCTCCCGATGTCCCTGTTCTCTACTATTGTATTTGTGTGCTTCCCTCTCTCTCCCCATCTTGTCTCCCGCTCCCTTTATTATTTGTTTTATGTGTCCGTATTTTTTTGTTGTGATATTACACGAGCCTATACAATAAAGAAAAAAAAGGAAAAAAAATCCGCTCTTTGAAAATAGGAAGATCGTAAATGATTGGAAATAAATGGGAAGGCAAAGAGTTCCATTTTTTGGCAGTGGAGGGGAAGAAACAAGCATCATAACAGCCCACCATGGACTTGCCAGTTGCCAAAAGCCTCTCCTCAGTGAAAGGCACATGAAAGCCCGCTTGGAGTTTGCAAAAAAGCACCTAAAGGACTCTCAGACTGTGAGAAACAAGATTCTGTGGTCTGATGAAACCAAGATTGAACTGTTTGGCTTCCGCCTGGCCACTCTGCCATATCGCCCAGATCGGTGAAGTGTTGCAGTGATGGTTGTCCTTCTGGAAGTTTCTCCCATCTCCACACAGGATCTCTGGAGCTCAGCCAGAGTGACCATCGGGTTCTTGGTCACCTCTCTTACCAAGGCCCTTCTCAGCCGATTGCTCAGTTTGGCCAGGCGGCCAGCTCTAGGAAGAGTCCTGGTTGTTCCAAACTTCTTCCATTTAAGAATTATGGAGGCCACTGCACTCTTGGGAACCTTCAATGCAGCAGAGATTTTTTTTGTAGGCTTCCCCAGATCTGTGCCTCGACACAATCCTGTCTCTGAGCTCTGCAGGCAGTTCCTTCGACCTCATGGCTTGGTTTTTGCTCTGATATGCATCGTCAGCTGTGAGACCTTATATAGACAGGTGTGTGTACCTTTCCAAATCATGTCCAATCAATTGAATTTACCACAGGTGGACTCAAATCAAGGTGTAGAAACATCCCAAAGATGATCAAGAGAAATGGGAGGCACCTGAGCTAAATTTAAAGTGTCATAGCAAAGGGTATGAATACTTATGTCAATGTGATGTTTCAGTTTTTCCTTTTTAATAAATTTGCAAAACTTTCTAAAATCCTGTTTTCTCTTTGTCATTATGGGGTATTGAGTGTAGATCGATGAATGAAATGAATGAATGATCGTTTTAAGGCCATTTTTCCCCGCTAGAGCGGGGGTTAGCCTTGCGGGCCCCATGACAATCATGGTTCCCTATTTGAGGCAATGTTTTTTTATGGCCGGATGCCCTTCCTGACGCCAACCCTTGGTCACGCTCCTACGATGCGCAGGGATACCGTGTACCTATTCTAAATCGGGGAACACACCGTGATCATTCATCCCAGCAAGCTGGTACTCAATTTGCCGACCTCGGAAGGATGACAGGCTGAGTCAACCCCCCTGGCGTTAATTCAGTGATCGACCGGGATTCGAACCCAGGATCCTAGGATCCCAAGCCGGCACCCTAACCGCTAAGCCAACACCAGGCTATCGATGAGGTAGATCGATGAGGGAAAAAATGAATTTAAACGATTTCAGCATGAGGCTGCAACATAAGAAAATGTGAAAAAAGTGAAGGGGTCTCAATACTTTCTGAATGCACTGTATATTAGGAGAGGTACTTTTTTATGTTGAAGGTTCCAGTCACAGACTAAAGAGTCCTCAATGAGGCCAGGCCTTCAATAAAATAACTGCATAAAGAGAAATAAAAGAGAGAGAATGTAAATGTGAGGAGTGAAAATGAGTATGAAAAGTGTATGATGTTTGTTTGTAAGGAAGAGAGAGAGATTATAGCTAGCCCGGTAGTGAAAGTTTGAGTGAAACAGAAAGTAAGACCAGAAATCCTGACATGATGAAACAGAAAGTAAGACCAGCAATCCTGACATGGAGTGCAAGATGTTTCCGGGCACCACTAAGTCTGACCGGAAGTACTACCCTGAGCGGTTGCCATCTACAACCTTCTACCTAAAAAAACCGGTTCAACCGGATGGGTGTTTTTAAAAAGACACCATATCCTTACTGGATGGCTGCTGGCTCCCGAAGGGAGCTCATCCGCCCTTTAACACGTATAAGTTTTTCATCCTGCATGATGTCTCAGTCACCCTCCTCACTGGCGAGCCAGTGAGGGTAGTCGGTTTAGTCGCCGACTACCCGAACATGCGGCCGGTAGCATTGGGTTAAATGTTACCAGTGGCAGTCAAGAGAACCCCATTTGCCTTAAAAACTGCCTCAAGTCCATTTGGGATTGATTTAATTCGTTTACGGAATATTTTTGAATCAATCTTTTTCCAACTTTTCCCAGCACAAGGGGTTGAGTGGGACACAAATTATCTACGTAAATGTGTATCGTATGCGCCACCTCCAGGTGGGAGAGGATATTACAAGTCCCCACCCTTTACAGTGGAGTATTCTTGTCCCCACGTCTTCCAGTGCAGTGAAGTGTTTTGAATTATAGACATTCTTGCGCAATTATAGTTTTTGCTTCATGCATGTGACCAGGGTTATTTTTTTTGTTTGTCCTGGTGCGATTGAAGCAGCTGCCAGTACAGCGCCCTATAAAGGTACGTTTCAGAATAACGTGTTGTATGCTTGGAACAAGATCACCCATCGTGTGGGTACTCTGCTAGTTACTGTAATACATAAATAAAATATGGATATATCTTAAATATTATGACAAATTAGCGTTTGAAATCGTGATTTGAGAAAACTCAACATCGATTTAAGTGGACTAGTACTTTTGCACCCCACTGTAAGAGCAAGTTTGTGTTTCCACAACCCTGGGTCAGTTTCCCTGAAGGTTGTTAGGTCGCATTAGTCTCACATGTAGACGTTCAATTGCACAATTAAAAATTTAAATTCTTAAATGGATAAAAAAAACAAAAAAAACATGAAATAACAGAGCTTTGAGCGACCTCGTGCCGTTACGTAACGAATTGCTGCCTCTCATGTCACATTGACTCGGTTGGTTGGGCATCAATACTTCGGCTTGGTGAGAAGCGGAGTTTGGAATGCGCATGCACATCTGGTCGGCCCTGACCTCAAACCCCACCTGATTCACACGTAGCCAGATGTATTTCTTTTTTTTCATGGAAATCGCCCCAAACAAGGCATAAAGCCACTACGTAAGGGCAATCGACAGACACCAGGAGTTTGGAGAGGTCAACAACCACAACAACATGCATTTTAAGGCCATTTTCCCTGCTAGAGCGGGGGTTAGCCTTGCGGTCCCCATGACAATCTTCTCCATTTTGCCCTATTTTCTGCATCTCTCCTTGTTAACCCCCTTGCCCGCATTTCTTCTTCCACCATCTTTAGCCAAGTCTTTCTCGGTCTTCCCCGTCCTCTACTTCCTTCTACATTAACTTCCATCACTCTTCTCAACCAGTCACTTTCATCCTTCCTCAATACATGACCAAACCATCTCAACCTGTTCCTCTTCACAGCATCAATCACAGGCAATATTCCCATCATCTTTCGCAATTCATCATTTGTCTTCCTCTCTCTCAACGATACTCCGCACATCCATCGAACCATTCGCATTTCCACCCTTTCCAGCCTTCGTTGCTGCTCTACGTTCATTACCCATGTCTCGCTCCCATAAATCATAACACTTCTCACACATGCAGCATACACCTTTCCCTTCAGCTTCAGCGACACTCTCCTCCTCATCAGCACGCCACTCAGTTCCCGAAACTTCTTCCATGCACATCTCACTCGAGCAACCGTTGCCGAGTCTGATCCACCTTCTCCATTCAGCATGTCTCCGAGGTAGCAAAATGTTTTCACACCTTCCAGCTTCACGCCGTCTCCAAGATCCAACTCAACATTTCCTCCATCTGCAGCTCCCTCTGCGCACACCTTACATTTGAATGTAGCTGCCACACTGGTAAATGACCCTCTCAGACCACGACATTTTTGATGAACCCACTCAGCACACATTGTACATTGAATGGAGTTCACTCCGACACCCTTCCTGCACACAGCACACGGCCACTTCCCAGTTCTTTCCACCTCACCACATGCTTTACCACTTGCCATCACCTTTGTCTTTCCGATATTCACCTTCAGACCTTTTGTCTCCATACATTCCTTCCACTTGTTCATCTTTTCCTTCAGTCCATCCATACTTTCCGCAATCAACACCAGATCATCTGCATATAACAACTCCCACGGTAAACCCTCCTTTACGTTCTGAGCCAGCACCTCCATCACAGCTACAAATAGTAGTGGACTCAGTACCGACCCCTGATGCACTCCCACCTTCACCTCAAACTCACCACTGTTCCCGTCCTTCGTCCTTACAGCTGTGCGTGCTCTTTTGTACATTGCCATCACTACTCTGATCAACCATTCCTCCACTCCTAACTTCCTCAATGCCCATGTCAATACTTTGCGTGGAACCCTATCGAATGCTTTCTCCAGATCAACAAACCCAAAAAAACAACTTCTTCCTCTTATCCATGTACTTCTCCTGCAACTGCCTCACAATGAAAAGCGCATCTGTCGTTCCTCTTCCTGGCATAAATCCAAACTGCATTTCGTCGATCTTCACTTTCTTCCTTATCCTCCTTTCCAACACCCTTTCCAATACCTTCATTCCATGCTCCAATAACTTTATCGCTCGGTACGATCCACACTCCAGAGAGTCACCTTTCCCCTTGTATAGAGGGACGAGGGTACTCAGTTCCCAATCCACTGGAATGCGGCCTTCTTTCACCACCAGATTACAGATCTCTGTCATTCTCTTCACACCCCAACTTCCTGCTGCCTTCAACATATCTCCCACAACTCCCGTCGGCCCTCCCGCTTTTCCACTCTTCATTGCTTTTATCGCTTCCTCAACTTCCTTCTCAGTTATCTTCTCTGCCGGTCCTAAAACTGGGTTACTCTCTATGTTGCCATCCCATTCATTCTCTGTATTCAACAGCATTTCCATATATCTTTTCCATCTTTCTTTAATTCCATCTGGGTCGACAACGATTTGTCCCACTTCATCCTTCAAGCAACTCACCCCCATCACATCACACCTCTCTTTCGCGGTGCTTTGCAATCCTGAATACTGCTTTCTGACCCTCTTCCGAATCCAAGCGTTCTCCGAACATTTTCCTACATGCCTCCTGCGCCTTTGCTACCTCTTTCTTTGCAGCCTTCCTGGCTGCCTTATAACTTTCATGCTCTGCTGTTTCTGCTCCCGTACCCTTCGCCTTCTGCCACTCTTTGAACTTCTTCCTCTTCTCGTCAATCCTCTTTCCAACTTCATCATCCCACCACCATGTTTCCGAGTGCCTCGGAGGTCCTTTTGTCCATCCACATACCTCACCAACGGATCCCAACAGACTAGCTTTCATTGACATCCAACCACTTTCAAGCTCAACCACATCATCCTCTACCCTACTCAGCCTCTCTTTTAATGCCTCCCTTACTGTCACCTCTTTCAACCTCCACACCTTCATTCTCGGTTGGTACTTCACCCGCCGAGCTCTCCTCGCACCTTTCACCCTTATGTCGCAGACAACCAAGTGGTGCTGTGAAACAGCCTCCTCCCCCGGGATCACCTTTGTGTCCCGGGGGTGCCCCCTATCTCGCCTACGCACCATCAGGTAGTCAACGGTTGTCGTCGACCCACCTGACGTGTTTGTAACAAGCTTATTGTCCTCTTTCTGGAACTGAGTATTACAAATCAACAAATCAGCTCCATCAGCAAACTCCAAAATCCTTTCTCCTTCTCCATTTCTCACACCATAGCCGTAACCCCCATGAACTCCCTCAAAACCGTCCATACTCCTTCCCACATGTCCATTTAGGTCTCCTCCCACCACAACAACTTCCTCATCTTTCACGTTTTCCATCAGCTTCTCTATCGCACACCAGAACTTGTCCTTCTCTTCATCGCTTCGACCAACCTGCGGAGCATATCCCGAGATGACGTTCACCAAGAGCTTTCCAATCATCATTTTCACCATCATCAACCTATCACTCACTCTAGTCACACTCACCACACTGTCTACAAACTCCTCAGAAAACAGGACACCAACACCATTCACGCCCTCCGGGCACCCTTGCCACACAGACTTGTATTTCTGTCCCTGCCTACCCTTCACCATTCTCACACCGCTTCCCTTCCATCTCGTCTCTTGCACACAACATATGTCCACTCTTCTTCTGACCAATACTTCCACCACTTCTCCTGATCTCCCTGTCATTGTCCCTACATTCCATGTCCCAAACCTCAGAAACCGATCTCCACTTCGGGCTGCACCCTGCCCATATGTACTTGTGATTGTCATGGTTCTCTTTATGAGGCAATGTTTTCATGGCCGGATGCCCTTCCTGACGCCAACCCTCTTAGTCGTCTCTTACGACACGCAGGGATACGGTGTACCTATTCTGACCAGGGTACACACTGGGAAACGTTTAAAACATGTAAATTCATGTAAATTCTGGTTTAAAACATGTAAACATGTAAAACATGTAAAATCATGAAAAAAAACAATCCGGGAAAAGTCTCCAAGCGAGAACGTGGATTTGAGAAGGAAGGAGCAGAGGCGGAAGAAAACGAGATACAGGGGGCGGGGCACAAGCCGAGACGAGGAGGAGAGCGAACAAGCACGTGTCCGGGAGGAGAGAAAGAATCAATATATAATTCTTTGTCTCGGGAGGTGAGGTGAGGGGGAGAAAACAAAATAAAAGAAACAAGCAATACAGCGAAGGAAATAACCCAAACCGACAAAACACCGAAGGGGGGAGGGAAGCCCCAAGTCACCAGGCCGCGCACGAGGTACGACTCAGAAAACGATTAACTACACACAAGTTTGCACGAACCACAAACCAACACCAACTAGAAACACACAATAACACGTACACAGCAAAATAACCAGTGGAAATTTGACAAAGACAAGAATGGGAAAACACTCAAACTTCGATGCCGTGGAGAGCTCGAAGCCTTCAACACATGATATGCCATCAACCAGTTTGGAGAGGTCAACGTGTACAAATACAGTACAGGTCAATGTGTACAAATACAGTACAGGTCAATGTGTACAAATAAAGTACAGGTCAATGTGTACAAATAAAGTACAGGTCAATGTGTAAGTTGGGGGCTGCCTGTACAACATACAAGCCACATAAACACCTGACCACTATTTAGTAATTCTGAGAATTTATGTACTTTCTTTTCTATCCGTTATACTTTATACCATAGAGACTAACCCGGGTATTTCAAATAAAGTGTCCATCCACAATTTCCAAATGTCCTGCACAAAACAATCCATCTTCGATGAAAAAAAACCCCCCCAAAAAACCGTACTATACCTGCATAGAGAATACCATGACCGTCAGGCAGACAACAGTGGTGATCCCGACAGCCATGACAACTGCATCTGCTTCATAAAAACTTGCCACCATTCCCACCATGTAGGACATGCAGACAGTAAGGAGACCCTAAACATTGCGCAGTGGGATGAAAATTATAGGAGAGCAGGTGAGATAAAGAATTCCAACAAAACAAATTACCCAAAATCACAAGGGATGGAAGCAAAAACGATGCAATGTTAAGTTAGCTTCACAATTCAGTGAATAATTAAATAAAACAAAAGCAATGCCAGAATGTCGTGCGCATCAAGGCTTTACGACTTGTGTTTTATGGTGAGAAGATTACAAAGTGTGTGACTTAGCGAAACTTGATTGCTGTTGTGGGTATTTATGGATGAAGCATTAGGCAGTGACCTCAACTCATCATTTGTCATAAGAAAAATAGAAAATCCACCTCATGCTCTTACAGCATGCAAAGCTTTCAAAATGGTTCGCACAGCCATGGAAGACCAGATTTCCAGGACAAAAAAAGTTGTTTTCCAGGACTTTCAATGCACAGGTTTTATCAGCAAGTGATATTTGCTTTTCCAATATCACTTGTGCATACATTTTTTTTTAAATCGTCCAAGCTGTTGATAGAACGCGCATTATGGGATAGAACGAATCAATATACATGAATGTTTGGATTAAATTTGGAACAATACACAATAAATAAACAAAATTCAAATAAACCGCAAGTGCCTGTCCTGGAGCCAAAAAAATCCACAATAAGTGAGGTAGACCGGACATTTGCAATCACATGTAACAATATGCTTTGTTGCTTGGCACCTCTCACGCAACTCCTACGTGCGCTTTCCCCCCATATTCCCCGATATTGAAGGTCTTCTTCATCTAGGGGGCATGGCAATTTAATTATATTTGCACAATTTTCTCGATTTTCCAGGAATTTCAAGGGCTTGGACAAGTTTTCCAAGACTTTCCAGCACTGGAAAGTGCTTTTCTCATTTACAAACCTGTGCAAAAAAAACCACTTCAAAATGCAATTATTTGATACCCAACAAAGTTTTCTGACTTTATGAGTAAACCCCCAAAAATAAAAGACCCAAGTCAACAAAGTGCAACTCAAATTAAAAATAAAAAGGACAACATTTTCAGACACAATGAAGTTCTGTAAAGAATTGGTCAAGTAACCCAACCACACCAGCAGCATGAGGTTCCAAGGGTGCTTGCGGCGCAAATTCCCGCAGCAGCTCAGGGCGATGAGACATGCGAAGAAGACGCCATAAGAGGCGTAATATAGGCCGGGAGAACGTTGGACATAGGCCTGTACATCCTTTGAAAAGCGCAGCAACGTGACAAATAAAAATGTCACCAGCAGTTGACAGAAGAGCACAGCATAGACCTTTTGCAGAAGGGGAAACACACAAGAAGCTTGATCACGTGACATCCCAAACAAAGTAAATGCAACAGGCCAGCATAACTAAAGGGCCTGATTGTGTGGCAAGTTTTGTGATGTATATCAACTTTAAAAAAAATAAAGTACAAACATAACAACTAAATGAATTCCGTACTTGGTACCAGTGCTGGGTTTACAATGGCACATCGGCACCAGGCCCACATCCAGAAGGGGCCCATTGCAACCACGATTTTTATTACAAGTGTACACTGCAATCATCATCATATTATTTTTACCAGCCACCATTTCCCACCTTTATTGTGATGTCGGCTAGGGGAAGCTTGGCCAGAGTCTTCACTAACCGGCCTGGCCATGCCTGATGTTCGCCTAGTTAAGGCAGTAATTTGAAATTTGGCCATGCTGCCGGCGATACTCGCCAACTCTTTGCGAAGGACACCATGGGATCTATAACGTCCACCAACCCATGCCGGCAGACGGGAACTCCGAGTTTAATGTCCATTCGAGGGACATATACACAATGATGAATCACTGAACTGACAGTTTATAGCTGGGTCGGGATTCAAACCCAGGCGAGACAGCTTAGAGGTGAGTGTGCGTACCTCTAGGGCCTAAGCCATCCTGTCAGCCCATGTGTGTGTGTGTGTGTGTGTGTGTATATGTATGTGTATATATATATATATATATATATATATATATCTATATATATATATATATATATATATATATATATATATATATTGTTACTGATCGCGGTTTAGATGTTATGATGACCGAGCGGTGGTGTATTACCGCGACCTAACAGGATCCCTGACTCACCCGATTCACCCAGAACTTTGGCCGGATCGCACCGCAGCTGCTCAATGAGGGGAAAAGACTAAAACGACGCATGCAAAGAGGAAAAGGAATAAAACGAATAGACGGACAGAAGAGTAATTGGATTTATTATTTACACAAGCAAAAATGAGCAATCAAGGTTTATTTACAACACATAAGACGCAGGTGACACAGTGCAAATACTAGCTTATAGTTATACAGACTTAACTTATTCCCAGGACAGAACAAACAAAGACACTGACTCACGCGGGGAATGACAGGAGGTGGATGGCTGTAGGTGAACGCTTGGTGGAGCCAACGCAGAGCTTGGTGGAGCTTTGGTGGAGGTGAACGCTTGGTGGAGCCAACGCGGAGCTTGGTGGAGCCTTGGTGGAGGTGAACGCTTGGTGGAGCCAACGCGGAGCTTGGTGGAGGTGAACGCTTGGTGGAGCGAACGCAGAGCTTGGTGGAGCCTTGGTGGAGGTGAACGCTTGGTGGAGCCAACGCGGAGCTTGGGGGGTTGGTGTGACGGGTTCTCTCTCCTTCCCTCACAAGCTTCAGGACTCTTTCTCTCTCTTTCTTAGTCCCACCCAGTCCAACAACTTCCTCTCTTGCTTAGTCCAACTCAAGGCCTTCCTGTCTTCTGATCTCCTCCCTCCTCGACTCCTCACCGCAACCAACGCAACCACTGACCGCCACCACCGACTCCTCACCGCAACCAACTGACCACCGACTCCACTGACTGACTCTTCACGACTCTCTCTTGACGACCAACTCTTTGTGACCAACTCAAAGTGCATCTCTCTGGGAACACCCCCGCCGTGGGTTATATAGGCCCCGCCCCTTAACCTTTTCGAACCTCCCCCAAACGTTCTCTCCCCGCCCTCTCAAGCCAAACCCCTTGTTCATGGTTGGTCGAGTGGGGCTGGCTCACTCCTCCCCTCTCTGACGAGGTGGGGACCCGCCTTCCTTCCCCCAACCCTGCCTCGTGGTCAATGGGGGAAATACTGTTCTCAATGGAACAATCTCAATGGACTCAATGGAATACTGTTCTCCCCTATGGGCCGGTGCTCCTGCCTCACACCTAGCTCGGCTGCACGCTGTTGAAACCAAAGCTTTCAGAATTATTGGAATCTCCCGCGATGAAGCTATCTCTGAGGGCCTTTCACTCACTCACCGCAGGCAGGTAGGTGGTCTTTCTGTCTTCTACCGACTCCTCTCCGGCCTTGCACCCCCAGCTCTCTCTGTGCTCTGTCCCCCAAATATTCCTACAGGTCGCACAAGATCTGCCAGCAACCCTCTGATGGTTAAACTGCCGAAATCTCGGCTCTCTGCTCACCTTCACTCTTTCATTCCTCTTTTCTCCCGCCTCTGGAACAAACTCCCTCACTCCCTTCAATCCCACTCCTCCCTCCAGGTCTTTAAAACAGCTGTTCACCACCATATCTTATCTTCCCCCATCCAAAACCTTGATCTTTTCTACCCCCGCTAATTCACCCCAGATCCACCTTGTTTGAAATTCCAACTTCTTTCCTGGAAGTCCTGGCAGTGTCCATATGTTTTATACCTCTCCCACCGCCCCCTTCCCACGCCCCCCCCCCCCCTAAAGCCCTCGCCCTCTCTCAGATCTCTCGATGTCTCCATGTCTCTCGGTCCCTGCTCTCAAATGTTGTGTTTGTGTCCTTCCCCCTCTCTCCCCATCTTGTCTACCGCTCCCTATGTTATATGTTTTATGTGTCGGTTTGTCTTTCGGTGTGATTAATGTTCGCTCTTTCACGAGCCTCGACCTTGTATACAAAAAAAATAAAATAAAATAAAATAAAATAAAATGGCGGATGAAGGGAAAACCGCCCAACATGCAGTTGGCAATGCGAATTGCAATTGACGGAAAGGGGGGAATGGAAGTGTTGGGGAGTGGGAATAAAGGGAATCTATCTCTTTCACTGGTGCAATGGAGTACTTCAATTAATGGGAGACACAGCCTTACCCTAAAACACAGAATAAGAGATAACCATCAACAGGGGTATTCTATTACTTGGCTGACGTGTATGCTTGTGGACTAATTATGGGATGCCCTTTCACCTTTACACAGCTCCGGAGGTAGGGGGGCGCAGAATAAACAATAATCATCACCAATTTACCACAATACAACACAATCAAAAAAATACAGGCCTCATGTCCGCAACAATATATATATATATATATATATATATATATATATATATATATATATATACTGTATATATACACACACACACACACACACACACACACACACACACACACACACACACACACACACACACACACACACACACACACACACACACACACACGTCACTATGCGATTTCATACCATCAGTGGTGAACCGCCATTAAGGTATCCCATCCAGCTATGCTGTACCTTAATGGGAGCGATAAGTGCCATCTGCCACATGGCACATTACCTCTGGTATCCACTCATTATATGGAATCCCCTGGATGCAGCCGGGAGCAAACCAATCCAAATATATGTGCAGTTCTCCAGCTTTCAATGAGCGCAAGCAATGACGTCACTGCCATGTACATACGCTCTGCCTGTCAAGCTCTCAAGAGAACCCTCTGACAGAGCAGAATTTGGATGGATGGGATCTGGATCCATCTGGATGGGATACCTTAATGGCGGTTCACCACTGATGGTATGAAATCGCATAGTGACTGGTATATAACCAAAAGAGTTTCAGAGTCATAAGTGTATGCAGTACTCACTGCGTTGCCCTGATGAGCCCCAAAAGGGCGAAACCAGGTCGGTAACTGAGTTTTACATACACTTATGACAGTATCTGAACTAAGATCAAAATTCTGCTCTGTCAGAGGGTTCTCTTGAGAGCTCGACAGGCAGAGCGTATGTACACGGCAGTGACGTCATTACTTGCGCTCATTGAAAGCTGCACATATATTTGGATACACACACACACACACACACACACACACACACACACACACACACACACACACACACACACACACACACACACACACACACACACACACACACACAGCATTTAATATGGATTTTTTTTTTTCCTTGACTTGGGTTTACTTTCTTAACTCAGTATATCAATCTGGTGAGCTTCTTTTACACTTTGGTGATTTATTTGTTAAAAAAACTATGTCACTGATTGTCTGTCGCAGCAAGAAGTCAACAACAGGATTATATCACAGGTGGCGTGGCAAAATGTACGGACAGGTGCATTTGACGATTGGCTTCACAGTCAGGTATACAAGGGTTGTTGCGTTCTGTATTAGTGGAAAACAACTGCTGCACGTCTCCAAAAGTTATTGCCGCTTCCTCTGGAGATGGTCCGTCAATTCGACAATGCTGTTTGTCATGGAGTGGTGGCTTTACGAAATTACGGCATGAAAGAGCGTGCTATTGCTCGGCAGTATGGCATCACTCAAGGTCAGGTGTCAAAGATCCTGAAACGAAATGCTCAGAGGGGTGTCCCTACTCCAATACCGAGGCCAGGACGTCCCCGCAGAACCACAAGGAGGGATGATCGCCAGCTGCACCGGTTAGTCCGCAATGGCCGTACCAAGTCAGCTAATCGGCTTAGGGCTGAGTGGCAGCAACTGACAAATGTGCCTGTATCCAGAAGGCTAGTCAACCAACGACTGGTTCAAGCAGCAGGCTATCGTGTCAGGCGTCCCCTGAGAAAGCCACACCTGACCAGACAACACCGCCAGCGTCGATTGCAGTGGGCCAGAGAGCACCGTCAATGGCAGCCAGGACACTGGAATCACGTGATCTTCAGTGACGAGTGTAGATTTCTGGTCTATCGTCAAGATGGCCGCGTCCAAGTGCGCAGACAAGTGCATGAAGACTACAACAAAGATTGTATAGTGCCAAGAATCCAAGCTGGAGGTGGTGGGGTGACGGTTTGGGCTGCTTTTCATGCAGGGGGCAAAACTGACCTGGTTGTTCTGAATGGAAACCTGAACCAGTTCAAGTACAGGGCCATTCTGGAAGAAACATTGCTTCCATTTGCTCGTGCAGCCTTTCGAGGAAACTTTGTCTTCCAAGATGACAATGCACGGCCTCATCATGCTCGCATGATCCAACACTTTCTTGCTGACCGTGGTGTAGAGCATATGGAGTGGCCTGCCATGTCGCCGGATATGAATCCGATAGAGAACTTGTGGGCAGAATTAACGTGTCAAATCGACCACTTGGACCAGCAGCCGACCTCTGTGCATGAATTGCAGCAGGCTATTGTCACTGCATGGCAAGCGATTCTTGTCCAAACCTTGGCAAATCTCGTGAACAGCATGCCTCAACGTGTACGTGCTCTCCTGAATGCTCGTGGGGGTTACACGAAGTCCTGAACTGTAATTTTACTGTCCGTAATCCCAGTCGTAATTTAACTTTTGTTTTTGTTAAAAAAATTTTTTGGCTCATGTGCAAAATAAAGAGATACTTCTGGAAAACGTACAGAAGTTTAACACAGTACTGTCCATGAATTGAGTTCGATATCAGTTTACATCACTTTCAAGGATCAATTTATTTGTTTCGAAATGTCAAATGTGGTTTTTGTTTCTTTTGAAGGTCACATTAACAAAATCTAGAATAATTTCAACATAATTCCAATGGACTTTTGGTTCGAAGACATCTTGAAAAGTAAGTTCACCCCCACAAAAAAAAAATTCCATATTAAATGCCAAGTCTGTATATATATATATTAGCCCCTCGCAGGAATTTGATTCCTGTTTATAAAATTGTATATATATATATATATCTATATATATATATACATATATAATAAAGGTTAATTTCCCCTCCTAGTTAATTATACTACAACACGTAGCCTCGTTTAAGCTCAGTTATTTCTTAGTAAATGTAAAGCGTAGTAGTCCGGCAGCTAAGCTAAATATAGCATAACAATTGTGCATTTTGTGAGGTAAAGCACCAAATTTGGCACACTAGTAGACTATCATATTGTTGCGGACGCGGTTAAAGATGTTATTTTACCGAGCGGTTGGTATTACCGCGACCGAACAGTTATTCCCCGATTAGAACCCGATTCCACCCAAACGTTGGCCGGATCGCACCGCGGCTGCTCAATGAGGGAAAAGACTAAAACGACGAATGCAAAGAGGAAGACGAAGGCAAAGAAAGGTTTGGAAATACTACTAGATTTATTTACTATTTACACACATAAGCAAAAAGAAAGCAGTCACGTTTATTTACAGCACATAAGACGCAGGTGACACAGTGAAAATACTAGCTTACCTACAGTCTTAATTAACCCAGGACAGAACAAACAAAAGACAGACTCACGCAGGGAATGATGACAGGAATCGCAGGAGGTGGATGGCTGGAGGTGAACGCTTGGTGGAGCCAACGCGGAGCTTGGTGGAGCCTTGGTGGAGGTGAACGCTTGGTGGAGCCAACGCGGCTGGTGGGGGGTTGGTGTGACGGGTTCTCTCTCCTTCCCTCACAAGCTTCAGGACTCTCTCTCTCTTTCTTAGTCCCACCCAGTCCAACAACTTCCTCTCTTGCTTAGTCCAACTCAAGGCCTTTCTGTCTTCTGATCTCCTCCCTCCTCGACTCTCTCCGGGGGCCTCTGCCTCAGGTTATATATAAGCCCCACCCTTGACCCTTTTGCGAACCTCCCCAAAACGTTCTCTCTCCGCCCTCTAAAGCCAACCCCTCGTTCCCGGTTGGTCGGCAAGGGCTGGTTCACTCCTCCCCTCTATGACGAGGTGGGGACCCGCCTTTCTTCCCCAACCCTGCCTCGTGGTCAATGGCGGCAATTGGAGCGGAGGTAGTTTCCAATCGACGAAAAGGGGGAATGGAGGTTTTGGGAATGGGAATGAAGGGAATCTATCTCTTTCACTTGGTGCAATGGAGTACTTCTATTAATGGGAGACACAGCCTTACCCTAAAACACAGAATAAAATATAACTATCGAACAGGGGTATTCTATGATTGGCTGACGTGTATGCTTGTGGACTAATTATGGGACGCCCTTTGACCTTTACACAGCTCCGGAGGCAGGAGGCGCAAAATAACAATAATAATAATAATAAAGCACACAATCAAAAAAAAATACAGTCCTCATATCCGCAACAATATTATGAAAAGATCTGGATGTTGGGCCATCTCAGATTGAGAGATTTGATTTTTGCAAGATTTGCAGATTTTGCAGATTTGCAAGCTGAGATTGCAACACCAGGGACGGCCGACTCCTTCCTGCGAGCTGCCCACGTCACCCGCACAAGAAGAGCTCATCAAATCACTGCAGCGGCACTGCACATCCTGCAACACCGTGCGTATGAACGCCACTGTATGACATATGCTGATGATGCAGAAGACCTGCCTGAGTTCGAAGACTGGTGTCACCAGAGAGGAGAAGACATTCCCAACTTTCAGTACTGGGCAACTGTGCTGGAACTAGAGATGTTGGTACTGGTCTACGTGCGTTCTCTGCGGCAGGCTTCATTCACGATGTATCTTGATGCCCTGACGGAACTGGTCCCATGGTTCCATGCCTTAGACCACACACACTATGCCAGGTGGGTCCCTGTTCACCTGAGAGACATGGTTGCACTCCCAATGAAGCACCCAGATGTAGCCAGAGAATTCAGGGCTGGCAACTTCACTGTACAGAAGACGAAGAAGGTGTTCTCTTCGATCCCAATCGACCAGGCGCATGAACAGAATAACGCCTGCATCAAAGGAGATGGCGGAGCAGTCGGCCTCACTGACAACCCAAGTGCCCTGCGGCGTTGGATGATTGCCGGGCCAGAAGTTGCCAGGGCCATAGAAGAGTTCCAAGATGGCCATCAACACTGGGGGACTGGGTGAGACGAGAGGACACACGTCATCACGACCAGACACCAAGTGTGCAGACCTCTTTCGCCAAGGATGTCCGCGCCCTTGTCAGCGTCATAGAAGAGCTTGGCAACCCCTTTAAGGAAGAGAGCATGGATCTGGTTGTCCTTGACACAAAGGAAATTGCAGGTCCTGCTGCAGTTGAGACTGTCAGGAATGTGAAGAAGATTGGCCAAGAGCAGTTCCAGGCTTTCACCAGAGAATGCCTGGTGGAAAGGACCAAGCCAATTGATGATGCAATTCGTCGGAACAAGCTGAAGGTGTCATTTTGGAAAATGGCGGCCACAGCCATCAGGGGCTGAATTTGAGATGGCCCAATATCCAAATCTGTTCATAATAGGATAGTCTACTAGTGTGCCAAACTTGGTGCTTTCCTCACAAAATACACAATTGTTATGCTAAGTTGCCCCACTATAGTCCTTTCCTGTGTTAGTTTTGCGTTGAGTAGGATAATGAGAATTAGGTCCCTTTACGATGCCTCAATGCTTTTGGTTTTGGCACGAAATACCACGAGGTAGGCCTGAACAATTCGACCAAGGCCGAAGGAAGGCGGAGGAGGAGCCAACGGTAAGCGCGAGCCGCCAATCAGGGATCGAGCGGAGTGACTTACCACTGCGGCAAAAGGCGGGGTTTGGAACATTCGATTCGGGCTAGGGCGGGGCCATATAACCCTGTGCCCAGAGCCCCCGCCTCAGTTCAGTTATGAGAGTGCGGGGTGTTGAGTAATGAGTTCGGAGCGCTCAGTTTGACGGCAGATGAGTTGCGCAGCCCATGAGAAGAGTTACGAATCAGAGTTGTGGGAAGACGTGCGTGAGATTGCATTGTGTCGAGTCACATCGGAGGAACTGAATAACTCCGTGTATACGAACTTTGCCCTGCTCCCCGCGCAGTATTAATCGTGGCTGTAAAGAGAGACCCGCGCGGGGCCACAGACGCGCATATTTCCTTCTGCCTGCCTTTGCCGATATACGCGCCGCGAGGATTTTCCCGCCTGCCTGCCTTCGCCGGGATACGAGCTGTGACCGCCAGAGGGCCACGCCGGGATGAGCTGTTCCTGGAGCGACCGAAGCAGGCGGTGCTCGGCACGCGAACATTCTTCCTCCATCTCCCTGTGTGTGTAAGTGGGCCCATTGTCTGGGTAAATAAGTAAGACTGCTTAAGCTCTGCCCTGTGTCTCTTCTTCTACCGAATCAGTGTAAATAGTGTAATAAATCATGTTATTCCTTCTGATTCGACCGTCTTGGGTTTTCCATCATTGGCTTGGCATGGTACGAATTAGATCGCTCTGATCGGGTTCTATAGGAAAGGTAACAGCACGGGTCACGTGGTACGCCATCCGCTCGGGCATACTCAATCACGCGTGGTTAGTGCGAGACTCGATCCCCGCTTCCGCTGCGGCGTGGGTACTCAAGGTACGTGCAAAATTGTCCCGAGACCCTTTTCCACATCTGCTCGGAAGTGGCGACTCAGTCTCGCGGTTCGAAAACCCAGAGAGAAAAAGGGGCTTAATCTCCCCTTTGAAAGGGAACGGGCTTCGGAAAACCGCAGCAATATATAGATATATATATACAGTGGAACCTTGACTTACGAGTTTAATTCGTTCTGTGACCGAGCTCGTAACTCAAATTGCTCGTTTCTCAAATCAAATTTCCCCATTAAAATGCATTGAAATGCTATTAATCCGTTCCAGCCCGCCAAAAACCACACCAATTTTTTTTAAAATATACAGTATATATAAAAATATCTCGCGCTTTATATTTCACCTGTATGCAGCATACAAGTTGGCAGGATGGCCTGGACTGGAGGTACGCACACTTGACTCTAAAGTCTAAACTGTCCAGCCTGGGTTTGAATCCCGACCCAGCTATAACCTGTCATGGGTGAATCACAGGCAGGGTGATTCATCAATGTGTGTACCGCTAAACTGGGCGCCCCGTTTGCGTCCCATTAGTTGTTGGATGTTAAGGATCTCACCGTGTTTTCCACAAAGAGAAGGCGAGCTATCGCCGGCACTCTGAACAAGTTGTGGCCTGGCATGCTCTTCTCCTCTGCCGTTATATACGTCCTCCTCGGCATCTTTTTCCAGAAGAGCCCTGTCTCGTCACAGTTGAAGATTTGCTGGGGGATGTATCGTTCGGCTTCTATCAGTTCGGCAAAAGTTATAATAAAATCTTCAGCTGCCTTCACATCCGCCTCACCAAGTCGACAACACGCACACCTCGCTCATGTTTTTCGACGATTGCGTGTTTTATATCCAAGCACATCATCCTCTTCTTCTTCTCAGTTATAATAAAATCTTCAGCTGCCTTCACATCCGCCTCACCAAGTCGACAACACGCACACCTCGCTCATGTTTTTCGACGATTGCGTGTTTTATATCCAAGCACATCATCCTCTTCTTCTTCTCAGTACCGTGTTTTCCACAAAGAGAAGGCGAGCTATCGCCGGCACTCTGAACAAGTTGACGGCAGAGATACTGTACTTGCACGGCAAGATAACCACGTGACCAGAACCCACCTGGTGGCGTAAACTCAAAATAACCAACATGCGAAAACAAAAATGCAGCGCTATACGACAGAGATACTGTACTTGCACGGCAAGATAACCACGTGACCAGAACCCACCTGGTGGCGTAAACTCAAAATAACCAACATGCGAAAACAAAAATGCAGTGCTATACGACAGAGATACTGTACTTGCACGGCAAGATAACCACGTGACCGGGTGGCGAAAGCTCGTAACTCAGATCTCGGCTCGCATCTCAAAGCAATAAACCGCCCGAGCGACGGCTCGTATCTCGAAAAACTCGTAAGTTGGGGCACTCGTAAGTCAAGGTTCCACTATATATATATATATATACACACACACACACACACACACACACACACACACACACACACACACACACACACACACACACACACACACACACACACACACACACACACACACACACACACACACACACACACACACACACACACACACACACACACACACACACACACACACACGATCAAGTAAAAATTGCTTCAAATTAATCCAAACCTATGGGAAAATAAAATTCCAACATTCAAAAACAAAGATGTACACAAGAGTCGCATTTTCATGTATATAAAGTGCAGATAGTGGAACATTTAGAACCGGGGCTTACCCAGTCGAATGGTTTGAATAATCTAAAACTTGTCGAACTCATTTTACTCTCTTTTCTTTGAAGAATCAGGTGCATACAATTACAACTCAAGACATCCCTTATATAACCTTCCGTTGTTGAGCTCTTTCAACCAGTGCAAGAATAAAAGGCCTCCTTTATTACCCTGCGCTCGCTAAGCGAAGAGCAGAGTTAAGCGATCGGTTGCAAGTGTACATGCGGCGTATGTACGTGGCATGTCTGCATTTTAAAGATTCATTTTCTCAGCAACCGCTGGTCCAATGGACATTAAATTTTCATCATCGGAGCGCCTCCTCCTGTATAATTTTTAAAAATAATTATGACGTCATAGGTCGCATGGTATAGGAGCCATCTTGGAAAAACCGAAAAACATTGCACCTATATATCTCCAAAACCTCTCCGTGAATTTTTTTTGAAATGTAGCTCATTGCAAAGAACTCCGCATGGGGAATAAGTGTTGTTGACAATGACGTCGTTGGTGCCTTAATTATGACGTCATAATTTGACAGGGACAATGCTTAGTGTGATCAGTTTTAACTTTGAGCGTGATCTACACAACAATTATATTAGAGAATATAAATTTATGATGTCATCGCTCACGAGGTCTGGCCACCATATTGGATCAAAGAAAAAAAACCTTACAAAAAAAAGAGGAATTGGCTCGCACCAAGTTGACTGCGCGGGTGAAGTATTCTATGAATACCATCTAGTTTTCTTTTTTCTATCTCATGGTATTTTACCTTGGGCTTCCACGAGAACATTAATAAATTGCTAATTTCAACCAAACCTCACCTTGCGAATAAAAGCGCGACGCACATCCTTGTTCTCCAGAGATGAAGTCATAAATTCCTCATTTTCGATGTATGCTGGGGGCATGTCTCCTTCACCTTCACATTAAAGGAAGACAACATGGTTGCAGGAATAGAGCTGTCCAAGTAATGTTTAAAGACGCGGGTTGCTGGTAGCATTGTTTAACACCATGCTTTTAAAACGTCAAAAATACCCATTTACCGCCACCACCAAATGGGGGGTGGATGCAAGTTTTCACCCCCGATCGTCTGTCTGCCGTCTGGCTGTATTGATATCGCAAAACGTTATGGACAGATTTGGAAGAAACTTCGTGGACAGGTTGGGTGTGAGACAATGACGAATTGCTGAGACTTTGGTGAAGATCCAGATCAGGATATATGGGAATTTCTTAAGTGATTCTTCACCAATGAAAGATAGGGTCAAAAAACAATAAATAGCATGATATTTCAAAACATTGTGGACTGATTCTGACAAAACGTGTTGGATGAGTTGTAGTGGGGAAGCTTAGCACAGAATTTCAAAGGGATGGGGACATGCCGGATAACCACCTTTTAGAGGCCATTTTTCCCCGCAAGCGGGGGTTGGCCTTTTTCGGGAACTGTGGTTGTTGTTGTTTTTCGGTCCCCTTTTTGAAGCAATGTTTTACGGCCGGATGCCCTTCCTGACGCCAACCCTTTTTGCCACCTTTAACGACAAGCAGGGAATTACCAGTGAACTGGTACTCAATTTGCCGACCTCGGAAGGATGACAGGCTGAGTCAACCCCCCTGGCGTTAATTCAGCGATTGACCGGGATTCGAACCCAGGATCCTAGGATCCTAAGCCGGCACCCTAGCCGCTAGCCCAACACCAGGGACTAGGACATGCCGGATAAAAGCACCAAAATTTTATCAGGCAATCTTCAGGGTCCCAGCTATGATTCTATAACCGGCGCCAAGCGATACGACCACTCTTATTTGAAAATTTTTATTATTTATGATTTTTTTTTTTTTTTGGTTTTTTTTGGAAAAGAAATGTTTTTATTGCAGAAATGAGAATCTTTTCCGATCATTTTTGTGTAATTGTTTTTAAAATCGAACATCTAGAAGTATTTTAAAACAATATTTGAAAATTAGGTGTCTCGGGTGCATTTCCTCAGCATCTAAGCTTCAATTCTAGAACCGGCGCCAAACGATCCGAACAGCAAGATGCATGCACAATAGACATTTATATATTTTTATTTAATTACATGCATATTATATTAAATCTGCTATATGTTGAAATTATATGCTATATGTTGCTTTTGTTGCAATTTTCCTTGTATTGTGTTTCCTTGTGTTGCAGGTTTCGAGGGCTAGACTTCATGAAGATGGAATTGACACAGTGCATAATTTGCCAACAAACTATACCTGAATCCCTGCGCTGCCCCTTGAATGCACGTGGAGCAGACACATCAGCACCGGCGGCCTATGCATCATTCCTAGAAAATGTGGCTCACTTCAGAGAACTGAACTCGTTGCCGGTGCCGCTGCATTTCGGCAGTGACATCACTGTGGATGACCTCATCAGGAATCGTGCACAGTGGCACAAATCCTGTCATTCACAGTTCAATGCAAACAGACTGGAAAGAGCAAGAAAGAGGGAGAGAGATGTTACCCCTGAAAGTGGCACTACTGAAGGCAGGCGCCGGCGGCCACGCCAATCGCTCGACAAGACCATCTGCATATTTTGCACTAAGCAAGATGGACTCCTGCATGAATTTAGACCTCTAGGCGCAGATAACGTCAGGTTTATGGCCAGCATCTGCAAGAGACAGAGTTAATGGCCAGGATTGAAGGGGCCGGTGACCTTATTGCCCTGGAAGCAAAGTATCATCTGGCTTGCCTCGTTGGTCTTCGGAATAGTCATCGGTCTCTAGTGAGACAGAGAAACTTCCAAGGATGAACCTGCGAATGTGAAGAAGTTCAAAGCAAGAGCTTTCGTAGAACTCCTCACACACATTGAAAACGAGATAGAAGAAGGTACATTTTGCTTCAAGTTGGCCTCATTGAGGCACCTCTGCGAGAAGCGCCTTGCAGACTTTGGTATTACCAGTGACATCAACAAGGGCCATTTCAAGGAGCAAGTTCTGAATCACTTCCCCCACGCCCAAGAGCAAAGTGACGGGAAACAAGTGATACTCGTGTGTGAACAAGGAATGCAGGAAATGCTGAAGCAGGCGTTCAAACAGGACTTTGAGGGAGATGCTCTGATTTTGGCGAAAGCTGCCAGGATTGTACGAAATGAAATCTTCAGCTCAAGCGGGTTCAACTTTGATGGTGCCTTCCCCAGTGACTGCCAGCAGAAGGCTGTCCCGACCCAACTCAAATCCCTGATAACCATGCTGATGAAAGGGGCAGATCTGAAAGACCAGGACACAGCGGATTCACAGGCCTGTCTCACAGCTTCACAGGTCATCCTTTACAACTGCAAGAAGACCAAGAAGCGTGAGCAGAGAGCCCCAAGTGACACACAAGGGCCCCAAGTTGGCAGATCACGTCATTCATCAGACTGCAGATAGAAGGACATGCTTCACATGTCCAAGTAATTTCGAACTATGCAGCTGCCGATGTGAGAAGTAGCTTAGCCGAGAAGTAATTTTGCACCATGTTGGGTGAATATACGCACGGTCTGAAAGAGTATCCATTTTTCTTGATTTTCGTATGTGTTAAGGGCAGGCTCCGACTTTCAGGTTTTTCTGGCATAAATTTTTTCCTAATTAAGTTAGAGCGCTGAAACCAAAGGCATTGAACGTGCTGTCCCGAGCCCGTTAAAAATGACGTTTATTTCATCTTTCTACGTTAATTAGAACGTTTAAAAAAAATTGAGGAAATGCACCCGAGACACCTAATTTTCAAATATTGTTTTAAAATACTTCTAGATGTTCGATTTTAAAAACAATTACACCAAAATGATCGGAAAAGATTCTCATTTCTGCAATAAAAACATTTCTTTTCCAAAATTTTCCCAAAAAATTTTCACAAATAATAAAAAATTTCAAATAAGAGTGGTTGTATCGCTTGGCGCCGGTTATAGAATCATAGCTGGGACCCTGAAGATTGCCTGATAAAATTTTGGTGCAACCAATTTGTCCAAAGTAAATTACTTGTCACAGAAATGACAGCTTTCATCAATCCACTACTGCCGAGCGTGGCACTGTGTGCCTGGCACCTTTTAGTTCCCAGGATTTGGGTGAGGGCCGAGGGGGTGTCGTTTCCGGTTACCTCTCAGTGTGTTCGCCGGCAGAGTTGACAGTCTTGGGGGTTGAGATCCTTCCCTGCCCATAAGTCCCACTCCATCTAGTTTTGTTGGGAAAAAGCACCGTCCTTGATAGGGCATGTTCTGTTGGTACACATGTACCCCCATCTGATAATCCTAATTGGTGGTTCTATGCTAGGCTCACCGGATCTCAGCTTTCAGTCGGGAGAACACTGGACGGACCCCACAATAATTCCACAATAATCAAATGGCATATGATGCACAAGAAACCCATCGTCAAGTGCTCTGGGGATTTACAATGACGGCTGGCGCACTCAATCCTACCTTGCAATGTTCTATCCCATCGCATATGTTCCGATAAATCAGAATTGTGCCCTTTTCGAGATGCCCCTGAAACCATTTCTCATGCTTTTGCTGAATGCTAGAGGTTATCCTCCCTTTTTTTTTTTTACAATTTTATCACGTGTGATTCAGGGGCTCAGTTTGATTTTTACACATCATGTTTTTTTAATGGTTTTAACATTACTCACCAATGTAAAAATGAATGTATTTTAGTGAGCTTCTTGTGTTCTGGGCCAAAACTTGCCATTTATTTATCAAGGAAACAGAAATTGCAGAACATTGATATTTTGGCTGATGACGTCTTGATCATTTTTAAATCGTTGGTTACATCTCGTGTCCATTTTGAGTTTGAAACCGATGATTCTGCCTGGTTTGAAAAACAGTGGTGTGTTCAACAATTTTTATGTAGCCTGGCTGGTGTTCTTACAATTAATTTGCAATTTCGAACCATTGCTTCTATGTTACCCCTTCCCCTTTCATGATTGGTTGTCTTTTTATTTGATACCTGTGTCATCGTCTCTTTCACCATGTAAGAATTGAACCTCCTTGCAATAAAGAGGAAAAAAATGTCGAATGTCTGTCTATCTCCTTTGATGACGCTCCTACTCAAACTCCTCTCTTTCTCAAGGCCTAACCCGGGGTGTCACAGAAGGTTTTACATACAGGTCCTTCATGTTAAACCCTGGCTATTTATTGAACTAGTGGGTGCGTTGGAACTAGTGGGCCCTTGGTCCTCCATTGGACCAAGTTTTCATTGGTCTTAACGGCATTGTAGCATAACAATACGAGGACATATTGGGTTTTTTTTTTAAAACCCTTTCAAAAAGATAGCAATTTAGTGAAATCAACTTGTACGATCTACCTTAACTTGGTATAGATGACATGACCCAATGACAAATTGTATTTGAAACATACATTTACGAGGAACAGTGCAAATAGCCATTTGGATGTATTTACCTGCAGGTATTGAGCCTCCAGATCCCTGTGCATAGCTGTATGGGTGAGGGGGGTAAGCCGCACCTCCAGAAAGGCCCATTTCTGGAGAAGCCAGGCCATCGTGCATCATTTTTGGGCTCATGCCATAAGGTGGTGGTGGTGGTAGTGGTAGTGGTGGTGATGCAAGGATAGGAGATTCCTCTGCACAGTGTACTAATGGCTCTTTTTCAAGGGAATCCATTTTCACCTGAGGACAAAATAAATTGCACAATTCCAAATATAGTCCTGAACCAATTTTAATTTTCTATGTTTTCCTTGTGAAGTAGAACTCGTCCGAGACATTCACAAGATGAAGCTCTGTGCCAATTCTGTACATTCTACCTTCCATCTTTGTCTAGTTATTCTGATGCCAAAGACAAGGAAACAAAGCAATCAAGCAAACAAAACGGGATCATCACAATACTCACGCGTTTGGCCTAGTCACGGCGCGAGTAAAAATTCAACTAAGTTACTAAAACTGGTTGGGGCAAGTTGGGGGTTGACGAGAGAGAGAACAGAAAGTGAGCTTAGGTAGAAAGAAGAGCAACCCTGTGGGTGAGAGGACATATGGTGGCAGTGGAAAAGGGGATGGAGGCCTGATCTTAGCAAAATAGTGTGGATAGAGGGGTAAGTATTGTATAGGGTGTTGTTACCTACCGTTGTGGCAGAGAGAAGAGCTTGATAAGAAGTTGTATAAAAACCACCTTTAGAGGCCATTTTTCCCCGCAAGCGGGGGTTGGCCTTTTTCGGGGACCGTGGTTGTTGTTGTTTTTTGGTCCCCTTTTTGAAGCAATGTTTTACGGCCGGATGCCCTTCCTGCCGCCAACCCTTTTTGTCGCCTTTTTACGACAAACAGGGAATCTGATAAGTTGTATGAGCAAAGCAAAAAACAAACAAAAAAAAAAAAAAACACAACAACGAGCACCACATGGGATGTTAACTTGCCTAGCATAGAATGGGCTACACTAAAATGGGTAAATAAAAAAGTGAGAAATAATCTCAATAACTAATGTAAGGATGTTAACCAAGTTTGTAGAAGAGCTCACACAGGTAAATATTATATTTGATACCAGAGTGGTAAAACAAGTTGAGGGAATCACTGAATAAAAAGTGATCAAAACAGGGCTAGGATTCCTGTGAGAGTAGAGCCTAACGTCAACAAGGTATAATGTGATTTGTTGGGCTTATGGAAGGAATATTTGGAAGCGACGGGACAGGAGAATGTCAGAACAGGAACACTGGATCGTTGGGCCTGACGCTTCTACATCTAAAACATGTTGGTGGCTTCTCTATCTTACATCGCCTCCTGTATTCTCTGACTTCCTCAGTTTATTCAATCTCATGTGCTACAGGGCTTCGATATGGCGGTTCGCCACAGACGACTCCTCAATTCATACGCATGATCTTTTCTACCATTCCAAAGCCCACCCCTTCCTTTACAGGTTATTCTTCCGCCATTTTCCTCTCGACACTCTCCTTTTTTGATCCATGTCTATTTCATCTCCAATTTTCCCTTTCGGCAAGTGGTGTAGACTTGCCAGAGTGCGCTCCCGGCACTCCGGCACCTCAATCCATCCAAGGCGTAGCTTAGCTTTCATGGTTGAATAATCTGGGTCAAAGCTTGTCGCAAACCTTGGATATGTCAATATGTTGTACACTTTGTCTAGGGAGCGATATTAAAACAACAAATATTACAGGCAACACACACCAATATCAATTGCCGACTACAGCAAGGTCCAGAAGCGAGACAAACTTTCCAATCATTTCATATCCAGATGTCGTGAATTATCTTATATTTACAAAAAAGTATTCACACCCTGGGAGAAGTAACAGCATGGAAGGCTTTGGATGCCCACGACTAGTTGAAGTCTGGGTGGATCCGTGGTTTGGCTGTTCTTGTGAAGAATCTGAATGGCGATCACGTTGTACGAGCAAAGATAGGCCTTCTATACATCAATGACACGGACTCATGTTGGCAGAGCAGAGCAACATGACGTTACATATGTTAACATCATACCTATCTGCTCTTAGTCAGGGAATATGGCAAAAATCTGGGAACAAATTCCTTACCAAGAAATTTCTTCACCAATGTGTTTGTAAGGGTGTCCACTAACACATTTCAAAAAGTTTAAATTCAAGTCCCCTAGGGGAACCCGTGACAGGGGTCAACAGGGGTCAATTACCTTTTTTAAGATCAAATTTTTCTTATATTTACATTCTGGGTCACAGTATCCGACAGGAAGCATCAAAATTATTCAAAGTAGGCTCATTTTAAAGGTAAGAACATATCTGACATGGTGATACCTAAAACAAATCAATATGTTAAAAAGTTTACACAATTTTGAGGAAAAGAAAATAATTTTTTGTCATTTTTTGGGTAAAAATTAACTTTTCTGGTCTACAATTCGTCTTCTAGGTAGAAACCCCTTCGTTTCATTTTTCTGAAAGTTTCCAGCAAACTGCCCAAGATATGCAGCCTTAATGTATTATAAGTAAAACATTCTGGTATTTATAAAATTGAAACTATGAAAGGTCACTGACCTTTATTGTTTTCCCTTATTGTAACATAAATTGTAATAACCGTTACAGGTATTTTTCTTTTGTTACCCTAATTTTTTAACCCTAGCTTTTTCCTTTGTAGGGCAGTACAGGCTAGCAGTATGGACGTAGACATTATTCCTGCACCTCCGCTCAATTGCTTCATCTGTGAAGGCCCGGAGACGCCAGCTCAGAAGCTCGCACAGGCAACTCCTAAAGGCTACCCTACTCTGTTGGCGAGCAGATGTTTGAGCAGAGGGAGGATGAGGAATAGTGATTCTGGCCACAAGTGCTGGGTACAAACCCTCAACCACTTCCCCGATGTCAACCAGCGCATGGAGGAAGGTGCCAAGAAACATGGTCCACTCCACAAAGACCTTGCCAAAACTCGGATGAAGCGAGACGCTGAAGCGATTGGACTTGCCCTGAAGTGGTTGGAGGAGAACAATCCCTTCGACCATGATCGAGACAAGCATTTGCTTGTATCCTTCTCAACAGGATTCACGAGCACTGCAGATGACACAGTCAATGCTGAGAGAGCGGCTGAAGTAGGGAGGGAGATGCAGATAAAGCTGGACGGAAAGTCAGTGACATCGACCATGCAGGTGAAGTTCAAGGTACAGGCCCTGTCATCGCTCAGAAAGATTCCCAAGGTCAATGAGAAGAAGATTCACCTAAACTCACTCAAGTTGTTCAACCGACTGATAATTTTCGCCCAACGGCATATGACAGTCGAGACAAGCTTAAAGTATGAGCTGACTCCCTTCCCCTTGTCCTTGTTCAGCAACAAAGATCAGAAAATGAACAAGGCGAACAAGGCAGGCTTTTCCAAGACTAGCCTGAAGGAGTTGACCGATCCGCTTGACCTCACTGACCAAGCCTGCTCCAGTCTGGTGGTTGATGGCGGATGGCTTCTCTACATGGTGAAGTGGGAACAAGGTCAGACTTGGCAGGAGATTGCCGACAGTTACCTGAGCTATGTGCAGTGTCTCGGCCGTCGGTCTCAGAAGATCACTGTTGTCTTCGATGGCTATAACAGCTCGCCAAAAGATCACGACCACATCCGGCGTACCAAGAACTCCTGCTGTGATCTACAGATTCGACCGGATATGATACATTTGACACCAAAGGCAAAGTTCATGGACAACACTCATAACAAGAGTGAGCTCATCCATCTCCTCTCTTCAACATTCCGGAAATGTCAGATCACCGTGGAGCAGTGCGACAATGATGCTGACACTTCGATTGTGAGAGCGGCACTGGCTGCTGCTACAGATGACTCTGTTGAGGTCAGTAAAATTTTGTGTAGGTATTTTACTTACATCAACTACGATTACTTTTGATTTGTTTCTGTGTTGATAAAACAAAACAAAAAAACCTTGACATTGGCACATATAAAACTAATTAACTGAGTTAAATAAAAAAAGAAGAGGCAATGTTATTTTTTTTTAAATTTGGCAAATGCAAATGTTGTGCTGCACTGGGCATCAGTAAACACATGATCGTCATTTTTGTAACGTCAATTGTATTTTGATGTGCCACATTGTTATGAAAGTGCATTTATCCTCAGAAAAGAAGAGTAGCATAGTTAAATAACTTTTCAATTGTTAAGTTCACCGTGTTTGCAAAATTCAAGACGCTTTGCTCATATCTTATTCTATTTTCAGGTGCGGGCGGAAGACGCGGACGTGCTGATAATGCTGGTACACCATAGCTCAAGCACCAACCATCCACTCTTCTTAACCACATCGAAGGGCTCTTACGATGTCAGGAGGATCCGAGAAGCTCTCTCTGAAAGACAGAGGCGGTACCTGCTCTTTACTCACGCCTTCACCGGTTGTGATACGGTTACTGCAATCGGGGGCCATGGGAAAACGCCTCTATTTGACAGGTTTTGTGCAGGGGACATTGATGAACATATGGACATCTTCCTTGACGTACGGGCTACTAAGGACGTGGTGATCGGGGCTGGTATTGCGATTTTCCAGCACATTTACCATGAACCAGGTACTACTTTGGGTGCAATTCGATACAACATGTTCTCGCGGAAGGCGGCGGCCGGGCTGATCAAACCAGAGACTACCTCCAACAGAGGGTGCAGCTGCACAGCATTCTCTCCGTGCCTATTTCCAAACCCGGGACTGGATGCTGCTGCAGAGCATGTCTTTGGACCCCAGTGACTATGGATGGACGGTAGGGGGTCGTGGTTATGAGCCAGTTCCAACAGTAGACCCCATGGCTCCTGAGGAGCTGCTCCGGTTCACGACCTGCAATTGTGCTGGAGATTGCAGCAACCGGCGGTGCAACTGCAAGAAGAATGGTGTCAAGTGTATCTCAGCATGCGGAAGTTGTACAGGCATTACATGTATGAACTGTATCCCTGATGATGTAGAGTCTGGAGAAGACTCAGACCTCGACTCCTGAGGTATTTGACATTGTGGAGCAGTATTGATTTAAACCCTTACACGAAAGCGGACGAACCGATGGTAAACCGATTCCGGATTCCCAGTAACGGTTATTACAATTTATGTTACAATAAGGGAAAACAATAAAGGTCAGTGACCTTTCATAGTTTCAATTTTATAAATACCAGAATGTTTTACTTATAATACATTAAGGCTGCATATCTTGGGCAGTTTGCTGGAAACTTTCAGAAAAATGAAACGAAGGGGTATCTACCTAGAAGACGAATTGTAGACCAGAAAAGTTAATTTTTACCCAAAAAATGACAAAAAATTTTTTTGTTTGCTCAAAATTGTGTAAACTTTTTAACATATTGATTTGTTTTAGGTATCACCATGTCAGATATGTTCTTAGCTTTAAAATGAGCCTACTTTGAATAATTTTGATGCTTCCTGTCGGATACTGTGGCCCAGAATGTAAATATAAGAAAAATTTGATCTTAAAAAAGGTAATTGACCCCTGTTGACCCCTGTCACGGGTTCCCCTAGGGGACTTGAATTTAAACTTTTTGAAATGTGTTAGTGGACACCCTTACAAACACATTGGTGAAGAAATTTCTTGGTAAGGAATTTGTTCCCAGATTTCTGATAATATTCCCTGACTATCTGCCATCAACTTCAATACTCCCGGGTGTTTATCCGGTCAAAAAGCTTCATCTTCTTTCGGCAATCCCACCCCCCCCCCCCCCAAAAAAAGACACCAACGGATGTCAAAGACAAAATAACTAATACCGAAAGACCGGATGCCAAGTTTAACACCCATCTGAGGGACGACACACACATTTATGAATCACTCTGCGTGTAAACCACCTGCAGATGAAATAAAATATGACAGTTTATAGCAGGGTCGGGGATACAAACCCAGGGTAGACGGAAGATCTGGCGACGATGTCACGGCCAAAATTATTGCAGGGTTCCAGTACCTCAACATTCAGCACTGTATACACCACTGCTTTGAGCCAACATTCTTGCTGTGTTTGATCTCACTGTATAACTCACCACCACCACCACCACCACATACCCTCATTCTTCCTCGAAGCGCAACTCGTCGTCTCTCGATACTCCACTGTTGCTTTCTCCTGTTCTCGGCTGTCCGCGAATCATTCTCGCTCTTCCATGAGCCTCGACGTTGCAAAAACGAAAAACAAACAGCACAGACATCCATGGGCTGAGGCAAGGTTCATGAGGTTCAAGGATAGAAACATGAGGTTCAAGGATAGAAACGAGGTTCAAGGATAGAAACATGAGGTTCAAGGATAGAAACATGAGGTTCAAGGATAGAAACATGAGGTTCAAGGATAGAAACATGAGGTTCAAGGATAGAAACATGAGGTTCAAGGATAGAAACATGAGGTTCAAGGATAGAAACATGAGGTTCAAGGATAGAAACATGAGGTTCAAGGATAGAAACATGAGGTTCAAGGATAGAAACATGAGGTTCAAGGATAGAAACATGAGGTTCAAGGATAGAAACATGAGGTTCAAGGATAGAAACATGAGGTTCAAGGATAGAAACATGAGGTTCAAGGATAGAAACATGAGGTTCAAGGATAGAAACATGAGGTTCAAGGATAGAAACATGAGGTTCAAGGATAGAAACATGAGGTTCAAGGATAGAAACTTGAGGTTCAAGGATAGAAACATGAGGTTCAAGGATAGAAACATGAGGTTCAAGGATAGAAACATGAGGTTCAAGGATAGAAACATGAGGTTCAAGGATAGAAACATGAGGTTCAAGGATAGAAACATGAGGTTCAAGGATAGAAACATGAGGTTCAAGGATAGAAACATGAGGTTCAAGGATAGAAACATGAGGTTCAAGGATAGAAACATGAGGTTCAAGGATAGAAACATGAGGTTCAAGGATAGAAACATGAGGTTCAAGGATAGAAACATGAGGTTCAAGGATAGAAACATGAGGTTCAAGGATAGAAACATGAGGTTCAAGGATAGAAACATGAGGTTCAAGGATAGAAACATGAGGTTCAAGGATAGAAACATGAGGTTCAAGGATAGAAACATGAGGTTCAAGGATAGAAACATGAGGTTCAAGGATAGAAACATGAGGTTCAAGGATAGAAACATGAGGTTCAAGGATAGAAACATGAGGTTCAAGGATAGAAACTTGAGGTTCAATTCGTATTGTTTTGATCAAGGGTGAAAAGCTTGTCTACTCTTGTGACCGAAACTGCTTTGGGATATTTTTTGACAAGTAAAACGAACTTAAATCATTTAAATTAATTTTAGTTTCTCTTCACATAATTCACTAAATGCTAATCATGTTAAAAATGACATTCACACAATAATACTGATACAAACAGTCATAATCGATACAATCGCTATTTAACCTTAAAATAGAAGTAATAATTCATGTTCATGGCTTTCAAAAAAATCATAAAGCTGGAATTTGTGACAAAATATACTATTTATAAACCATTAACTTAGTAACTAGTCAAACAAGTTTACCTCACTCGTGTGAAGAGGTAGATAATTTAAAGGGAAGTTACACCAGACGCCAACGTTGCCGAACGAGGAGTTTTGTTTGTTTGTTTCACAACGTTTCACAACTGTTTTTCACAACGTTTTTCACAACTGTTTCACAACGTGCGCTGTTGGTTTAAAACAGGATAACAAAACAGAATATGAGGGGTGAGAGGTTAAACCGGTTAAATCGACGGTAACAACTAAAACAAGGTGCCAAAGAAAATTTTACCTCAGAAATACGACGACCACCAATGGAGCAGAAGATCCTCGTTCGATCCCAAAAACGCTAATTATTCCCTCTCACGAACACAAACCTCACAATCTTCAAAATCCTCACAATCAAATCACAAACACAACCGATCTTCACCTGCACTCACAACCGAAACTAACCAATTCAATGCAGTGAGGATTGAGGAAGTCCAAAACACGCACTGACAGAAAACGAAACATACCTCTGACGTCATTACGTTACGTGATACCTCACGCGCTAAATTGAAGCTTTCGGATGGCATCGTTTTTCTTGCAATTACTTTTCATCTTACAAGCATATGTAAGAGTCTATTCACGAGAAGCACCCTCAACTTTGAATTTCAATGCTTCTCACATGACAGTTTTGTTCGAGGTGCACGGACATGCTATTTCTTCATTACGTCATCACGTCTCACGTGACAGTTTTGTACGAGGTGCACGGACATGCTATTTCTTCATTACGTCATCACGTCTCACGTGACAGTTTTGTACGAGGTGCACGGACACGCGATTTGCTCATTACGTCATCACGTGAGCCACGAACGTGGCTTGTTTATACGTCCGTAACTCGTGTCGTATTTTGCTATCAAGGCTATCTATTTACAACATGGTCAGATATCAAAATGGGGAAAAATACATACAAGGAAGAGAATGCGTGGCATCGCAGTTGTTTTGCCGCTATGCATTGTGGGATGGAATTCTAATACGCCCGTACTTCCGCATTTCGACGAGCTGTGCGATTGCCGATTAGATGTAAACAATGCATTCTGGGTAATTTGCGACACGCGACGTCGGTTTTGTTTGTTTCTCCCTGCTTGGGTTTGTAGGAGTTGCGGAAAACGAGAGGGTAAAAACTACTTGACTTGTTCAAGGCTCCTTTATTTCCACAGAACTAAAACCCGACCGGAACTCGTCTTTTTATATCCCCAATGACTTCCGCCCGATACTCTTAAAGGGGCGTGGCTCCAACACCCGAGCGCAAGCCACGCCCATACCGTCAATAGACCCACTGGTCCCGTGCCAGTGAATTATGCCTCTATGGGGTATCCCCCACAGGTTTATATCATTAGGATTTAAGTCAAGGTGTCCCACTAATAATAATATGGTGGCTAATACAGTAATACTAACAGGAAATACCGTTACAGACCGAAAAATCACTACATTTTCCATGGAATTTCTTTAGGGTACTATATGATTCATTTCAGAAGGGTATGTCCCGCGATGAAGCTAACTCCAAGGGCCTTTCACTCACTCACCGCAGGCAGGTTGGTGGTCTATCCGTCTTCTACCGACTCCTCTCTAGCCTTGCCCCCCCCCCCCCCCAGCTCTTTCTGGGCTCTGTCCCCCAAATATTCCTACAGGTCGCACAAGATCTGCCAGCAACCCTCTTATGGTTAAACTGCCAAAATCAAGACTCTCTGCTCACCTTCACTCTTTCATTCCTCTTTTCTCACGCCTCTGGAACAAACTCCCTCACTCTCTTCAATCCCACTCCACCCTCCAGGTCTTTAAAACACCTGTTCACCACCATCTCTTATCTTCCCCCATCCAAAACCTTGATCTTTTCTACCCCCGCTAATTTCACCCCAAATCCACTTTTTTGAAATACCAACTTCTGTCCTGGGAGTCTTTGGTCCCCTTATGTTTTATACTTCTCCCACCCCCCCTTCCCACACCTCCTCTCCCTCCCACACATCTCCCTGCTCTCAAATGTTGTGTTTGTGTGCTTCCCCTTCTCTCCCCATCTTGTCTTCCGCTCCCTCTTTTTATATATTTTGTTTGTCTGGTTGATTTGTTTGTGAAATAAATGTTAGCTCTTTCACGAGCCTCGAATCAGTATACAAAAAAACAAAAAAACAAAAAAAAGGTAACCGTCAAAAACTAGTGTATTAAAACCGCACTTGGGGGCAGTAAAATTTGACACGATTTTCTGAAAAATTATTGTAAGTCACATGTCCTTCAGGTGTTATATCATTTTCTATCTCTATATAGTGTCTATAGAAAGTCTACACCCCGTTTCAAAATCTTCACCTTTTGTTGCCTTATAGCCTGGAATTAACTTGCATTAAATCAGACTTTTTCCACCTTTATTTGCAGATCGTCACCCACAACTTCCAAGTGAAAAACAAATTCTACAAATTTCAGAAAATTAATTAAAAATACAAAACTACAACATCTTGGTTGGATAAGTGTCCACCCCCCTGAGTTAATACTTGGCAGAAGCACCTTTGATTACAATTGCAGCTGTGAATCTGTTGTGATAGTTCTCCACCAACTTTGCACACCTTGATTGGTCAATATTTGCCCATTCTTCTGTACAAAACTGGTCAAGCTCAGTCAAGTTGCGTGGGGAGCATTGATGGACAGAAATCTTCAAGTCATGCCTCAGTTTTTCGTTTGGATTTAGGTCGGGGCTCTGACTGGGCCACTCAAGGACATTTATCTTTTGTTCCTTAGCCACTTCAGTTTCACTTTGGCTATGTGCTTCTTTCTGGTCATTGCCATGCTGAAAGGTAAATTTCAGCTTTCTTGCAGAGGGCAGCAGGTTTTCCTCTAGGATTTTTCTGTATTTTACTCTATCCACTTTCCCTTCTATGCTGACAAGTGCCCCAATCCCTGCCGATGAGAAACATCCCCATAACATGACACTTATCCAACCAAGATATTCTAATTTTGTATTTTAAATAAATTTTCTGAAGTTTGTAGAATTTATTTTTCACTTGGAAGTTGTGGGTTACAATGTATAAATAAAGGTGGAAAAAGTCGAATTCAATGCAATGTAATTCCAGGCGATAAGGCAACAAAAGGTGAAAATTTTGAAAGAGGGTGTAGACTTTCCATAGGCACTGTATGTGTAAATTAAATGTTTCATGTTTTGGTTCTATAAATAGTGATTTCCAATTGATACATCTAATTTTTAGCTCACCTGGAACGAAGTTCAGGGGAGCTTATGCGATGGCGCGTTGTCCGTCCGCCAGTCCGTAAACACTTGAAACTTCTTCTCCGAAACCACTGATCTGATAGGATTGCGACCAAATTTGGCACAAATGATATTTGTTGTGTTGTCACCAAAGTTTGTTCACAGCATTAAAAAACATCGGGGTCTAAGGGTGGTCAAAGTGGATCCAGGTTTGACCCCCTAAAATAGGAATTTGCTTTTTCCTCTGAAACTACACACAATATTTCGATGAAACTTGACCACAACCTTTATCACCCGTGATGTACCGAAGTTTGTTCATGGCATTCAAAAAATCTGCCCCTTTCTATGGGGGGCGGGGAGGGGTGCCCCCCAAAATATGTATTTGCTTTCTTGTCAGAAACTACACACACAATTTCGATGAAACTTCACACCATTAATCACCCATGATGTACCAATGTTTGTTCAAGGCATTATAGAAATTGAGGTCTTAGGAGGTATATGGGGTTGGGGGAGGGGGGTTTTCCCCCAAAATAGGTATTTTAAAAAATTGTTTAAAGTCTTATGATTATGTTAGTATGATTCTACATGCTTCCCTGTCTTCTAGCAACCATCGATATTGGTTTAAAATACCCTTAGTCGGTGCAGTATACTGTTTATTCTACCAGGTGAGCGGCAGGGGTATTGCCCCTATATTTATGTCACAGGAGGGTGACAAAGATCAAAATAACACTGCAAGTAGGTGAAAGATTTATAAAGACAGGGTGCGTGAATGTTACTAAATGGTCTCTTTATAATATTTACTTTTATTTGTTGCAGACTGAAGCTGCACAATAATAGACTGGACACTTTGTATTATTTGTCAGAAATAAGCATCTGAGGCCTTAAAGTGCCCCTTGGCCAGTAACAATCCAGAAGCATCTGATATCTCTGATCATTTTCTTCAACATATTGCTGACTTGTTCCACAATCAACCTTTGGATGGTCACATATCAAACTAGAAATACTGTTTTAAAATGATGCTCATTGGGCAAGTTTTATATTCTAACTTTGTCAATCAATGATTGCCAGGTCTTCCGATCACATTTTGCAATCACTTGACAAAGTGTTAATCACAATGGCCAAACGAGTCTCCGAACTGACCTTGAGAACCAAAGAGCACTTCAACAATAATTCTCAAGTGATATGTTAATGAGAAACTGGCAGGATGGATGGAGGTACGCACACACTCCGCTCTCAGCTTTCTAACCTGGGTTTGAATCCTGACCCAGCTATAAATCATCATCCTGGTGTTTAACAGGCAGGGCAATTTATCAATGTGGGTGCCGTCCCTCGGATGGACATTAAACTGGCGGCCCGTATGTCGACATTAGTTGGTGAATGTTAAATATCCCAAATTGACTGATTACAGACACCTTGAACCCCAATTAAGCACTTTTATTTGGTATTATAAAGAAAGCTTTCCATAAACATCACACTTGATGCCTATTTGCCATCTTATTAATCCTCTTTCAGCCTCTAATGCCCATTTGACCCTTCCCATGTTATATGCCACACAAATTGTTAGGGTTGCTTTCAAAACTAGAAAGTTCATAGAACGACTTACACCATGGTCCTGGGGGGAAAAAAAGACGGGAAGAATCTTTTAAACTCTCTTGTTTGTCTGAATGCTGAATCTCACAGCTGCTCTGCCCTCAGGGCATGAGATGGCATAAATATTTTCCCCAGTATTGCGAAACGGAAGGGTTTTGAAAGTGCTAAAAAGGCGATTTGTGTACTACAGTGTTCAAGTATACAATTCAACTGAAATAAAATTAAGATACAAAAGGTTGCAGATTTTTTTTCAGTTCACCACCGTTGATGCAGCGTCTTTTACACCACCTTGTTTAATACATTACATTAGTTCTTCGTGACTGTTGTTTGTGTCCATTATGACGACATTAGAAACAGTAAGTTTGTTTGACTACCAGACAGGCAAACAGACTAAGTTATTTCACTCCTCTTAGCACGTATGTCCGGGACGAGATTCCATACAATTTCAGAGCCAGTACTGCTAAATGACTACAAGTTCATGTTCGAATTCGTGTTCAAAATTTATAATTGAAGTGAAGTTGTTCCTCCATCATAAACTAATATCTGTAGACAGACAGATAGTCTGAACCAACCAATTGCTTCTACCCACTTTTCGCTTCACATGCGTATGGGTTAACTACCACCTCTTTAACCTTTAACAATAATCTGAAATAATGAGCAAGAAAAAATAAATATGGAATAAACCCCTTAAACTTTCACATTTCAAAAAACAGGGAAGCTGAAGGGAAATAATAGTTGTATCAAAACATTTGACTTTATAACTCAAGCTACCAGGTATACAAAGATAAGTCATTGCAGCCTCGTGTTGAATATACTGTGGTTGCAAGTCCATTGCATTCTTGTACAATAACGAAATACATTTACATATGTTTATATTGGAAAAGCAAGCACGCAAATAAAATTCAAATAAGCACAATCGGGAAGGAGGTCAGCACGGCATTGAGGAAAAGCTAGCCAAGGGTAGGGTAGAAAAGAGAAGCGAAAAAGTCTGGTTCCAGAAGGCGGCTGCGATGTTTGTGGATGAGATCTGTGATCTTAACCTTGCGGCGGACGTGGGGTGGACTGTGAAGATCGCTTTCCAAGCGTCGCCGACGACATGCGTTTACCGCCGTCTGACGCACCAACAGGCCTGCGGAGAATAATCACGTTATACAGGAAAAACCTATAGTCACCTGTATATTGCCAAATAAGAAAATCCTGTACTATGTTGTCATTCCTGCCAGGCAAAAGTGGCCAAAATAAATTAAACAAGTTTTATAAATTACAAAACAAAACAAAAAGTTACAAAAAGCACACAAATTCTAAGCTCGATTTCCAGAAGCCCATTCAGTAGGAAAACCTGTCATTTGAAATTTTGCATTTGAAATGCATTTGTTTTTTTGATTGAAAATTTGATTTGTTTGAAATTTGATTTGGCATCAGGAAGGGCATCTGGCCATAAAACATTGATTGGCCTAAAAAAATGGCCTTAAAACGATCATTCATTCATTCATTGTAGGAGCTAAGCAAATGGGAACCCTGTACAAATGATAAGCCAGCATATTAAGTAGGTGGCTGCATTACAAAGGTCATTTTTCTTTTTTATATTCCAATGATGGCATAAAGTGAGTAACTGCATGATCCAGACTGATATCAAAGGTAATACATTTCTTAAGCGATCACATTAAAAATGGCATTCACATTGCCAGATGGTAGAAGAGTGGTGAGGACAATGGACTGGCATTCCAGAGGTTATGGGTTCAATTCCTTCTGGAAACAGCTAGACTCAGGAGAATTGTCACATCACGATTGGATTGTCAAAGAAAGACCTGGCTGGTTCATTAGGCCCCCATGTATGAGGTAATCAACCGGTTCTGCCTGGTCTAGTTTCCGTGTGCTTATGTTCCAAGTTTTGTGGTCCATTCTTAATGCCCTTAGGGCAATTTGGAATCGACACAAAAATGTCATTCCCAATCCTTTTCAGCATCCATCATGGTTGAAGGCAAAATGCCAAAAATTAAGAAGCCTTTACCTCTGCCATATCAGGATGACATGCTTCTAACTTTTGAGAAAGGCTTGGTGATCAGTTACCAAGAGCACGGCGTGTGACCACCATTCCATCCACCAACGGGGTTGCCATGGCCAGCCGAGCCGCAGGTCCGGCGAGCCGTACTCGGAACAAACCGGTGGCCAGGGGCTGCATGAACACCACTGGAACGTCTCGCTCTGAACATGACGACCTTGGGTGTGGGATTGAGCACACAGTGACAGAGAAAATGTCAGGCCTTGGTTTGGAGTTATTCCTAAACAACGAGTTGGTGCTTTATATATGCACTGATAAATCGGGATGAAGTAATCTTGTATTTAAATAACATCCTTCAGAGTCCCAGCTGCCCACAATATACTTTTTTTTAAATGCACACGCACACACCTCACTGATGTGGTGCTGCCAGGTAGTCCTTCTAATCCAGTACCCGTCACTGCCAACAGTTCTGTTATCGGAAAGTGCTCTACATCATAACAAGGGAAGAGAGGGGGATTACATAATTACATAATGTAATGCAAGAAAGAATGAAAAGGAAAGAAAACCATTTACATTAATATCAATTCCCCTCACCAATGTCATCATAGCTCTCGACCCACACCACGAGGACTTTGGTTTCTGGGCCGAGTGAAGGAAGAGCCTTCCCGACTGCTGTCGCTCTCCTTGCCCATGCTTCAGCCCCTGCCTGAATGCACCACAAGGAAGCCACGTCCAAAACAAAATAATACATGTAGAAATAACTCGGTGAGTGCTCAAAAAGACAGCAAAGGAGTGCCGAGATATGTGCATTGTGCAGGTGAGTGAAAGAGAAAGCGAGATAGAGATCAAGTGGAAGGCAAGATTGTTTTGAAGGCATTGTTTTGAAGGCATTGTTTTGAAGGCATTGTTTTGAAGGCATTGTTTTGAAGGCATTGTTTGAAGCCTGGCATATCTGTTATAAGGGAGCGGTTGGGGGTCAAGTTTATACCATGTTTTCTGCCTGCGTGTCACAAGTGGTAGTTGATGAAGGTTGCCTCAGCGTCCCCCGACCTGTATCCTCCTCTCCGAGTACAAAGTCTCTTCCACCTGCACACAAACGGTTGCGATCAGCGTATCGCTTTGTCTAAAAACTCACTCATTACAATACCTCCACACCCCCCACAAGCAACTATTTTATATAGCTTGCTCAGCAGCGCCACACCATTCTGCAGGTTAAAAAAAACTTCTTATAAAGCCACTGATTTTCCATTTCAAAGTGAGCTGCCCTGGCAGAGGGTGGAACAATTTTACAACGAGCCGCCCCGTGGGGCGGAGCAGTCTGGGTCTGTGAGATGGTGCCGCCTACAGAAGGCCAATAACGCGATCCGTCACCCATGAAGGCTGTCCCAGAGGAGGAAAAGGCCATGTCCCTGCATGTGCGAGATAGATTAGAGTTGAGCATTTTGTTACAGATAAGAAGGCATCCCTCCCTTCTTCATCTCCTGGCCTCCTCATCCCCATACATTCTTCCACCCCGAGTCGGACTTTGTCCTGTGTGACATTAGCTTGCAGCAAAGACCAGTACAGCTCGTGCCTCCCTAAATTCCTCGACTGTGTTCCCCTTTGTGGTTTGAGTCTAGTACTGTCGGCGCCATAGCATGGAGTAGATTTCATTGTAGACAAGTAGTTTTTCTTTTCTCATTCCTATTTGTCTGTCGACTGCTTTGTGCGTTCCATATTTATTCATCGCAAACATTCTATCCTTTATCCCAGAATACATTGTAAATGAACCCTTTTAATTAAAATAAATGTCTCCACACCATTTGGCCCTCGCGCTACTGATTTCGGATTTCATTTGGGCAATCCTTGGGGGATTATAATAGTAATCGGACGCAATAAATTTCAACATTGTTTCGGCCGTTAGTGGATGTCATTGGCCTCCGGCTCAGAGAGCCTGCATCAGCAGACCCTTTGAAGAGACAATATTTTCACTGAATTTTCAACAGTCGGGTGACTTTCAAAACGATTTTCACTCTTAAACGATTGCTAGATGGAGTGTTATACAGTATTTAGCACCAATAAATTACGATTGAGATTCATAGCAATGCTCATACGAAGCAGCTGCAATTGACATGGCTGTGGTCATGCTCTGGCTTTAAATAGCATGGACAGTATCCTTTGTCCATTGAATTTTGGTGTATATATTTTTTTCGCTTCTGACATCAAATCCTTCCTCTTCTCCAATGGCTTGCTCTCGCATCATCACTTTGGATTCAGGCCAGGTCATTCTACTCTGGACATGCTGCTTCTGCTCCCTCAACAATGGATGGAGGTCCTTTATGCCAAACAGGAAATCAGAGCTGTCTCCCTTGACATATCACGTGCCTTCGATATGGTCTGGCACCCCGCTCTGCTCACCAAACTCTCCTCCTATGGTATCCATGGAAATCTCCACGCATGGCTTGCGGACCTCCTCTCTGGTTGAAGTCAACGTGTGGCCCTGAATGGTTTTCTCACATCTCCCCTTCCTGTTTAGGCTGGAGTTCCCCAAGGCAGTATTCTGGGCCCTGTGCTTTTTCTGATATCCATCAATGATCTCTCTGACTCTCTGGGAAATCCTCTCTATCTCTTTGCTGATGACTCCACTCTCTGCCGCTCCATACCTCATCCCTCAGATCGGCAGTCTGCAGCCTTCTCACTCTCTGCAGACCTGGACAAAATCACAGACTGGTCAAACAAGTGGAACATGTCTTTCAATCCCGACAAATCTCACACTCTTACGATGTCTCTCCGAAAAGACCGACTGGACAACCCTCCCATTTACTTTCTCAGTAATCCTCTCCAAGAAGTTCTGTCACTCAAGCTTTTGGGTCTCACTATCTGCCATGATCTTTCCTGGGAAAACCACATTTCCAAGCTGGCCTCTAAAGCCAGTCACAAACTGGGCATCCTCCGTCATGTGAAGTCCTTCCTTGGCACACCTGAGCTCCTCACCACATACAAGGCTTTCATCCGCAGCTCAATGGAACACTGTTCTTCCCTCTGGGCTGGTGCTCCTGCCTCCCACCTAGCTCGACTTCACGCTGCTGAAACCAAAGCTTTCAGAATCATTGGAATCTCCCGCGATGAAGCTAACTCTGAGGGCCTTTCACTCATTTCTGTCCTCCACCGACTCCTCTCCGGCCTTGCTCCCCCAGCTCTCTCTGTGCTTTGTCCCCCAAATATTCCTACAGGCCGCACATGATCTGCCTGCAACCCTCTAATGGTTAAAGTGTCAAAATCAAGACTTGCTGACTTTCTCTTTTTTTCTTTCTTTCTTTCTTTCTTTCTTTTTCTCTGTCTCTCTCTGTCTCTCTCTCTGTCTGTCTGTCTGTCTGTCTGTCTCTGTCCGTCCATCTCTCTCTCTCTCTCTCTCTCTCTCTCTCTCTCTCTCTCTCTCTCTCTCTCTCTCTCTCTCTCTCTCTCTCTCTCTCTCTCACTCTCTCTCTCTCTATCACACACACAAAAGTCAAAGTCTCTCTCTCTTTAAAACAGCTGTTCACCACCATATCTTATCTTCCCCCATCCAAAACCTTGATCTTTTCTACCCCCATTAATTCACCCCCAGATCCACTTTTTAGAAATACCGACAGCTTTCCTGAAAGTCCTAGTAGTGTCCATGAGTTTTGTTTTTTTTAACCTCTCCTTTCCCTTTCCCTTTCCCCTCCCCCCCCCCCCCCATGCCCCCATGCCCCAAGCCCTCTCCCTCCCACAGATCTCCCGATGTCCCTGCCCTCAAATGTTGTACTTGTGTGCTTCCCCCTCTTGTCTCCCGCTCCCTTTATCATATGTTTTATGTGTTAGTTTTTCTTTTTGTGATCAATGTTAGCTCTTACACGAGCCTCGATCTTGTATACAAAAAGAAAAAAATATGTTATGGTTATATTTACTATATTATTATTATTATTACGAAAACGATACACTACTGTATTAAGAAACCTGGGCTAAATTTGTCCGAAGCGGTCCGAAGGTGAGGAAAAACGCATAAGGCCTATACGTACCGTACCATATTGTTGGAAGAGCCGTAATGTCTATGCTTTCGATATTTGATGATCATTTTAACAATCGGTTTGTTTGTGTTTCACACTGAATGAAAACCGTGAAGGTAGAGCATGGTGATTGTGATATATGACAGGTTCGACGATATGTTCAGCATGAACGGCATATACATCAAAATGGCGGTGGGTGGAGAGCCAGCCTCCGTGCTGCCGTAATGACATCAGACGTATTCACATCACGCTGTCATGTGACCAGATCCTCAGATCTGATTGGTATACGTGAGGGGACATTCATACATACATACATACGGACGGACAAACAAACACTGTTCTAGACGGCTTTGTCCTTTGGGCTACACCGTAAAAAGAAGCTTTTTCATCGCCTATAGTTTTAATAGAGGATAATTTGGAGAAAACAGAAGGGTTGAGTACAATAAGAAGTTTAATTGAGAATGCAATAGGAAGTTGAGTGTGCAAATAAGATGCAAGTACTTAGTACCATTCTGGGAGGCTGTAGGCACCACAAAGGCCACTTCGGTAAGTGCATCAGCGAAATAGAGCACCTTCCGCTCACCATTAAACACCGCCCCACCACTGCCTTCCAGTGGATCACCTAGACATCATTCACATGGCAGACCTCAGCACTCGCTTAAGATGCCAAACATGAAGCATCAAATATACATCCTTCAACAATCCTCAAAAAAAAAGAATAATAAAATCGCACACCATTGCTTTCAGATGGAAAAGAGGTGCCAACATCTTCAGCTGTTTGCCAGCTTGTAGCAACGTGTCCGCTCCAGCCGGGATGCTGGCCAAGCACCACAGGCCAGCCGAGTGAAAGCAGAAGCTCCAGAAAGGCCCCTTGAACAGTACTAGCTTTCTCCACATTCGACAGGATCTGACAAACGAAGAAAGGATAGGGAGCAAAAGTGGAAGGTGAAACCCATACATACAAAGTCTGCCAACATGCTGTGGGCCATGGCAGCACAGTGCTATTAACCCGTTCACCTGGGCAGCCTGTGTCTGTCCTGCCCGGACATAGAACACAAAGACCGTGTCGCAAGGCCTTGTTGGAAGTGAATCCAGAGCCGCTAGGTCTTGACGGAACCCAGGCAGCGTTGGTTCCAGCGCGACCAAACTTGGTGGCAGGCGGCTGTTGCTTGGCTCCTAGGTAGAGAGATAAAATTAAGGGTATGAAAGCAATGATGGAAGTTTACAAGGGAAAGTCCCGGAATTAGATCAATCCCCTTACACATATAAATCTATATTATTATACGTGAAGGGGTAGATGAGATACATCGAGTAGTGTATGTACTTCTGTATGCTACTGTCTAAGCTCTCTTCACATTTACCATCGACAGTTTTGAACTTTCTCCTACAGTTTGTATCGGGAGAGTGGGGTCACACCAGGAAGAATAGACTTGGGACATTAGTCTTTGCTGCCATGGGTGGCTCTACGAAGATACAATGCCGAATTCCAAATACATGGAATTCCAAATACCTGTGGGCAGCAGGGCAACAGTATCGCACCAAATAACAGGGTGGCGCCCCTGCCCCCTATCTCACACCTTCCTCAGCTTGACGCCATGGCAACCAACGCCTTCAAGATCATGGGAATCTCACACAATGAAGCCGAGTTTATGGTTGAAGGTTTATCACTTTCACAAACAGGTTGGTGGTATCTATTTTCTAGTGCCTTCTTTCTGGTCTTGCACCCTCTGTTCTCTGCTCTCACCATATTCTGTCCCGCCCCCCCCCCCACCCCACCCCCCTTTCACGCCTCCCAATCACAGTTTACACAGGGTGCACATGGTCTGCTAGTAATCCCCTTCTGGTGAAACTCCTAAAATCCAGAATCACTGTTCACCTCCACTCCTCCGTTGCTTTTTCCCACCTGTGGAACCAATTCCTTCAGTCTCGTCAATCTAACTTTTCCATCCAGAGCTTCAAAACCGCTGATCACCACCATCTCAGGTCATCCCCCATCCACAACCATGATCCTTTCTACCCTAATTCACCCTCCCAAGCCCATCTCCTGGATTCCAATTGTGTTCTTCCACTTCTGTGATTGAGAGTTTGGGGCCGTATCCATATTGTTTACCCTGTGTCCTTCCCAACCCTCATTATTCCCGATATCCCTTATTTATCCAAGACTCCCTCTTGTCCAGCGGATAGGTGCAATATAGAAACGAATCGTGCACTTTTTGATAAAAGCATCAAACTTGGTACACATATTCAGTAGGCCATAAGAAACAAAATTAGATATAGTGTCATCCCAGTTTTGGCCTGTGATTGCTATGGCGGCCATCTTTCAAAATGGCCACCACATGACACTAAAATACCACATAACTCAGCAACCATGAGGCCTAGGATCTTAATTCTGGTGTCTATATATAGGTTTTGGGGGTTATAGAAATCAAAGAAGGCAATATCGAGTATGTGTGGTTGAGTATCGAGCCTGGAGCAGCAAAAACATTTCAGGAATATGCACACGATGTCTTTCTGCCATATGTAAATTCTAAGCTACAAAGAGCTCAGAGGGTTGATGTTGTCTGGGATGATTACAGGCCAGATTCATTAAAGGCACAGACCAGAGAGAAGAGGGAAAGGAATCCGTCGAAGGGTTGAGCCAAAGACTGCAGTACCGAAAAATTGGCAACAGTTCTTGCGGCTCTCTGACAATAAGAAGGAACTGTTCTCATTCCTCAGCAGAGAAGTTCTCAACATTCAAACAGAGAAGCAAGTAATCAGTACGCTGAATGAGGATGTTGTTTGTCGCCAGCCAAGAAACACGGGAGGTTTATCCACTTGTACACATGAGGAAGCAGACAGCCGTATGATGCTTCATGTTGCTGATTCAGCTAAACAACACAACACTGTTCTCATCCGTACTGTGGACAGTGATGTAGTTGTTCTGGCAGTGTATGTATTTAAAAAGCTAGAAGTGACACTGTATGCTCTATGGGTGGCGTTCGGCACAGGCAAGCATATGCGCATGGTACCAGCTCATGATATCTCAGCTGCAATTGGTCCTGAGAACTCCATTGCCCTTCCAATGTTTCACGCCATTACTGGGTGCGATGTGACCCCTTGCGTTGCTGGCAGAGGAAAGAAGACTGCTTGGGATACATGGAGCATGTGCCCTGAGGTTACAATGGAGTTAATGAAGCTGATGGAACAACCACAAATGTCAGATGTTGATGCTGCTATGGATGTTCTGGAGAGATTCGTCGTACTTCTTTATGACCGAACAAGTTCTAAACACCATGTTGATGAGCTCAGGATCGACCTATTCACACGGAAAGGCAGAGCCTTGAGCAACGTTCCACCGACCAAGGGTGCTCTACTTCAGCACACTAGACGAGCAGTATACCAGGCCGGTCACATCTGGAGGCAGGTGCTTGAAGCAAAGGCTACGCCTCCACAACTGGACGGATGGGGATGGACTCGTAGTCGTGATGGAAACTGGGATGTTCTTTGGAGCAGTCTTCCTGAAGCCAGCAGAGTTTGCAGATAACTTATTTGATGCGGTTGTACCAAAGGCTGTCGAACAAACTGCAAATGCACAAAAGCAGCTCTGCCGTGTACAGCTTTATGCGAATGTGGGGGTTCTTGCCATGATTAGTTCATGTGATATCTGGCATTTCACATTTGATGGTAAGCCTAACTGACTCATGGCACATTGGTATCTACAACAATAAGTAACTTGGCTGCGTATTCGTTTTGACTGTTATTTTTTTATAGCACTATAAGTTAGATTTACGGTACAAAAGAAGAAAACCACCTTTAGAGGCCATTTTTCCCCGCAGAGCAGGGGTTGGCCTTTTTTGGGCACCGTGGTCCCCTTTTTGAAGCAATGTTTTATGGCCGGATGCCCTTCCTGCCGCCAACCCTGTTAGTCGCTTCTTGCGACACACAGGGAATTACCAGTGAACTGGTCCTCAATTTTCCGACCTCGGAAGGATGACAGGCTGAGTCGACCCCCCTGGTGTTAACTCAACGATACAATAATCATACAGTAATCCTACGGTACAGGTATCTTATATTTCATCAATACAAAATAAAGCAATACAAAGACCGCCAAATGTTGTGTCTCTGTAAACTGGAAAAGGGCACTTATGTTCCAAAAGTGGAACAAGACGTGATCACACATACTCATTATTGCCTTCTTTGAATTATATGACCCCAAAAACCTACATATAGGCACCAGAATTAAGATTCTAGGCCTCTTGGTTGTGGAGTTATATGGTATTTTAGTATTAGACGGTGGCCATTTTGAAAAAATTGGGACACATGGAGCAAGTATTTTAATGGCCGCCGTCTAATACTCGGTATTTTGAAAAATGGCCGCCACAGCCGTCATAGGCCAAAACTGGGATGGCACTATATCTATTTTTTATTGTAATGGCCTACTGATGATATGTATCAAGTTTGATGTTTTTATCAAAAAGTGCACGATTCTTCCCCTATCCGCTCTACTACATTTTGTCCCTCAAACCTGCTGTTGGTGTGTTCCCTCACCTCCTCCCCCCTTCCACTGTTATTGTTGGTCTGTTAGGTCCTGATCCTTTCTTTGTTACATGCTCCTCCACGAGCCTTGACACTGAAAAAAAAAATCGACTGTTGTTAACACGTTAAAACGAGTGTTCATTTGGAGGATAATCCAAAGTATGGGATGTAAATGTAGTGAAAACGAGGTGAAAACCTTGAGCGCCTCAAATGAGAGCAGGCCAAGATGAGAAAGCAGCAAGCGAGCTGTTTGGGAAGCAGGAGCAGGTCCTGGGGGACGGCAATCAAGCTGGGGGTCCGGGAAAGGCGTCGAGGCACGTGCCCGATCCAGCGTGGCAACGACTCCAGTCTCGTAAGCAATTTGCACATCGAGTAATCGACGCAGCTTCTCATGCTGAATAGCCAGCTATGGGTAAAAAGGGAAGATAGGAAAGTGAATGTTTTGTGAACTTGTGTAAAATTGCTTACATGATTACACATTCAACTGGAACAGCACTCGGTACAGCGTGTACCTCGGCTAGGGAGAACAGTTTACGTTTTGTATTTCTCTGATAGGCCGTATCTGTATCTGTACCTTAACCAAAATCGAATTAGCTTGTTTTTGTCATCTACCCAACTCATCCAACCAAGTGTCGGCAGAATCCGTCCTAAATTTTTGAGATATCGTGCTATATATAGTTTTTGGCCCTATCTATAGATGGTGAAGAACCACTTAAAAATTCTAGTATCCAGATCCAGATCTTCACCAAAATCAAATAAATTCATCCTTGCCAAACACCAAACTGTCCACTTTCTGACTTTCTTTGCACTGACTTTCCTTCTTTGAAACCGCTCTTTGCATAGAATTTTTTTTTTGTTTGTGTAGAAAATTTTCTATAGTTTGTATCGAGTATAGAAAAAAAAAAAGGTCAACGTCACATAATATCGTCAATTTTCATCCGATTGACCAGAGATTTAAAGAATTTTCATATTGGCTCACTCAATTGGTTCAACAATCAAAAGCAAGAAGACAAATGTTTTTTATTAAGATGAAAAGGTCAGGTCAAGGTTGCATAAAATATCAATATGTCAGTCACCCAATCTAATCCAATTCATCGATTGTGACGTGTGTTCTGTCAAGGTCAAAGGTCACAAAATCATCAATTTTGATGTAATTGAAGTGCAATTTGAGCAGAGTTTGCATATTGGGTCACTGAAGCCTATTGCTTTTGAGGCCAAAAGGTCATGGTCACCTAAAATTGTCAATCTTTTTGTATTTTTTAGCTGTTCTCGTCATGTTCAGCATACGGAAGAAGAAGTCTGAATACAAAGTGGGCATGGACGGGTTTCATCAATTCCATCAAGCATTTTCAGATGCTTGCTAGTTATTATTATTATCAATGTTATTCTTGTTATTGTATCAAAACCGTCCTGCCTGTTCATCGACGATATCTGGCAGGTCTGGAATGCTGCAATCTGCTTTAACGAACGGGATCTTGTCCACTTCATCTGGGAAAACACGGTGTCTGATGGTGGGACGGGGACCGGCAGGTGGGCGAGGTGTCGGGCGATTCTCCGTCTCAAATGGCTGTGGGCAGAGGGAAGGAGAGTTGTGTTAACACATATATAGATTATCGAGCACGGGATCCAAATTCAGGGGTTTTGTAAGAGGAGATGGAGGTAAAGCTGCTTTTTAATCGACATTTATAAAATAATAAAACCGTGTGCCATGATTAACTCAATCAATGTGCATATTCAACAGATTAGTAATTACAATTGCATTACAGAGTTAACAGAATGGTCAAAATGGTCAGTGTGCCAGTGGAGGGAGAAAGGGGAAAAGTTCCAATAAAAATAATTGGTCACATGATACAACACGGACAGTGCTTTTGATGTTTAGGGAGCAACCTTATCTACAAGTGGAGAATCTCGTGGTTGCTGCTGCAGTTGCATTGTCCACACATGCCTCCCACCCGCACCACGGAGCACCAATGTCACCGAGGGAGACTTTTCTAGGAAAGTCGAGGGAATGGAGAAGGATCAAGACAACATTTACTAATACGACAGCATTAATAGCAAAGAATAACTGGAAAGGCACTCGGTAGAGCACGTACCTCCGCCAGGCTGAACAGTTTATGTTTTGTATCCCACTGATAGGCCGGATCTAGAGTCCCTGTATAAAGAGAGTTGCGCCATGCGCTGACCCGAGATTTCTGGTCACGTGATTTCGTGGCGCCATTTTGTGTCTAACTTCACCGTGCGTGAACGTCAGCTTGGTACGGGAATGTTGTTTATTGCCAAACAAAATGACTGGTTGTTCTGCTTTTGGTTGTTCAAACCAATCTGGGAAATATAAGATGTATCGATTTCCAAGTGTTAAAGTCAGAAGACAAATTTGGGAAGCGAAAGTCAGACGAAAGAGCTGGAAAGCGATCGACTCCTCGAGACTCTGCCAGGTAGGCCCACGCCGCTTGATGATCGATGTTCAAAAGCAATTCTATCTGCTCGGTTTTTTTTTGGTTGTCTGTCCATTGAAAACCCTTTTAAAGGGAAGTGATTTGTGTTTGTTTATAATCTTCAAGGAGCTGACCAAAAATGCATTTCCGTGGGAAGAACCCTGCTCAATTTTTTTTGGGTAGTCCTAGCGGACCGCATATTGTCATTGATTGATGAAATGTCCCGGTACAGTGACATTGCCTGGTCTGCGGTTGGGTAGTCTGCGGGCAATGTCACTGTACTTTTTCAGAGGGAATTAATTTTGATTTTATAGGGGTGGGAAACCCATGGTCCGTTTTGTTTTCAGTTGTCTGTCCGTCCATTCAAAACTTATTCCGAGGCAAGTTATTTTTTTGGTTTAAAATCTTTAGCCTAATCGGCAATCATAAAAGCAATTTTAGGGGGAGGCCTGCTCAATTTTTTTGCGGGTTGTGCAGCCATCCATACGTCTAAAATTTGACGAGTTATTGTTTGCTTTGTACAGTGCTCATGCGTCTTGTGGCATATTTGCTCAAATATTTCCCACCCCGGGATTTATGGCCAAATTGTAGTGATGGAAGATTTTGCACATTGGACAATCCCTATATATTTAACCTGGTGACAGCTATCGTTCCCAAAACATACAATATTTCTAGGTGATTAATGCAGTAAAACAGGTGTATTTGTGTACCCACATTTAAAACTGGCTCAACTTTCAAAAGCTGTTATCCCTGTTTGATATCAATATACATGTGGTCGATAGAGCTAGCGATTTGTCTGGCCATCTTCCGGAAGATTGTCCATGTGATTTTCTGTTGTGGAAGTACTAGTACATGACAGCTCATTAAAATTAAACTGTGTTGTGTTAGAATAAAAATTTCAATAAATAAATACATCAAGGATACATCAAATACAAGTCACTTGTGAGGAGTGAATGGAGTAGTGATGGTGTCTCACTTGTGAGGAGTGAACGGAGTAGTTATGAGTTTCACTTGTGAGGAGTGAACGGAGTAGTGATGAGTCTCACTTGTCAGGAGTGAACGGAGTAGTGATGAGTTTCACTTGTGAGGAGTGAACGTAGTGGGATGAAGTGTTGGTCTGGTCAGAGTGTTGTATTACGGGCAGAGTTTTCTTACGGTCTGAATGTATGAATCATGTTCTGTACTGAATGTATGAACCAAGATTTGTACTGAATGTTTACTGTGTTGGCCTCATCGTGTTCCTGGTGAAATTAAACAAGTTATGGTGGATACGACGTCTTATCTGTGCTTTTCCATATCTGTTCGACTAGACGAACCGTGCACACTGCAGGTATTTTTAAAAGTTTTTTCTCTGTTTAATTACGGCTTGGCGCAGTCGAAAATTAAGTGTTAATTAAGTCGCCAGCTATGAAACATATTAATCGATCAGGCAATATCCATCAGAGTCCTGGGCAAGGGTGTAGTAATAAATGAACATTTCAATCTTACTAGATGCCGATGACGTTTTCCTTATGTCAGAGACAGAAGCTGACTTGCAGCTTGTTAAATCATTACAATGGAAATTGAATATAAATGTCGATAAAACTAAAGTTGTACACTATAGAAATATGGCAATACCACGTACAGAATTTGTTTTAAGTGTGTTAGACTATATGTCGGCTGGAAGTCCTACACCGGAATTGCTCTCGGCACCCTTTAAAAAATATTGGATATGCCCACACTCCTTTCTAAAAGTTATTAAAATTCAGAGAACGACAGCATTGGTTTGTCTTACTTATAATGTTAGCTCTTATATGCAGTGTTGGCTTGTAATATGCATTGCCATACCACTTTTAATATCACCACACAGCTCTTTTTCACGGCAATAGCTGAGTTTTTGACAAAACAAATATCACCTGTATGTAATAATAAGACTAAATATGTGAAGAAATTTTTTTTAGCAGGTTTAGAATATATCACCCCATATCGTGAATGTACATGTATATCTAATCCGACACACTTAGACACAAAATGGCGTCCAAATTTGAGTTGACACAACTCTCTATATACAGGGACTCTAGCCGGATCTGAATTCGGACCTGAACAAAAATATAATCGGCTTGTTCTCGTCACCAACCAACTTGTCCAGCAAATGTAGTCATAACTCGTCCATAACTTTTTTAAATATCATGTTATATATCGCTTTTCTCCTGATCTCTCGATGGTGAAGAATCACTTAAAATTTAATAATTCTCGTATCCAAATGCATATTTAGATCTTCACCAAAATCGAATCGATTAATCTTTGTCACACACACAACCCCTCCACCAAGTTTTGTCCAAATCCGACCACAACTTCTTGAGATATTGTGCTATATATCGTTTTTGGCTCTATCTCCCAATGGTGAAGAATCACTACAAGCCGGATCTTCACCAAAATCTAATAATTTTGTCCTTGTGATATACACATTTCGTCCGAATCTGTCCACAACTTTTTGAGATATCTTGTTCACAAACAAAGACAAACAAGAAGACGTCATGCAGAGCACGATACTTGCAAAATCCACATCCCTCCCCCACCACCAACCCAAAAAAGGTTGCCATTGATCCAGCAAATTGTCCATTTCATCAAGGTTAAAATTGACAATCTTGATCAAAGCTCGGGTCAACAGGCTGAAAAGTGCATATTTTTCAGATGAAAATTAACGACTTTAGAAGTTTGACCTAGAGTTGACCTTTGACCTTTTGACCTCAAAAATAGTTGGTTTTCTTTATTTATTAAAAAAACATTTGTATACAGAGTCGAGGCTCGTGTAAGAGCTAACACATTAAACACAAAAACATAAACTGACACATGAAACATAAAATAAAGGGAACGGGAGACAAGAGTCGTGAGGAGAGAGGGAAGCCCACAGCACATCAACAGTAGAAAACAGGGACATCGATCGGTAAACGGTATACAAAACAAATGGGCACTACTAGGCATTTCAGGAAAGAAGTCGGAGATTAAAAGAGGTGGCCTTGGATTTGTATTAACGGGGGTAGAAAAGATCAAGGTTTTGGATGGGGAAAGATAAGAGATGGTGGTGAACAGCTGAGTTATTTTGCTTTATGCTATATGAATGATCGTTTTAAGGCCATTTTCCCCGCTAGAGCGGGGGTTAGCCTTGCAGGCCCCATGACAATCATGGTTCCCTGTTTGAGGCAATGTTTTTTTGTTTTTTTTCTGGTCGGATGCCCTTCCTGACGCCAACCCTTGGTCACCTCTGACGATGCGCAGGGATACGGTGTACCTATTCTAAATCGGGGTACACACCGTGATCATTCATCCCAGCAAGCTGGTACTCAATCTGCCGACCTCGGAAGGATGACAGGCTGAGTCAACCCCCCTGGCGTTAATTCAGTGATCGACCGGGATTCGAACCCAGGATCCTAGGATCCCAAGTCGGCACCCTAACCGCTAAGCCAACACCAGGCTATATGCTTTATGCTATATATCATGCTATATATCGTATACAATGATTTTTAGCATTATTTGATATTATTAATTATTATTATTTAATTATTATTGTTATTAATTATTATTATTATTTAAAATTAATTATTAATTAGCATGCATTGCTATATATCGTTTTTTGCCCTATCGCTCAATGGTTAAGTATCACTAAAAATTCTAGCACCCGAATCTGGATCCAGTTCTTCACCAAAATTTAATCATTTCGCTGACTGGGCATATTCCGTCATACAAAGTCCTTCCTTGGCACACCTGATCTCCTATCCACCTACAAGGCCTTCATCCACCGCTTGATGGAATACTGCTTTCCCCTCTGGGCTGCCCCCCGTGCCTTCAGGGTCAATTGAGAGGGGAGTCAGGGGTGTCGCTGTCTTGGGGCCCGTGGTCCGTTGAGGGGCCCGAGCTTCTCATGCAATTAAAAACAAAGCAGTACAACAAAACCCCTCGTCGGCTCGTCCTCACTTCCTTATCGCTCAGGGCAAGGGGAATGGGAGGTAGGGCACGGGGGTTTCTGCGAGGTTGTTTGCCCTGCGGCCCACGCTGGCTCTCAACGCCCCTGCCTCCCTCACACCTTGCTCAGCTTTATACCGTAGAAAGAAAGGCCTTCAAGATCATTGTAACCTCTCACACTGAATCTGACTCTATGGGCCTTTCACTTTCCCATTGCAGACAAGTCAGTGAAACTACCACCTCCTTCTGGCCTTTCACAACCACCTCCTTTCTGGTCGTAAACCCTCTGCTGGTCTTAAACTACCACCTGCATTCCAACACCTCTTTCTGCTCTTGAACTACGACCTCTTTTCTGGTGTTAAACCCTCTACTCTTTCTGTGCTTTGTCCCCCACCCCCACCCCCCAGGATTCTGCAGGGGCACACGTTCAACCATCAACCCCCTTCTGGTGAAACGACCTAAATTCAGGATCACTGCTGACCTTGACTCATTCGTTCCTCTTTTTCACATCTGTTTAACTAACTTCCACATTCTCTTTGACCTCATTCTTCCCTCCAGGTCTTAACGACTTGAACTCTTGTTCACCACAATCTCAGATTGTTCCCAATCCAAAACCATGATCTTTTCTACCCTCGTTAACCACCTCCCAGCTCTCCTTCCAAATTTCTAGTTTTTCCTTCCTGAGAATTTCCTTCTGTGTCCATCCTGTCCAGTGTCCACCCCATAAGTACTTTCCTGCCCGACATTCCTCCCCACACCCATTGTTTGTCCAAGTCTCCCTCTATCTTGTCCTTCAACTCTGCTCCACTGTTCCATTCAGTGTACGAGCTCTTCCCCGAGCCTAGACTCCGTATACAAAACAAACAAAACAACAACAACCGGCATGAGTGAAAGAACAAACTGAATGAATTATTGTGTTCTCCATTTGAACCTATGGCAATAAACGAGAGACATCCTCTAAGCTTGTCCACAAATCCCACCTGTTTGTAATCCCAAAGGCTGTTCCAGAATGCTCAGCAACACGGAATTGTCAAGGGCAAAGAAGCGGAAATGGAGTAAGGGGTCCGACGACGCAGGCTCTGACGAAGCCTTTCGGGACTGGATAAAGGCAATCAAACGATCCTCGTTGAGGAGGCTGCAGGGAGAGGCCGCTCCACTTGGAGGTGGAAATGAACCGAGATTTTGCATGATGCTGGAAAGAAAAGAGGAAAAGAAGAGTTGCACATGCCAATAACTTACATACATAGCTAGCTCAGAATTATACATCGGAAAGGCAAGACAAGCGTTTGAAACTTCAGTGTAGTTTATGATGATCTTATAAGAGGGGCAGTAAACCCCCCCCCCCCCCCCCCACCATGAAATAAAACGAGGCACAGATGTTTGTCCTTTTCCTATTGAGCTTCCGGTGAGTATCACATTTTCCCAGTGACGTACGAGTTTACGATTCCCATTGGAATTAAAATCATGTTTTTGGCTCTGAAAAATACACACGGGGTAAATAAAACACTCTTTCTCCCTCAATGGGTCAGAGCTCAGCATTAAACTGAGCTTGTGATTTTGTCAAAGTCTGACGAGAGCAAAGAGGCTGCCTGTCTGCTGGATGAGGGATGTCACGGCAGAGGGTGGAGTCATCAGCAAATAGATGAAGGGGATTTTATATAGTTAGAGAGATCGTTGATGAAGATCAGAAATTGGAGTGGGCCCAGAACAATGCCTTGGGGGCACTCCACCATTGACAAGAGATGAAAGGATTCCGTTGAGGGTAAGGCTTACATGATTCCAAATATTCTCCAAAGCATGGTGGCCATTGGTCAAGTCAGTTCCTGGTTCAATATCCCTCTTCTGTCCCTTTCGTTCTGAAGATTGAGTCATGCTTGACGTTGCTCACAAAGCTATTCCACTGTGGAGATGTTGCTACGACCAACTCAACAATGGATGCAATAAATCGTGGGGCCAGGACCATCTGTCTGGACATCTCCCAAGCCTGGACGTCACCTAAACTTGCTTTCCAAGCCAACAGTATTCAGAGTGATCTCCTTGAATCATTGGGCATGCAAACATCAGGTTGCTCTGGATAGTAGTCTGTCTTCAGCTCCAACTCTCAAAGTAGGCATGGTGCAGGGGGTTGCGTATTGGGACTCGTATTGTTAATTTACATCAATGGCCTCTCCGTTTCATCAGAGGGACACTCTGTACTATTTTTCGGATGACCACCACCTTATGAAGAAGCGTGCACACCAACACAATGAGAAACATGCGGCCACGGCATCCCTGCCTGTAAATAAGGAAATCTTTTTAAGCCTCTGGTCAGCTACTGAGAACATATTGTTACAGATACGACTTTGATGGTATGGTGGGCCGAGCGGGATGGCCGCCGTATCCGTACAAGTTACCCGATTGTGCCCGAACGTTGACTAGCCGCGCTATGCTGGCTCAATAAGAAAAAGAAGACACCCGGCTGGATTACAATCACACAATACGACACCAACGTTTCGATTCTCAAGTATATTCGTACGGAAAAGGTTAGATTACAGGGGCTAGAGGTATATTACAGGAAGACAGGCACTTAGACACACTCTTATATTAACCCCGGACAGACGACAGACACACGGGACAAAATGCTGACTCACACGGGGGTTGATGAAAAGGACAGCGGGTATCGATGGCTCAAGGTGCACTCCTGGCTCAAGGCAGAATCGACTCGGTCCGGTCCAGAGATGCGGGGAGGTATCGTCGCGCTGGGGGTGGCGGTGGCTTCTCTCTCCAGTCTCCAAGCTGAGGCGCATCTGGGGTCACATCCGGCGCGGGGCCGCGTATATCCGGCGGGGAGTGACACGCCCTCGGCTCGTTAGCTCCGCCTCGTGGAATCGGCACGTTGCTTCTCATTGGGTGCGTGCGGGGGGCGTTACTGGCTCCGCCCCTGACGAGGAGCTGACAGCCAGCCCCTTCGGGGTAACCCCGTGGAGCGCATGGTCTGGAGCTAATCGAGCCGGTGTGAGGACGCATCCTCCCCCGCTCCGCCGCCATCTCCTCTGTTGTTGTTGTAATTGTTGTTGTAGTTGTTGTTATTGTTGTTGTTTGGGGAAGAAGATGGGAGGAGGTATGGGAAAGGTCCTAAACTCACTACTGATGCCATATAATCACATTCTGGTGCAACGAAGAGTCATAATTAATGGAGACGAGGCCTTAACTGACATAGAATAAGAATAACTAGGAAGATGTCCGAAAGTTGTCTACCTGTGGTGCGGTGGACCTGGGCACGACATTTAATGGGGGAATAAGGGGAAGGTCGGCTCTACTGATTGTTATTTACATGCAATGGGACTAGGGAATGGGGGATCGGGGAAAGTTGGGGAGTATTGGAGAAAATAGGGGAATATTTACAAGCGGATATGGAGGCCAAATTCCATATTCGCAACATTGCACCCTTCTCTACCCTCGGGGCGTCCCGACCCGATAAATTTTTACCTACTTTAGTGTGGCACGCAATGTAGTTCCCTCTACTATTAACTCTACCCTGAGTGCGACAGTTTTACAGATATTCACAAATGAGTAAATATGTCCCCCTGCGACGTTGCACCCTTCTCCTCACAGAAACACACCCACAGGATAACCGAATCCGGAAAGAATCCTCAAACTAAACATACAGCCGGTAGGGAGCATTATTTACAAGACTACGCTGCTATTTACACTACGATCCAGGACCTGTTTTTGGAGGAACACATGCAGATGTTATGCATAGAGAGAGCGCGCTTGCCAGCATCGATACACCAACCCACGAGTGCTCTGTGGCCGACGGCCTTTAATAACGTGCAGAGCACCCTTCCCGAGCATCAAAAGCACCACCCCACCACCAATCGGTGCAGTCACCATTGTTCATTGGAATAAAAATAAATTCGACAACCCCTAACCCTGCAGGTGTCTCTTGCTCTTCTTGTGGTGCACTTGGTGTTAATTAACAGTGGTTCACCTTTATGGCATAGGTGCCACGTTGACCCATAGGTCCTTCCACGGGTGGTGCTTGGCCGCAAAAGAGCTGCGGTCCATTGTGGGTGGCCACAAACATTGCGGTCCATATGGTGTATCGATCCAGGCAGCCAACAGCGAAAGTGCAGGCCCACAACTGCGTAGCCAGCACCTCTCTCTCCTCTCTCTCTACCCCAAAGCCAGATCCTCGGAGGTGGGAGACAAAAGAAGAAACAAGTGAGTAAGGTGGTAAGGGCGCAAAAGTGCACGCAATGTAAGGTGATGCACACTGGGGGCACATGGGAACCAGGTGAGACAGGTACGTTCCTATCGTACGCCCCCCCCCCACCAGGTAACCTACATGGCCCCTCCCTTACCCCTTACTGTATCCACAAAACACAACACTACCCATAAACATCTACTTTACAAATCAACAAACATCCCTACTGTCTTCCCCGTTCCTCCCATAAACCAAATTCGTCTTCTCTCCCTCCTAACCAATCAAATTTGCCATTTTCAACTCTCGTCAAAATTTGCCATCTCCAACTCAACATCATAATTTGCCATTACCAATTCATCATCAGTCCCTCCTAGGGAGGGAGAGATGGAATCACCCCAATGTCTCATCCACGTCGTGATGCGTCTCACAAATCCACACAGCGATTCATCTCCTGCAACAAAACAAAGAAAACACAGGTGTGGAGTCATCATCATCACCACAGGTAAGTGGCTGCGTATGGTGCGACAGGTTCATCAATCCTAACTATCTCCTAAATGACTTTAACAACTTTACACTACCCGGGGTCTCTCTCCGGCCAAACCATTGGCCCTCTTACACTATGGGTTCTAAAAACCAATTCCCATTGGCCAAACTGTGGTGCTCTTCAATTTGGGGTCTCACTCCCCCGATTCATCTCCCGGTGCCCTCGCACAATTTCTGGGCTGCGGCGTGTACCTCTCCCAGTGGGTCTACCCACCTGCACACCTCCACCACTGCAGTTGCCTCCGAGCTTACCTGCTCCTTGCCCTAACCTAACTACCTGGGGAAGGCCCTCTGGCACTCTCCCCACTCGGTGCCCTCTCTGGCACTGGGCTACCCGGGTCCATCCTCCGGATCCTCGGGCCCCATCCACAACTCTACCGGCTCCCAGAGCCCACCTGCGGCCTCACCTGGCCGACATCCTCACAGTGGTGGAGTGCCCAACCAACTACACACACTAACAGGCTACACGCCCAGCCATTTCCACAACACTAATGCACCCATCCACAACACCATTCTGCAACCGCACCACAAATGCCAATATCCAACCACAATTTACCTGTACCCTCTACCTAACACTTACACTACCCGCCCCGGGTACTCGTGAAAGGGGTCCACTCTTCCCCCATCCACACCTTCGCACCACGCACACCACTCCATACCACTTACTCCAACTCTCTCCACACACCTGTACCTGCACACCTGTGCTCTCACACCTGGTGCCACCTGCACCCTTCTCTCCCCAAGCGCATTCACGCTGATCCACAACACTCATTACTCACACACTGCTCCACACACCTGTCCAGTTGCACACCTGTGCAATCACACCTGTTCAATTCTCACACACACACGGCATCATCTCAGCTAACTACTCCCTTCTGAAACTTGCGCTTCCCAGTCGTCCCTTTAAACTATTGCGCTCCCTCGTCATTATAATCCACACTAATCTACCTGCGTCCCCACTACAGGTATCAGTCACTAACTAACCTTAACGTTACCTAAGGTCATCTTCTCTAGATCCCTACACACAATATCCTAACCCACCCGGGCTAGTTTTCACTGCCATACACCCCATAAGCTATTGCTCCTTTGCCCCCCCATGGGAAGGATGGTGGATTTGCCATCCCACCACATCGGGGGTCTCTCACTACCAATTTTGCACATCAAATTGCAACAAATTAAAAATTTGCCAATCATCTGCCAATCATCAAATTTTGCTTTTCTCTAATTTTGGGTCCAAAACACTAACCTCATCACCCAGTCGACTCACTAATACCTCTCGGTGCGCCAATTCCTGTCCAAAGCCCGGCTTCGTAAAGCCAAACAATGGATGCTGGTTGTTTTGTGCCAGCGGCTGGATGCGTCCGGCACTCGGTGCAGGGACGGGGGCTTACCCGTGCCGAGATCCCACGCACCACCTCGGCGTGGAGCCATCCAATGCCCCGATCTCGACCTGCCGGCACGTCTCACCAAAAAGTGGTCGCCATGACGACCCTTTCTATCGGGCTGCCAGCTCCGCCTAGTGGAGCCTGGACGCGGCCGTTCAAAGCGAGGCCCAGCACGCACCGAGGGCCCGACTCGGCTATAAGTCGCTCTAACCTCTAACCCGTGTAACGTCGATGCTTCACCTGGACGCTTACACCCCGCAGCCCGTTCCTTGCTCACACATCCAGCCGTGCCCATGCTCCTCGTACCTTTCCTTACACACCCAGGTGCACCCATCCCACTCACAGCCTTGGTCACACACCTGACCACCGAACACTTTGGCACACATTCGTTGCTCGCACACCTCACCAATACACCGCTTCGCGCCCCCTCCGCGGTCACCTCCTCTGTGACAATTACAGGTGTGCCCTCATTCGCACACCCAATCACGTGCCTCACCACCAACTCCAGCGTGCATTCCCACTCACGCTCTACCATTCCAGGTGTGCATCCTTCCATCCCAGGTGTACATCCTCGCTCACCTGTCACAACTAACTCACGCTCCATGTCACTCCCACTACTTTCACCTCCATTCCTGACAGCGCACTCACCCTTACTCTTGACAGCGCACTCTTTCCTCATGCACCTGTCCGTCACACACCTTCCTCGCGCACACTCTCCCGTCACACCCTCTGTAACACTCACCACAGGTGTGCATTCTTCCTTGCCTTTGACAGCGCACTCTTTCCCCATGCACCTGTCCGTCACACACCTTCCTCGCGCACACTCTCCCGTCACATCCTCTGTAACACTCACCACACCGCGCTTCCATGTGCCCCCTCGCACACGCGCTATGACCGACTCACTCTCGCCAGCACCCTCACTCCTTGGCACGCACTTTTTCCTCACACACCCCAGAGTCGGACTTTCTCGCACACCTCCATTTTCGCACACCAGACCTGTCGCACACTTCACCAACGGCCTCTCACGAACACCCGGGTCCATCTCGACCCCCAAACTCCTTAAATCCCCTGGCGCATCATACGCACGACCATATTGGTCACCACTTACACCGGGTCCTCTTCCTCTTCGCTTCTCCTCCATCACCTGCGAATCCCTCATCCGGTTAATGAGCACATCATCACGATCCAAACACAGACTTTGGACCAATTCTTTTATCTCCTCTTTTATTTCTTTCTTATCCCCTCTCCGTCGCTTCTTAATTTCGCTCATCCCCTCTTCCACTTCTTCTAATTTGTGCTTCACTTCTTTTATTCCCCGGTACGTCTCCTCAAGCTCGTCCTCCAAGGCTACCTTGACCGTTTCCAGGTGCGTCCTCACCTGCCGGTCCTTCGTCTCCATTACCTCTATCACCTCGTCCAACCTCGTTGTCAGTCCCTCACGTACCATCTGACATTCCCTCTTCGTCGCTACCAAGTCATCTTTTAGTTCTTTCTGTGTCGCCTTTAAACCTCCTAATACCGCAGTGTTCCTTTGAACCTGCTCCACTAACTCCGTCTGTCCCACCGTCAGCTGCTCCACCTCCTGCGTCAGGTCCTCTATGCCCCCTTGCAATTTTACAGTCCCCTTTCTCACCTCTTTCTCCATGCGCTCCTTACAGTGCCTCACCTCCTCGCGCACTCCTCCGACCTCCTCACTCACTCCTCTTCTGATCTCCTCTCCCATCACTTGCATCTCCTGCCCAGATGCCACCCTCATCTGCTCCATTTCCTCCCTGTGAGCATCCAGTTTGGTTTCTACCCCTATTCTGACCCCCTCTATCTGCTGCTCCATTTGTTTAACTTCCCTTTCCGCTTGGTCCCTCATGTCCCTCAATTTGCCTTCCATACTGTTTTCTAACCCCTCTAACCCATTTTTCACTCCCTCTATCTGATTCTCCTGGGCAGCCATTCTATTTTCTACCCCCATTAACCCATTTTTCACTTCTTTTATCCCGTTGTCTAACCCCTCAAAATTATTGTCTAACTTCCCAAATTTCTTGTCTAACTCCTCAAAATTATTGTCTAACCCCTCACTGGTACCCCTCGCTTCGTCCCTCATTACCCCCATTTGCTCACTCTGAGCCCTCGCTTCGTCCCTCATTACCCCCATTTGGTTTCCCATTACCCCCATTTGGCCCTCCATTCGCCCACTATCAGCCCTCATTCCCACCATTTGTTCCATAAGGGCCCTCATTTGCAGGAGGAAAAGGTTCGAATCCACCAGGGGCGCTGCCGCGGGCGTGGACGCCGTGGCCACCTCGTGCGTGACAACGCTATTTTGCGACCCTGCCGCCCTCACTGCTTCGCTCTCCTCCTGTCCCTCATGTCCCTCAATTTGGTCCTGGACCGACCCTGCTTCACTCTCCCCTACCGGACCCCAGCCGTCTTGATCCGCCATAGCGCGACTTGCAAAATTCGAGTTTCGTAAAACAAATACAAATTTCGGCCGCTCCAAATTTTGACCAAATTTTTTTTTTCCTCTATTCGTTTTTTTTTTTCAAAATTTGGTCGGGCCTCGAATCTCACTCCCGACACCAATTGTTACAGATACGACTTTGATGGTATGGTGGGCCGAGCGGGATGGCCGCCGTATCCGTACAAGTTACCCGATTGTGCCCGAACGTTGACTAGCCGCGCTATGCTGGCTCAATAAGAAAAAGAAGACACCCGGCTGGATTACAATCACACAATACGACACCAACGTTTCGATTCTCAAGTATATTCGTACGGAAAAGGTTAGATTACAGGGGCTAGAGGTATATTACAGGAAGACAGGCACTTAGACACACTCTTATATTAACCCCGGACAGACGACAGACACACGGGACAAAATGCTGACTCACACGGGGGTTGATGAAAAGGACAGCGGGTATCGATGGCTCAAGGTGCACTCCTGGCTCAAGGCAGAATCGACTCGGTCCGGTCCAGAGATGCGGGGAGGTATCGTCGCGCTGGGGGTGGCGGTGGCTTCTCTCTCCAGTCTCCAAGCTGAGGCGCATCTGGGGTCACATCCGGCGCGGGGCCGCGTATATCCGGCGGGGAGTGACACGCCCTCGGCTCGTTAGCTCCGCCTCGTGGAATCGGCACGTTGCTTCTCATTGGGTGCGTGCGGGGGGCGTTACTGGCTCCGCCCCTGACGAGGAGCTGACAGCCAGCCCCTTCGGGGTAACCCCGTGGAGCGCATGGTCTGGAGCTAATCGAGCCGGTGTGAGGACGCATCCTCCCCCGCTCCGCCGCCATCTCCTCTGTTGTTGTTGTAATTGTTGTTGTAGTTGTTGTTATTGTTGTTGTTTGGGGAAGAAGATGGGAGGAGGTATGGGAAAGGTCCTAAACTCACTACTGATGCCATATAATCACATTCTGGTGCAACGAAGAGTCATAATTAATGGAGACGAGGCCTTAACTGACATAGAATAAGAATAACTAGGAAGATGTCCGAAAGTTGTCTACCTGTGGTGCGGTGGACCTGGGCACGACATTTAATGGGGGAATAAGGGGAAGGTCGGCTCTACTGATTGTTATTTACATGCAATGGGACTAGGGAATGGGGGATCGGGGAAAGTTGGGGAGTATTGGAGAAAATAGGGGAATATTTACAAGCGGATATGGAGGCCAAATTCCATATTCGCAACAATATGTTTCAATGAAGGAAAAGTTCCACGCTCTTACTCCATACCTCTACCTCTAGTTTACTTCTGTGGCCAATCCCTAAATGAGGTGTCATCAGCTCCTGCACCTCATTACCACACCCAACTGTCTTGGGTGCACCATATCTTCAACTGGCCTCTAAGGCTGCCTGTCACATTGGAATTCTCTGCAGAGCGAAGTCTATTCTGAGCCATTAACAGCTCAATATGATGCACAAGGCCTTCATCCTAAATAAAATGGATTATTGTACACTGCTCCTTTCCTATGCCATCTCCAGGCGCTGCATGACGTCATTGCCAGGCAATGAAGGGCGCTCGACCATGACGCACGCTGAAAGGGAGTACTCAGTTTTCACTCTGGGTGTTTTCTTGCTTCCTTGTTTTCTTGTTGTACACCGCTCCTTTCCTATGCCATCTCCAGGCGCTGCATAACGTTATTGCCGGGCACCGAAGGGGGCTCGGCAATGACGCACGCTGAAAGGGAGTACTCAGTTTTCACTCCGGTTGTTTTCTTGCTTTCTTGTTTTATTGTTGTACACCGCTCCTTTCCGATGCAATCTCCAGGCGCTGCATAACGTTATTGCCGGGCACCGAAGGGGGCTTGGCAATGATGCACGCTGAAAGGGAGTACTCAAGTTTTCACTCTGGTTTCTTGCTTTCTTGTTTTCTTGGTTGTCCGGGCGATATCTCAGCCATCCTTTGAGTTAGGAAGCTGAAATTTCGGCACCATCGTGAGTGAGCATGTACTTTGTCAAAAACAGTATTTTTTGTTTTTTGATGAATCAATTAATTGACGAGTTATTTAATTATTAGCGATTAATTAAGTACTTATTTATTTCCTTTCTCTTCTGGCCATGATCTCAGGCACCTTTTGAGTTCGGGAGCTGATATTTGGACATGACAATGACCAAGTGGTTTGGCTGTAAAAGATATTTTTGATTTATTGATTAATCAATTAATCGATTAATTATTTAATTATTCGATTAATGACAATTTTTTTTTTTTAACGTAACAGATTCTGATGGAATGATGGTGTGTTCTATTATGTGTTCTATTAGCGAATTGATTAATTATTTCATTTTTTAATGACATTTATTTATTTATTTTCATTATTAATTATTTCTTTATTTTATTTCTCATCTGGGCAATATCTCAGGCACCTTTTGAGCTAGGAAGCTAATATTTGGACATGATAGTGACCACGTAATGTGACTATAAAGGATATTTTTGATTTATTGAGTAATCATTTAATCGATTAATTATTTATTGATTAATCAATTAATTATTGAATTTTTTTATTTATGACTTATTTAATTAAATTTCTAAAAGATACATCTTTGGATGAAGCACTCATGGCTTAGTTATGCTATTGTACACCGCTCCTTTCTTCTGCCATCTCCAGGCGCTGCATAATGTCATTGCCGGGCACCGTAGGGGGCTCGGCAGTGACACACGCTGAAAGGGAGTACTCAGTTTTCACTCTGGTTGTTTTCTTTCTTTCTTTCTTGTTTTGTTGTTTGTCCAGGCGATATCTCAGCCATCCTTTGAGTGAGGAAGCTGAAATTTCGGCACAATAGTGAGCAAGTATTGTCAAAAACGGTATTTTTGGTTTTTCGATTAATCAATTAATTGAGGAGTTATTTAATTATTAGCGATTAATTAAGTACTTAATTAATTAATTAAATTTCCTTTCTCTTCTGACCATTAACTCAGGCACCTTTTGAGCTGGGAAGCTAATATTTGGACATGGCAGTGACCTAGTGATGTGGCCATCAAGGATATTTTTGATTTATTGATTAATCATTTAATCGTTTAATTATTTATTGATTAATCGATTAATTATTTATTGATTAATCAATTAATTATTTAATTTTTTATTAATGACTTATTTAATTAAATTTCTAAAAGATACATCTTCGGATGAAGCACTAGTGGTTTAGTTATGCTATTAGCCAATTGATTAAGAAAATATTTTGTGATAATCTTTTATTGATTTTAATTATACAATTAATCAATCAATTAGTGTACACCTCTCCCTCCCAATGCAGCCTCTGCATTGCCACGCTGTAGGATATTTAATTATTTGGCATGGAGATGGTGTACTTTAAATGTATCTGTACTTGTTTTCTTCTTTTCTTGTTTGTTTGTCTGGGCGATATCTCAGCCATACTTTGAGCTCGGAAGCTGAAGTTTCAGCACAATAGTGAGCAAGTACTTTGTCGAAAACGGTATTTTTTGTTTTTTGATTAATCAATTTATTGATGAGTTACTTAATTATTATCGATTAATTCAGTACTTATATATTTCCTTTCTCTTCTGACCATTATCTCAGGCACATTTTTAGTTTGGAAGCTGATATTTGGACAGGCCAATGACCAAGTGATTTGGCTGTAAAGGCAATTTTTGATTTATTTATTAATCCCGTGGTTCTTAACCTGGGTTCGACGGAACCCCAGGGGTTCAGTGAGCCAGTCTCAGGGGTTCGGCGTAGGTCCTCCGAAGCGCATTGCAATTTTTTTTTTTTTATTTTTTTTTTTTTAGTTTTGTATCAATTTTGAATCTATGTGTAATTACGCTTATTATTAATATTATTATTATTTTGCTATGTATGTTAAGAACGAATGGAAATGTTATTTGTAATTGTATTCCCATCCCATTCATGGTTTCTCTGGTCTGTGTTCAAGATAAATTGTTTCACACTGACTGTAGTAAGTTGAATCAATGAGCAACTTGCTAATTATTCTGTTGATGGTGCTTACTTGCTTACTTACTGGATTTTGGACTTTGCAGATGTTCGGAAATTCCAGTGAATAGCCTCAATTAGCTTGCCGTGTGCCATGCGTCATTGGTCGCGCCTTACTTTGGAGTTACTGATTAATTGAAAAGTAAGTTGGAAATGTTTGTGGATATGCAGGGCGGGTTCAGAGTTATATTAAAGTCAAAAGTGGATGGTGATTATAAAATATGATTGAATTACTCAGAAAATTAGGTGGAGGTGATATAACTCCTTTGGTCGCAATTCAAAACTAACAATTCACAGTTTTCTATGTAATATTATAATGGGATTTGAGGCAACATAGAGTTGAGTAGATAATATATCCCGTCATCGTAACTATAAGTTATGTTTTCTTCGTTAAAATTTCTCAGTTTTCAGAGGGGTACTGATTATATTTAAGCATGTTCCTTTTAAAATTTTTGTCATATAATTATTTGCCCGAACTCAATTAAGATCAGTTTGTTACTTTTTTTTTTTTTTTTTGCATTATGTCGAGCAAAAAAAGGAAGTGGTCAGAGGATTACGTGCGGTACGGGTTCACGTGTTTGACGGAACGGGACGGAAGTCAGCGTCCTCAATGCATGCTTTGCAATGTCAAGTTGAGCAACTCCAGCCTAGCACCAGCAAAACTACGGGAACACTTCAAAAAACTGCACGGTGAGGGGCAGTACAAAGACGCAACGCTGGATGAATTCAAATTGAAGAGAGTCTGATTCGACGCAAGTGCTACCTTGCCCACTCTCGGCTTCGTTCCAATTGACAAACCGATCCTCACAACGTCGTATGAACTTGCGTACCTGATCGCAAAGCAGGGCAAACCGCACACCGTTGGTGAGACACTCATCAAACCGGCCGCGTTGAAGATGGCCAACATCATGCTGGGAAGAGCTGCTGAAAACAAGTTGTCTCTCGTTTCACTCTCAAATGACACCATCAGATGCAGAATCGACGACATGAGCGATGACATCCTCGCCCAGGTAGTTGCAGATTTAGTCGTGAGCCCGACGAAATTCAGCCTTCAACTCGACGAGACCACCGACGTTTCGAATTTGAGCCAGCTCATCATATTTGTGCGTTATGTCAAAGGAGACGAGATCAAGGAAGACTTTCTGTTCCGCAAGCCTCTCACAACAACGACGAAGGCAGCTGACGTGAATAAGCTTGTGGACGACTTCTTCAGAAGCAACTGCCTCTCGTGGAACATGGTGTCTGCAGTTTGCTCGGACGGAGCTCCAGCCATGCTGGGATGCAACTCCGGTTTTGGAGCGCTGGTGAAGGCCGATGCACCACACATCATCGTCGAGCACTGCGTCCTGCACAGACACGCGTTAGCATCAAAAACCCTGCCTCCAAAACTGGCCAATGTTCTGAAAATCGTCGTTGAAACTGTGAATTATGTGCGAAGCCGTGCTCTGAATCATCGCATCTTCAAAGAGCTGTGCAATGAAATCAGCTCTGAATTCGAAGTCCTTCTCCACCACTCTAACGTTCGATGGTTATCACGAGGGAAGGTAGTGAGCCGTGTTTTTGCCTTGCGTGTAGAATTAGCCCTGTTTTTGTGAGAACACCAGCATTGCCATGCAACGCACTTCCAAGAGTCAGAGTTCATCCTCGCCTTGGCGTACTTGGCTGACATCTTCGACGCATTCAATCATCTCAATTGCCAGATACAGGCAGGGCGGTGGAGTGAATGTCATCGAATCTCAAGAAAAGCTGAGCGATTTCCGAAAGAAGTTGTGGAGGCCTCCTGTTGTGGAGGCGGCGAACAGAGAACGACAACTTCGCGAACTTTTCGCTACCGGACGAGTGCGTGAGCGGGATCGAAGATGAGTTTGATGTTGGAGGCACTGCTGTACCGGGGGAGCTGAAGCAAGCGATTGCCACGCACTTGGATGAGCTGGGAAAGTCATTCGACAGCTACTTCCCCGACCAAGAGCAATACCAGCATGGGTGAGGCAGCCGTTTACTTTCGACGTTGCAATGGCAGATGTCAACGACCAATACCTCGACGACCTCATCGAACTTCAGCAGAGCCAGACTCAACAACAACTCTTCGGCACAACAACGCTCTCAACGTTTTGGTGCCGCCAAATGGAAGGGTATCCTCACATCGCTAAAATTGCCCTTGAGATCCTCACGCCGTTCGTTACAATGTATATCTGCGAGCATACGTTTTCGAAACTGGTGGACATTAAAACAAAGAAAAGGAGCAGGCTTGCATGCGAAAATGATTTGAGGGTGGCCCTTGCCAAAACAAAACCACGCATTTCCCAGATCGCCTCCTGAAAAGAAGAACAGAAAACACATTAAGATGCAATTCTTCTTAATTTTTTGGTCAAATTTGAGGGGTTCCGCGAGTGTTCGGTAGGTTTTGTTAGGGTTCGGCACCTTTAAAAAGGTTAAGAACCACTGGTCATTAATCAATTAACTATTTAATTATTTGATTAATGACCTTTTTTTTTTTTTTAAAGTTACAGATTCGGATGAAATGGTGGTGGTATATGTATTCTATTAGCCAATTGATTAATTATTTCTCTTTTTTTATGATTATTATTTATTTATTTTCATTATTAGTCATTTCTTTATATTCTTTTTCATCTGGGCAATATCTCAGGCACCATTTTAGCTAGGAGGCTGATATTTGGACAGGACAGTGACCAAGTGATGTGGACAAAGGATATTTTTGATTTATTGATTAATCGATCAATTATTTATTGATTAATCAATTAAGTATTTAATTATTTGAGTAATGACGATTAATTTGTTTGTTTTTTTTAAGTTATAGATTCGGATGAAACGGTGGTGATTTAGGTATTCTATTAGCCAATTGATTAATTATTTAATTATTTTATGACTATTATTTATTTATTTTCTTTCTCATCTGGGCAATATCTCAGGCACCTTTTGATTTAGGAAGCTGATATTTGGACGCAACAATGACCAAGTGATTTGACTGGAAAGGGTGTTTTTGATTTATTGATTAATCAATTAATCGATTAATTATTTATTAATTAATCAATAAATTATTCAATTTTTTCGATTAATGACCTATTTTTTAATTAATTTTCCAAAAGTTACAGCTTCGGATGAAGCACTGGTGGTTTAGATATGCCATTGGCCAATTGATTAAGAAAATCTTTTATGATTATTATTTGTTGATTTTAATTATGCAATTAATCAATCAATTATTGTACACCTCTCCCTCCCAATACCGTCTCTCTGTGCTGCATGGTGGTATTGCCGGACGCCAAATGCTCCCTGGCAATGCCACGCTTGAGGATGTTATTTATTTATTTGGCATGGGGGCAGTGTACTTTGAATGTATCTGTACTTGTGTTTTCCTTATTTTGGGGTGATGCTGCTGCTTCCCATCTTGGAGTCTTTCAAGTCCAAGATTTTTCAAAGGATAGGAAATTTAGGTTGAGATTCACCTCACTTCTGTCCTCCCCCAACTGGATCTCTCTGCCCTCTATCCATCCGCATCACCACCCTCTTCCAACCCGTCCTCCAGGTTGCATTTGTTTTTCCAGTAACACACACCTGCTTAAAGTTTCTAAATCAAAGCTGACTGTTTATCTTCATTCTTTCATCCACTTTTCACGTCTGTGGAAGTGGCAGGGCTCTTCTTCTGTGTCCGTTTTGCACTTTTCCGTATAGTCTTGTCCACGAGTACGCACGTTTTCACTACCACCGACAAAGGAAGAAGACCAGACCATTGGCGTTTCACGATTGGTTTAGACTCTTGGGTCAATAAATGGTCCGCTGTTCCCGGGGCAAAGAGACCCCCTTGGTCATGATTGGTAAACGACTTAGGGCGGAGAGACCCTGTTGCAGCTCCATGGTCTTCTCGCTCCTGCATTTTTGGACACTGTGTTCTAGTCTTGCTGTTGCCTGCTTTGGACAGCTCTATACCTCCACTCCTCACGTCAGCTTAGTTGAATTATTGCAGCATTAGCTACGGTGTGGTTGGCAACAGCTCGATTGGCTATTACGCATTTATGGGTGTGGCTATCCATGCGACAGCTGCAAAAAGAATAGTTCCTCACCAGGTAAGCGTTGCTTCAGCAGCCTCACGCACACGGAGAGATGCCGGCGCCTGTTCCTTCTCCCCTTTGAGTGTCACTGTACTGCCAGGCCCAACTCGAGACTTTGCTCCAGAAACGCCCAGTTCCACAATTTCCAAGACCTCCCATAAGCAATTCTGTAAAGTAAAGTAAAACAAGGCAAGTGTAAAAACAAACGTTTACATCAAGAATTCAGGGATTATTCTTCATTTTGGATAAATTTGCAACTGCTGTTTCCACCTGATCAGAACTAAGTTTTTGGAACCCGATTCGTCGGTGCTTTTCTGTTAAATTTTCGTCCCTGTGTTGTTACCTCCACCACCGAAGGTGGACGGAGGTTTTGTTTTCACTCCTGTCTGTTTGTCTGTTTGTTATGGATGCATGCAACGTATAATGTATAATGTTGGTCTGTGTCATTTGTTTGTATGTTTGTTTGTATGGTTGTTTTGGCTGTGAGGATGATAATGGACGAACGCTTTCAACTATCTTCTTCAAACTTTACCAGAGGGCTCTGAAGACCAAAAGTGAGGCTGTCAATGTTTTTTGACTATATAGGTATTTTATTTTTTGGACTATATAAAACTATCTGCCATGACTTTCCTGGAAAAAACACATTTCCAAGATGGCCTCCAAAGCCAGTCCCTGACTGGGCATCTTCCGTCGTGCGAAGTTCTTTCTGGGCACTTCTGAGCTCCTCACCACAAACAAAGCTTTCATCCGCAGCTCAATGGAATACTGCTCACCCCTCTGGGCTGGTGCTCCTGCCTCACACCCAGCTCGGCTTCACGCAGTTGAAAACAAAGCATTCAGAATCAATGGAATCTCCCACGATGAAGCAGATTCTGAGGGCCTTTCTCTCTCTCACCGCAGGTAGGTAGGTGCTCTGTCATCTACCGACTCCTCTCCAGCCTTGCTCCCCCTGCTCTGTCTGTGCTCTGTCCCCCAAATATTCCTGCAGGATGCACAAGATCTGCCAACAACCATCTTCTGGTGAAACTGCCAAAATCAAGACTCTCTACTCACCTTCACTCTTTCATTCCTCTTTTCTCCCACCTCTGGGACAAACTCCCACACTCTCTTCAATCCCTCTCCTCCCTCCAGGTCTTCAAAACAGTTGTTCACCACCATCTCTCGTCTTCCCCCATGCAAAACCTTGATCTATTCTACCCCAGTTAACACACTCCAAATCCGCCTGTTTTAATCTCCAACTTCTTTCCTGAAATTCCTAGTAGTGTTCATTTGCTTTATACCATGTACCTCTCCCTCCTCCCCAGCCCTCCCCCTTCCACTGATCTACCGACGTCCTTGTTCCCTACTATTGTTGTGCTTGTGTGCTTCCCTCTCTCCCCCTCTTGTCTCCTGCTCCCTTCATTCTATGTTTTATGCGTCTGTGCATGTTTTCATGTTCAATGTGTTAGCTCTTACACGAGCCTCGATTCTGTATCCCAAAAAAATAAATAAATAAAATGTCAAGGTCAAAGGTCAAGATTTTCTTGTTTGTTTGTCTGGGCGATATCTCAGCCATCCTTTGAGCTTGGAAGGTGCTATTGGACAAGACATGACAAAGTGATTTGGCTGTAAAGGGTATCAATTATCAATTATTTAATTTTTCGATTAACTACTTAATTTTCAAAAAGTTACAGACTCGGATGAAACAGTAGTGGCATAAGTATACTATTAGCCAATTGATTAACAAATTAATTATTTTACGACTATTATTTATTTAATTTTATTACGCAATTGATCAATCAATTACTGATTCTCTCGATTTTCATCATTCCTGTCAGGCTACCACCTGATGTCCTTTCTTGTTCATTTGTTGCACTGTCTGTGAACAGGGTATCTCAAAAAGTTGTGGACGGATGTGGATGAAATTTGTTGGTGAGGTTTGGTATGTGACAAGGACGAAATTATTATATTTGGTGAAGATAGGGATCCGGATACAATAAATTTTTAAGTGATGCTTCACCATTCAGTGATCGGGCTAAAACCGTTGTATAGCAGGATATCTCAAAAGGTTATGGATGGATTCGTAAATAAATCCCATTTTAATGATAAAGGAACGCTTTCCCGTCTCTTGCTTGCTGCGCTTTGCGCTGTCATTTGCGTGCTCCTTGGGGAACGGCAAGATTTAATACTTCAACGCAGTCATGAACACCTTTCGGTTATTCGAGAAATACACCCTGATGTGACAATCTGTTTAACAGAATCTTTCCTCCTGCAGGACATCCCTGACTCAGTGTCTCTCCCCGGCTATTGCCTCCTCTGATTTTATGGGCCCGCTCTGACGGCGCAGTTGAACATTACATCAAGAACTAAATTTATCACTGTCCTTGCACCGATTATACACTTCCCAAACACCAGGAGTAACTATCGCTCCGACTTCCCCTCTTCCCTTCCTTCCTCTCCATCTCTCTCCATCTATATATATATATATATATCTATATATATCTATATATATATATATCTATATATATGTATGTATATATATATATATAATGGTATCTGTAATCTGGTTCTCCAACCTAATGAGCGGACAACATGACGTCGTGGCAGGCGGTGCGTAAACACCGCGTGGCAGGCGGTGCGTATCGCTCCCAGCAAGGTGCAGCAGCAGCTGTATGGGACACCTTGCTGGCGGTTCTCCACTGATGATATGAAGGTCGCATAGTGACTGATATATATATATATATATATATATATATATATATATATATATATATATATATATATATCCAAATATATGTGCAGTTCTCCAGCTTTCAATGAGCGCAAGTAATGACGTCACTGCCATGTACATACGCTCTGCCTGTCAAGCTCTCAAGAGAACCCTCTGACAGAGCAGAATTTTGATCTTAGTTCAGATACTGTCATAAGTGTATGTAAAACTCACAGTTACCGACCTGGTTTCGCCCTTTTGGGGCTCATCAGGGCAACGCAGTGAGTACTGCATACACTTATGACTCTGAAAACCTTTCGGTTATATACCAGTCACTTTGCGATTTCATACCATCAGTGGTGAACCGTCATTAAGGTATCCCATCCAGCTATGCTGTACCTTAATGGGAGCGATAAGTGCCATCTGCCACATGGCACATTACCTCTGGTATCCACTCATTATATGGAATCCCCTGGATGCAGCCGGGAGCAAACCAATCCAAATATATGTGCAGTTCTCCAGCTTTCAATGAGCGCAAGTAATGACGTCACTGCCATGTACATACGCTCTGCCTGTCAAGCTCTCAAGAGAACCCTCTGACCTTTCATGAACATGAACTGGGTTGCTAGGCGACCGCACGTGCACTTCCGGTCTGTGTGCGCACAAAACGTAAAATTTTAATTTTAATCCAATTTCAGAGTCATAAGTGTATGCAGTACTCACTGCGTTGCCCTGATGAGCCCCAAAAGGGCGAAACCAGGTCGGTAACTGTGAGTTTTACATACACTTATGACAGTATCTGAACTAAGATCAAAATTCTGCTCTGTCAGAGGGTTCTCTTGAGAGCTTGACAGGCAGAGCGTATGTACATGGCAGTGACGTCATTACTTGCGCTCATTGAAAGCTGGAGAACTGCACATATATTTGGATTGGTTTGCTCCCGGCTGCATCCAGGGGATTCCATATAATGAGTGGATACCAGAGGTAATGTGCCATGTGGCAGATGGCACTTATCGCTCCCATTAAGTTACAGCATAGCTGGATGGGATACCTTAATGGCGGTTCACCACTGATGGTATGAAATCGCAAAGTGACTGATATATATATATATATACAGTATATATATATGTATATGTATATGTATGTATATGTATATGTATATGTATATATGTATATGTATATGTATGTGTATGTGTATATATGTATATGTATATGTATGTGTATATGTATGTGTATATGTATATATATATATATATATATATATATATATATATATATATATATATATATATATATATATATATATATATATATATATATATATATATATATATATATATATATATATATATATATATATATATATATATATATATATATAAGTCCATCTCCACCGCCACCCACTCTATCCTGACAAACTGCATCACTGAATTAAAATCCTGGCTTCAAATCAACTTCCTCAAACTTAACTATGATAAATCTGAAACTTAACTATATATATATATATATATATATATATATATATATATATATATATATATATATATATATATATACAGATGGCTGCAAAAGTAGGTATACAGCAATGAAAAACAAAACGTGCGCACAAAACGTATTTTATTGATTATACAAGCATATCAATAATAACACATCAATAATAAACATATCAATGAATTAAATGAATTAAATTAAATTATTAAATTAAATGAATCCTAGCACCACTATTATAATACTGGTAATACTGGTATAATCCTTACTGTATACCTACTTTTGCAGCCCCCTGTATATATATATATATATATATATATAATAATAATAATAATAATAATAATGCATTTATTTTATATAGCGCTTTTCAGGAAGCCCAAAGACGCTTTGACAGAGTGCAAAACATAATGCATAGCAAAACATAAAAACAATTGCAAAAAAAGAAGAATCAATAGGGAAATATTCAAAGCACAAAGGAGGGAGAAGGAGAGGAGATAGTCAGGGGTTAGATGCTGTGGGTTAAATGTTGAATGCAGTGTTGAACAGGTGGGTCTTGAGTGATGTTTTGAATGTGGTGAGTGAGGAGGAGTCTCTGATGGTGTGAGGTAGTGAGTTCCAGAGGGTGGGAGCAGCGATGGAGAAGGCCCTGTCCCCCCAGGATCTGAATTTGGTCCGGATGGGGGGGGGGGGGGGGGGTCAGGAGGTTGGTACCAGCAGAGCGGAGGTTGCGGTTGGGAGTGTGTCTGGAGAGGAGGTCAGCCAGGTAGGATGGGGCCACGTTATGGAGGGCTTTGTAGGTCAAGAGGAGGATTTTGTACTGGATTCTCTGGGAGATGGGGAGCCAGTGAAGCTTGCAAAGGACGGGGGTGATGTGGTCACGGGTCCGGGAATGGGTGAGTAGACGGGCAGCGGAGTTCTGAATGTATTGGAGTTTATTGGTGATTGTTGAGGGTGAACCATAAAGGAGGCTATTGCAGTAGTCCAGACGGGAAGTGATGAAGGCGTGGATGAGGGTTTCTGCAGCCACGGAGGAGAGGGATGGACGGAGACGGGCGATGTTTTTCAGGTGAAAGAAGGCTGTCATTGTGATCTGCTTAGTGTATTTGTCGAAGGAGAGGGTTTGGTCAAAGATGATGCCAAGATTCCGGATGTATGGGGAGGTGGATACTGGGATACCGTCGATGTTGAGGGCAAAGTTATGGGTGGATTTTATGAGCGTTTTTGGGCCAATGATGATTATTTCAGATTTATCATAGTTAAGTTTGAGGAAGTTGATTTGAAGCCAGGATTTTAATTCAGTGATGCAGTTTGTCAGGATAGAGTGGGTGGCGGTGGAGATGGACTTGGTGGAGATGAAAAGCTGGATGTCATCGGCGAAGCAGTGGAATTGGAGACCATGACGGCGGATTAAGTGACCAAGGGGGGACAGGTAAAGGATGAAGAGGAGGGGGCCAAGAACTGAACCTTGGGGGACACCTTGGGGGAGGGGAGCAGTGGGGGATTTGCAGTTATTGATGGAGATGATCTGGCGTCTGTCAGAGAGGTATGATTTAATCCAAGAGAGGGCAGTGCAGGTAATGTTAAAGGTGGTTTCAAGTCGGGTGAGGAGGATGGTGTGATCGATGGTGTCAAAGGCGGCGCTGAGGTCGAGGAGGATGAGAATGTTGAGGTTGCCAGCGTCAGAGGAGAGGAGAAGGTCGTTGGTGATTTTGAGGAGAGCAGTTTCAGTACTGTGGTTGGAGCGGAATCCGGATTGGAATGTTTCATACAGGTTATTGGCAGAGAGGTGATGTTTGAGTTGAGTGGCTACAGCGCATTCCAAAACTTTTGACAGAAAGGGTAGGTTGGAGATAGGTCTGAAGTTATTTAGGGTGTCGGGGTTTAGTCCAGGTTTTTTCAGAATGGGGGTAACAGCAGCAATTTTGAGGGACGGTGGGACGATGCCTGTAGACAGGGAGGAGTTTATTGTTGCAATGATAAGTGGAGAGAGAGCAGGAAGGGAGGCCTTGACAAAGCTGGAGGGGATGGGGTCAAGAGTGCAGGTGGCAGTTTTCATTCCTATGAGGAGTTCAGAGAGGTCAGTAGGGGAGACTGGGGAGAATTGAGACAGGGGATGGCAGGATAAGGGGGGTCAGGTGGTTTGAGGTGGAGCGGGTGCAGCGGTGGTAAAGCTGTTGTAGATGTTTTCAATTTTGCGTTGGAAGAATGAAAGGAAGGAGATGCAGTTGTCTACTGTGAATGACTGGGTGGTGGTGTTCAGGGGGCTGAGGAGTTTGTTTATTGTAGAGAAGAGTGCTTTTGGGTTTCTGGAGCCAGAGTGGATAATTTGAGAGTAGTAGGCGGAGCGGGCGCGGGAGAGGGCATCTTTATAGTGTTGTAGGTGGTCCTTGTAGGCCTGGGAGTGAACTGTGAGACCTGTTTTATTGCGGAGTCTTTCAAGTTGGCGAGCACGAGTTTTCATCAGGCGGAGTTCAGGGGTAAACCAGGGAGCAGAATGGGTGAAAGAAACTGTTTTGGTTTTCATTGGCGCAAGCTGGTCAAGGCAGGAGGAGAGAGTGTGGTTGTAGTAGTCAGCGAGGTCAGAAGGGGTGTGGAGGTCAACGAAGGGAGAAGTGGACATTTTTTCAGAGAGGGTGGATGAGAATGAGGTAGGTGAAAGAGCGTTTAGCTTACGGAAGTTGATAGTGCGATAATGCCTTGGTGCTGGGGTGGGGATGTTGATAGTCAGAGTGATGGCTAAGTGGTCAGAGAGAGTGAGGTCGGAGCCAGAGAGATGGTGCAAAATTAGTCCAGCAGAGCAGACAAGGTCCAAAATGTGACCACGGTTATGGGTAGGAAAGTTGACATGTTGAGTGAGGTTAAAGCAGGTGAGTAAATCAGTGAAGTCAGTGGTTATCGTGGAGTCAGTGGAGTCCATGTGGATATTGAAATCACCAAGGAGGATTGAGGGGGAGAGGGAACATAGCTGGGTCAGAAAGTAGGAGAAGTCAGACAGGAATGATGGGTGTGGTTTGGGAGGGCAGTAGACAACAGCCATGACTGACTGTGTGTGACCAGAGAGTTTAAAAGCCAGGTGTTCAAATGATGGAGCAGATGCGATGGAGATGAGGCTGGTCCTGATGTCTTGTCGGTGAATAACGGCAATTCCACCACCTCGGCCCTCCGAGCGTGGTTTATTGATGTAAGAATATCCATTGGGTGTGGTGAGGTTGAGTGCGAAGTAGTCCAGAGGTTGTTGCCAGGTCTCAGTGAGACAGAGAAAGTCCAGTTTATTTTCCAGGATGTAGTCGTTCAGGATGAGGCATGTGTTGTTGAGGGACCGGGTATTGAACAGGGTAAGCTTGATGTTGTCTTGTACGGCGGGTATGAATTCAGGTGATTTGGCCAGGGTTCGCAGACAGGAGGTGCGATTGTGTGCGTTGTTGTGACCAGGTGCGCTGGGACGATGAGTGGGAGTGCGCTGAGCCGACCAGAGGACGGGGATGGAGTGACCTGATTGTAAATAAACAAACTTACGACCGGAGCCACGGTGAATGTACCTGGGTCGACGCAGGAGTCCATTGGATTTGATTGCAGAGATGCATGATGGGGTGGAGCGGGTATTAAGCAGGAGAAGCCTTGCGGCGGAGTACCGCAGAGCCATGCCAGCAGGAGCGAAGAGACGAGCACAAGGCCAAAGTCGAGGAGTGAAACAATGGGCACAACCCACGGGAGCGGGCCCGAGGAAACAGCGAAGGAGCCGAGCAGGTGAGGCTAGGAGCAGAGCCGGGACCATGCAGAGGGCAGACAGGAGCGAAGAGACGAGCACGAGGCCAAGGTTGAGGGGGCAAAGCAGCAAATGCAGCGGCAAACGACCGCCGCCGCTAATCAAGATCACGGCGGCAAACCGCCATCACCACCGCTGCAAACAATGGGCACAACCCACGGGAGCGGGCCCGAGGAAACAGCGAAGGAGCCGAGCAGGTGAAGCTAGGAGCAGCAGAGCAGAGCCGGGACCATGCAGAGGGCAGACTCAATGGCCAAAAATCCGCTACGACCACCAGAAAAGCAAGATACGGACAATGGTCCAGTCAGAGAAGCGGCGAGCAAGCGACGCCAGCGTCCTCTCCGGGCCGGACCGGAAGCGGATTCCAATATATATATTTCTGTTTTTCTGTTTTTTTCCAATAGAAAAACATTTCTGTTTTTTCGGTATATATATATATATATATATATATATATATATATATTTATATATATATATACAGGGTGAATCAAAAGTAGCGCCCGCGCCCCATTTCTGTTTTCGGCTGTCAGATTCTTTCTGGGATGTCATGTTGTTAATAATTGTCTTGCAGATTATTAATTTTCTTTGTTTATTTCTTTTTGTTTTTGTTTTGCAGGTTATTGCTGAGAGTTTGGAAAGTCACTGAATTTGCACCAAATTGAACCATGAATTACCTTTCAATGAATCGACGCATTGCGGCCGTGAAACATTACTACAAATGTTATGAACAACCAACGATGGCGGCACGTCGTTTGGCACAGGAATTCGATATTAACCCACCCCAGGGAAGAAACATACGATTGATTGTCGAGAAATTTGAAGCAACAGGGTCGGTAGCCACTGCAAAGAAGTCCGGTCATCCGAAAACGGAAACGAATGTAGCTAAGGCTGAAGAAGCCATCAGGAGACTGGAACAAAGTCCGCAAAAGTCAACTCGCCATTTATCTGCAGAGTTGGAAGTGAGCCAATCAAGTGTTATCCGTATCCTTCACCAGAAAAACTGGAAACCTTACATTCCACGCTTACTGCATGCCCTTCATGATGGAGATGACAACCGCCGTCTTCAATTTTGCGAAGTTCTTAGCTAAATTTGACGAAGAGGACACAATGCTAGACAATATCTGGTGGTCAGATGAGGCATGTTTTAAGCTTAATGGCACAATTAACAGACACAATTGTGTCTACTGGGCTGCGGAGAACCCAAGAGTGACAGTTGAGAAGGAGGTAAATTTACCTGGCATGATAGTTTGGGCAGCCATATCTCCATTAGGGATAATTGGACCCTTTTTCTTTGAGGGATCTGTCACTACAGAAATTTACCTGGATATGCTGCAAACCTTCTTTTGGCCCAGGGTACAAGATCAGGACTGTTATTTCCAGCAAGATGGAGCTCCACCTCATTATGGACGTCATGTTCGTCAGTGGCTTGTTGAAAACTTTCCCGGAAAGTGGATCGCCCGCCGCGGTCCGATCGAGTGGCCGTCACGCTCCCCAGACCTTACACCTCCAGATTTCTTTCTTTGAGGGCTCATGAAAGACCTTGTTTATCTTGAAAAGCCTCGTACCATTCAGGAATTGAAGGCTCAAATCACTGCAAAGTTTGAGGAAATTGATATTGAACTCTGCAAGCGTGTGTGCCACTCTGTGCCTGCTCGGCTGCAATTGTGCATCGATCACGAGGGAGGGCACTTTGAAAATTGCAAGTAAAACAGCTTGGTACACTTCCGTAATAATTTTCCCCTGAATAAATGGTTAGATAAACATGTCATTCATTTATTTCTATACCTTCTTGTACACTGTAATACAAATGGCAAACCAAACAATCAACTGACAGAATTATATATTTTCAATTGTCACCCTGCCAATTGGCGTGCAGTACCTTTCTCACCAGCCATGGCACTTCATGAAAGGACTTCTGTGACTGCATGGGACTTTTTTTTTTTTTTGTATACAGAGTCGAGGCTTGTGAAAGAGCTAACATATACCAAACAAACAAATCAAACAAACAAGCAAACAAAGTATATAAAAAGGGGAGCGGTCGTCAAGATGGGGAGAGAAGGGGAGGAAGCACACAAACACAACATTTGAGAGCAGGGACATCGGGAGATGTGTGGGAGGGAGAGGGCCTGGGGGGAGGCAGGATAGGTATAAAACGCAAGGACACCAAGGACTTCCAGGAAAGAAGACAAAAGTCACCTCAAAAAAGTGGATTTGGGGTGAAATTAGAGGGGGTAGAAAAGATCAAGGTTTTGGATTGGGGAAGATAAGAGATGGTGGTGAGCAGCCGTTTTAAAGACCTGGAGGGAGGAGTGGGATTGAAGAGAGTGAGGGAGTTTGTTCCAGAGGGGGGAGAAAAGAGGAATGAAGGAGTGAAGGTGAGCAGAGAGTCTTGATTTTGGCAGTTTAACCATAAGAGGGTTGCAGGCAGATCTTGTGCGACCTGCAGGAATATTTGGGGGACAGAGCCCAGCGAGAGCTGGGGGAGCAAGGCCGGAGAGGAGTCGGGAGAAGACGGAAAGACCACCAACCTGCCTGCGGTGAGTAAGTGAAAGGCCCTCGGAGATAGCGTCATCGCGGGAGATTCCAATGATTCTGAACGCTTTGGTTTCAACAGCGTGAAAACGAGTTAGGTGTGAGGCAGGAGCACCAGCCCAGAGGGGAGAGCAGTATTCCATTGAGCTGCGGATGAAAGCCTTGTATGTGGTGAGGAGCTCAGGTGTGCCAAGGAAGGACTTCGCATGACGGAGGATGCCCAGTCGGCGACTGGCTTTGGAGGCCAGCTTGGAAATGTGGTTTTCCCAGGAAAGATCATGGCAGATAGTGAGACCCAAAAGCTTGAGTGACAGAACTTCTTGGAGAGGATTATTCAGAAAGTAGATGGGAGGGTTGTCCAGTCGGTCCTTTCGGAGAGACATCGTAAGAGTGTGAGATTTGTCAGGATTGAAAGACATGTTCCACTTGTTTGCCCAGTCTGTGATTTTGTCCAGGTCTGCAGAGAGTGAGGAGGCTGCAGACTGCCGATCTGAGGGATGAGGAATGGAGCGGCAGAGAGTGGAGTCATCAGCAAAGAGATAGAGAGGATTTTCAAGAGAGTCAGAGAGATCATTGATGAAGACCAGAAAAAGCACAGGGCCCAGAACACTGCCTTGGGGAACTCCAGCCTGAACAGGAAGAGGAGATGAGAGAAACCCATTCAGGGCCACACGTTGACTACGACGAGAGAGGAAGTCCGCCAGACATGTGTGGAGATTTCCATGGATACCAAAGGAGGAGAGTTTGGTGAGCAGAGCGGGGTGCCAGACCGTATCGAAGGCACGTGATATGTCGAGGGAGACAGCTCTAATTTTCTGTTTGGCATTGAGGACCTCCATCCATTGTTGAGACAGCAGAAGCAGCATGTCCAGAGTAGAGTGACCTGGTCTGAAACCAAATTGATGATCAGAGATCAAGCCATTGGAGAAGAGGAAAGATTTCATATCTGAAGCAATGATGGATTCCATGACTTTGCTGATAATTGGGAGAAGGCTTATTGGTCTGTAGTTGCTAGGATCTCTTTTTGCACCTTTTTTGTGCAAAGCGGTGATGTTGGCTGATTTCCAAGCAGATGGCAGTTGACCTTGAGCAAAAGAGAGGGTGAAGAGAACAGAGAGAGGGAGTGTAAGAGCGGAAGAACAGGATTTTAGGACCCGTGGGCTGATGCCGTCAGGTCCAGTTGCAGAATCAGAGTCGAGGGTTGACAGAAACTTTTCCACCTTGTCAGGAGGAAAGGACACGGAGTCCAGGAGCAGCTGGGTACGACTGGGTACGGTGGGTACAGAGAGGGATGGGTTTGGGACACAAGATTTAGAGGCAAACACAGAGTTGAGGCATTCAGCTTTTTCACATGCGGAGTCAGCTGTGTAGCCGTTTGAGGTAAGGGAGGGGATGGAGGGGGAACAAACACCAGAAACAGATTTGACCAGACGCCACTAGGATTTGGAAGAGGGAGACAGATAAGAGAGTTCGGTCTTGAGAACGGAGAGATATTGTTTCCTGGCTCTCCTGAGGGTGGACACACACTTGTTTCGTC